>NW_023336518.1:0-397819 GCF_012971845.1 Lasiodiplodia theobromae | reverse complement strand
GGGGGGGGGGAGCAGAGGGTGACGGTAACTGGATTCAGACTTACGCAGAAGAACAAAGTCTCTCCTTCCCTGCTTTTACTCTGCGATTGATACATTCTTTCATCACTACGAGCGTAAGCATGACTACTGTCGCTGCCACCGGCCTCCATCTCTTCATGTGATCTCTTTTTCCCCGCGATGGCGGTCAAGCAACCGTCACTCGCGCCGCAGTTTTTATCTCTCGGCGCTGTCAGAATCAAGTCATCCGCTCCCTCGGCCGACATTCTTGGAGAGTCCGGCCTTCCACCGTCGCTTCTGTCACCCTCGTCATCGTGCTCATCACCTCCCTGGTCAGTCGAGGTACGGCAATCCGTATCCCTCTTGAGGCTGCCCTTACGCTTGTTCGTTTCAACATCTAGCCAATCGCGGATGTGTTCGCCTTGGCTGAAGTGGAAGTTGATGTGGTCGCAGCGGTCGTCCCACGCATTATCTCCGCGCGTCTTAAGCACAATGATGCTCTCGCAGAAGCCGCACCAAAAGCGCGATTGCCTGTTGCGGCCGATACGCCTAACACAGAGCTCTGTGGTTATTTGCGGCTCTGGGAGCGAGTGTTGGGAGCGGAGGTGGGCGGAGAAAGCGGTCGTATCGTAGAAGATGACACCACAAACTTTTGGGGTAGCATCTGAAGAGGTAGTGGAGTCGTCGTCGTTTGTTAGTGGCGGAGCGGATGGACGGAGGCTTGCCCTATCACAAAATGGCTGCTCGCATCGCCAGCGTTCGGATTCGGCACCATGGCTGTTCTCATGCCGCTTCCAGTCGTGCTTGCTACCAAGCTCTTTGAAGCACTTGGAAAAGGTGCATCCGTACGGCTTGGTGTGGCGCTTTTGATGCTTGCTATCGTAGCGGTTCTGTCAGCGTGCGGAAAAATGTAGAGGGCATGAGGAATTACTTCAGTTCAGACGGAATCCGAAAAAGTTTCGGACACATCCGGCACTTGATGCGCTTTCCCACGGCATTAGGTTTCTGGCTCATTTTTTTAGAGAGGGTTGCTAGAGCCGTCTTGACCTCGGCTGTGGAGATGGTTGTCTCTGTTCCATCCGGCCCTCGGAAACCGGGTGGCGATCTGTTAGCATGCCTCGAATTCCTGGTTTCTTTTCCTGCCGAGCTCTTTCGGTGGCTGGTGGCCGCAATAATGTGTTCGTTCGGATCCACTTCCAGCAGAGCTTTCAGAACACGCTTTTTCAACGATTCGTCTGAGGCGCCATTGGCGATTTTTGACGCAATGACGTTGGCGAGCTGACCGTATAGCCGTGGTTGCTCAGCCTCAGTGGCGGATGTACGTTTGAGCGATTGATTCTTGGATCGTCCAGACTTTGGATTGTTCTTGGCGTCTGTCTGGCGTGTTGTTGCTGCAGCGGCTGATTGCTTCAGCCTGGGCGCATCCGGCCGTGGGCTCAGGGCAGGCTTCTGGTCATCCGGCATATGAAGAGGTTGCTCATGGTTACCTTGGTACTGCTGGAGTTTCCCCTGGTGCGGTCTTGGGTAGGACTTCACATCCGGGGCAAGACGACTGGATTCGGCTTCATCCCGATCGGGGCTTATTGCAAGATACGGAGAGTCTTTGTGATGGGTCAAATCCGGACTGCTAGACCTTGAGTCTATTTCGGTCAGAGCGTTATCAATTGGTGACACAGATCTGGTGCGGGGTGGGTTTGGGTCAGAGCACTGCGAACTGTTTCCGATTAGCGCCGCAGAACAAATATGTTCGAATGCATACCGTTGAATCAAATCGTCCATATTGTCGGTCTTGTGCATTCTTTGGACGTGCTGTTTGAAATTATCCAGCCGTGGCCATAATTTGTCCTTGTTCTTGCACCGATCGGCAACGCAGCGGAAGGATTTGGTCATGCCGCCCATCCTGTGCACGCTCTTTTGGTGCCTTTGGAGATCATTGACAGTAGTGAAGCCCTCCTTGCGAGTGCAGTCGGGCACATCGCAGACCCATGGTTTGGTGTGCTTGAGTTGGTGCTTCCTGCGTCATGAGGGTAAGCGGAGATGGAACCAACTGCGCATGGGGGCTGTACACACTTGAAGTCGGATCGACACTTTGCAACTTCACCACAGCGGGTGCATGTCAGAGTGTTCTGGGATTGCGACCTTATGCCTGTCCTGTCGGGGTTGCGGGTCTGGAAGGACGGGGAGCCATAGGCAGGGGAGCTGTGGGTAGTGGGCGTGAATGAAAAGCTGTTCACCTGCACGGGGAGATCGCCACACTCTCTGTTGTAGTCGGTTGGCTCTGTGTTTGTGTTCACGATGGATTGTGAGGCAGCGGCTTGAGAGGCGTACCCCGAGTCTGATATCTCGGATGCTGGCGCATCCCTATAGCTGTTGTAGTCCAGGTTGGGCACAGTCAGCGTGGGGTTGGCAGTGGAGCCCCGGGCCTGGCTGGTGGCGCGGACGCTGTTCCATGGGCCGTCGGCATCGTGGTAGAAGCTGGCGATGGGGTTGGAATACGTGTCGCGAGCGGATGCGTGGGGCTTGTTGGCGCTCAGCAGGGCCTGGAGGCCTTGGTCAATTGCCGGCGAGGTGGTCTGGAACGAGCCTTCGTAGCCGGGATAGGTGAAGGTGTCGAAAGGCCTCGGCATCGGGTGCCTGGAGTCTAGGATTGCCTGCATGCCTGGCTCCATCTGCTTCTCAAACGCCCGAGGCGGAGCATTGAAGTACTGCAAAGGCGTCAATGCACGGGCGCAGCGAGCGTGGGCAAGGCTACATACGGCGTCGTAGGTCGTGTAGGGCGGATACCTGTTTTGCGACATGGCGAGTTACCAAGCTAGCGCTAACGTGCTGCTAGAACAGGGCTGCGCCGCGGAGCAGGGCGGCCGGCGCGAGAGCCATGAAAGAAATGGTCGCGAGCCTTGGTGGATTGTGCGGGGAGCAGTGGTTGCGAGCCGCTGGGCGCATTAGTACTTTCCGCCGCCTTCACCGCCTGGCCTCGCGGGCTCAGGGAAGCATGCAGAGGGCTGGCGTGGGTTGGGCGGGAGGCCGGTGTGACGAAAGGGCGCGGACGTGGGAGGCTGTGCGAGATGGGCTGCAGCGCGCAGCAGAAGAAAAAAAGCAAAGGCAGATCTCAGCCGGGAAGGAGACACACGCATGCATGCTGATGCTGCCGGGGCCAGCGGGTGACGGGCGCAGGCAGAGACGCTTGCTGCCTGCTGCCTGCCGCAGCCCGCCCACTTGTCGCAGCGCTCCCATACCTGCTGGCCCGGCCGGCACCACCAGCTCTCCAGAGCCCTCGCGCCCTTTGCGCTGCTGCCCTCGCCCGGCGTACCTGCAGCGAAGCTTCGAAGAAGCCGCCGCACTCGTTGGGGGCCGCGCGTGGGGGCCGGAATGCGAGCTGACTTGCCGCATCCGGGCCCGCCTCACGACGAGGAATGCCATTCCTGCCAGAGAAAAAACTAGATTCCTATCCGCTGTGTATCGCCCGGCCGTTAGAAAGGGTTCGCCACGTCGTGAGCCCTGGGGATATCGTAGAAGCCAGCCAAACAGAACACCCCCCATCCCCCGCCCGAGAAAAGAAAGCAACCCAAGAAAAAACTAAATCAATATTCGTAATCTGGAAAGCCCTGCCGTTGCCTAGGGTATGAAGAAGGTAGCTGCTGGTACTGCCCGCCATTCACCTGCTCGCCCTGCACCTGTCCCGCCATTGTTGCGAAGTCCGACCCCATCGGCCCGTTGTAAGCATAGAGGTTCGTCGGCAGCTCGCTGCCGAACGGCCCGGCCTCGACCGGCGAATGGAACACCTGCCCGGCCGCTGCGATGTCCGTGATTGGCGTGATCGACGGCGGGTAGCCGTACTGGTTGGGGTTGAGCCGCATGCCGTGAGCCGTCGCCGGCAGCGGGTATGACCGCACCGTGAAGCTCGATGCGACGTCGCCCCCGAACGGCACTGCTGCCGGAGCCTGAGGTCCGTAATGCTGGAACTGCGGCGGCGGATATGTGTGCATGACGTTCGCCGGCGGCCCGTCCTGGTTGTAGCTCGAGTAACTCGAGTTGGCACTGCTCTCCTGCTTCCCGTTCTCAGCCGCAGACGAAGCCGCCCTTGGCCGACGCCTCTCCACGGGGCTGATGACGCTGTCCGCCGAAAGTTGCTTGTTCTCCACCAACGGCAGGATCGGCAGGCTGATCTGCTCCAGGTGCTTTGCCAAATGCACCGTCAGTTTCTTCCACGTCGGACAGATGTTGCCGCAGAAGCGGCACGGCTCCTGGCTCGGTTGCTTGGGCGTGTCCTGCCGGCACGCCTCGACCAAAGCCCAAATCTTGTCTGACATGTCGCCGGCACCTCCGAAGACATCCCCCCCTGTCTTCCAGGCGCCCACGTCGATTTGCACACTGCTTGGTGCATTTGCCGCCCGCCCGACCCTGGCCTTTGGTTCTGGTACCTTGTGTTCACGTACAAGGTGCTGCACAAAGTTGTCCTTGCGGTAGCACACATGCCCGCAGCCCTGCCGTTCGCAAATCCATCTCTTGAGCTGACGGTGCCTTTCGTCCTCATGTCGAACCCAATCAGCTTTCCGCTTGAACGACATGGGCTCGCCGCAGTTCGGAAACGTGCACGTGAACGGCTGGAGATCTTCGTACACATGTTTGGTCCAATCTGAGGGCTTGAAGAATTTCTTAACCTTGAAACAGAGCGGACATTCGAACTCGGCTGGCATGCGCCTGACAGGCGGAATGGGGAAACCGGGGGGGAGAGGCTTCGGTATGATGGTGCCTTCCTCGGACGCATCGATCTCGTCTTCGGAGGAGACGACGATCTGGAAGCCAGCAAAGGGAGCTTCGCCATCCTTCTTATTCACAGGCGGAGGAAGGATCTTGGGATGGCCTCCTAGATCGGCACAGAAGCCCTTCGACCCACAGCTCTTCTCTTTGACCGCTTTAAGGTGTTTGACCTTAAGATCGAGCAACTTCTTGTACCGCCGGTGCTGCTCTTGGGCTATCCGTTCGACCATGTATTCATCAACCCGTGGGTTGAGCAGGCGTGCGTGTGAACGGAATCCTTCAATCGTAGGTATGATGGGGTCTGACCTGACCTTGAGGTCCATAGTGACTCCGCCAACTTCGTCAAAATCGCCATCGTCCTCATCACCACTTCCCTCTGCACCACGAAAGCCAGGGTTCTGAGCATCGGAAGTGTTCGCTGGTGTCACCAAGGACAATGTCGGTGGACCACCATGTGTGCGCATGAGCTCCGACAGACCTGGCGTTTTACTGCCGATATCACTCCGGCTCCTACTTCTGCGTATGCGATTCTTCGCATATGTAAACGGTGCGAGGCTTCCGTGATCTTTAAAGAGGGCGGTGGGGCTGCTGTCGGGCTTTGGGGACTTTGACCGGCCCCAGCTGCTTGTGCGCTCGGGTGGGACGTTGACCGAGGTCTCGAGCGACAGCGCTGGTGGTGAAGGGGCAGCTGCCCCCTGTTGCGAAGGATGGCTTGGATGGCTGCCCTTGCGTTTGAGGATATTGCTGGGATGACGTTTTAGATTATCCAATAGGCTCCCTTTCCTTGAACGTGTCTTTTCTTTAGGCTTGCCCGCCTCGGTGGTCGTCGTGATGGCCTTCGAAATCCCGGCAGCTTGACGTACACTGCCGATCTCTGATTCGCTTCTGCGACGCTGCGAGCCAACGGTCACTGCCAGCGAGGCAGTCTCCAGGTCTCTAGCACGCTGATGGAACTTCATCATGGCGGCGTTGGACGTTTCTGGTTGGTATTTCATCTCAGACGGCTCCGAACGACGTGGAGCATCACGCCATGGGCGGATATGCGGCGGGAGGTTTTCGTCTTCCATGGTGGGCGGCATCTGCGGGAAATAGGAGCCTTGATCCCCATCATGCTCGATGTCAACTTGAGCCGGTGGGGAATCTGGGCCGTCACTGGTGTCATCTTCTTCGGAAGCTCCAAGATCTTCATCTTCCGATTCGACGTTGAGAGGCAGGCCTGGTCCGGGAATATTGAATGGAGGAAACTGGACACCCAACCCTTCCTTTGAGCGAGATAAAATATCGTTTGTGCTACGTGCCCTCCGGCGTCCGGCTGCTGATTGCTTCTTGCGGCGCGGTCGGCTCTCGGGCCCGCCGGCTTCGCTCCCTACTTCACTCTTG
Organism: Lasiodiplodia theobromae; assembly: GCF_012971845.1. NCBI lineage: Eukaryota > Fungi > Ascomycota > Dothideomycetes > Botryosphaeriales > Botryosphaeriaceae > Lasiodiplodia > Lasiodiplodia theobromae. Next base: position 391,681 of record NW_023336518.1, on the reverse strand, counting down.
GTGAGCCATTCGGCGACATCGTGGTTTCTCTCTTCCATCAGACGCTGGTCTTCCTGTTCCTTCAGGGTAGGAACATATTGATCCTGGATGTCCTTCCGCACATCGGGGTGTAGTCCAGCCTGTCCAGAGCTGGAATTGCGGATCCATGAGCCATCCTCGTCACGTAACGGTGCCGGGACCTGCACCGTCCGGATCGGAACCTCCCGCACGAACGACTGCCCAGACTCGTCATCATCTGACTCTACCAAGTCATGCGGGGACAGATGGTTGCCGGATCGCTTGTTACCGAGACTACGGTCGAGGTCGGTGCGAGCTGGTGATTCGTCTCTGCTAAAGTTCTCGATTCGGACAACAGGGCTTGGGAAGTTTGTCGAGCGGTCCTGAGGGACGTCAAGGTAGCCGCCACCTGGACTTGGCGTTAGCGCCGGGCTTTGTTGCTGCTGTGGTATCGGCATGCCGTGCGAGTGGTCGTCCATACCAGGCGTCAGCGACCTTGGAGCGGCGTTACCATTGAGGGCTGGTGCTGAAACAAGTGATGGATTTGCCAAACATTCGTTGCTAGAGCCTGGGCTTGAGTGGGTCGTTAGACTCGGCGACACCAGATGTGTAGCCCCCCCGTAACTTGCGGAGAAAGTAGGAGCCAGGAGGTTGTTGTTGGAAGCATTGACGCTGCTGGGCCCGGACGAATTCCGGGAGGCCACGGAGCTGTCGGGAAAGCTGGCGTTGAAGGTGTTCATGGCACCAACGGAAAGAAACTCCATGTTCACCTGGGCCTCGAGAAGCTCGTCGTCGAAGCCCGGGGTCGTATACTGGCTGATGTCGGTGTAGACGGGATCTGAAAGAAGGGTCTCAGGCGTGGTATGCTCATGATAGGACGAAATGGAAGGAGACAGGTTGTTAGCAGAAGGGTTGAAGGAGGGCTGTGCCATCTGCGTATCCTGGTACGGGTTGTTTGGCTTTGGTTGTGAAAAGTCGAGGGGTTGCAGGCGCATCGAGCTGTCATGATAGGGCATGGACATGTCTTCGACGGGCGAGTGCTGCGAGGTGCGACTATGGGAGCTTCTGCTGCGCGAGTGACTGGGGCGGTAGAGCGGGTTGCGGTAGGCCTCGGCAGAAGCAGAGGCCGAGTAAAAGTCGTTCATGATGTCGGCGTGGGTGTGCGCATTCTTGTTGTCGGAGATCACTGGGCCCACCAGGGATATGACAGATTTAGCATCTAGCCGCCGGCAGCAGAGGTGCGCGCGTCGATCTGTGGGTGCGGCGGCGGGGCAGGATCCAAGACGCGCGACTGCGGTCGGCGGAGTTCAGATGTCGGAGCGACAGTCGGAGGCGTGCTTGCGGGCGCTTGTCGTAGGGCAGGCGATTGGCGAAGTGGTGGGAAGCCGCGGCTCAGTCAGGCACAGGCGCGCTGGGCAAGGATGGCAGCTGCTTTTCTAGAAAGCTGAAGCGGTGCGCGCCAGCAGACGGCATGTCTGAGGGTGACATGGGCAGTGAGCTTCCAGTTAACCAGTGTCACAGCACGGGCGCAGCGGCCACGCGAGGCTGACCCGAGGCGGCGTCGAGCAGCTGGAGCGAGAGCCAAGACATCGCGCTGCGGGAGCCTGCCTGCGGATCCATCAGGCGCCATTGCCCTCGAGCTTAGCGACAAGCACCAGCGCAAAGCTCAGACAAGCGTGGCCCGACCCTCCAAGGCAGACTTTGCGCAGGGCGGCCAACGTCAAAGTGCAGAAAAGCCGGCTCAGCCACCGCACAGCGCTGCGGACGCGAAATGATGAAACCGCTCAGAATTCAAAGCCACGCCTAGCGCAGCAAGATCCGCTCTGCCCTGCCTAATGAGGCTCTCCAACTGCCGCCGGCCGGTGGAGCCGGCAACCGCAGCCGGTCTGGCGATCCTCGACAGCATCACCCATCACTGCACGACGAGATTGCCTCTAGGATATTATTCCAGGGCAGTGCAGCGGGCCCAGCCTCCCTGCGACCGTGTCAGCAACACCATGGAATGCCGTTGGGCAACCCGACGCGACGAGTTGAAGCAACGCCCGTTCGGCGTTCAATCCGCCGCGCTTGATGTTGCAGCAACACTCGTCGTCGACTCAGCTATTGATGAATGCCTGAGGTTCTCCTGACTAGCCAAGCATTCCAGCCGCGCCGGGTGCCGGCAGTCTGCCTCAGGCACTCACGCAGAGAGAAGATGCATCCCCTCCGCCGAGGCTTTTCCTAGCTGGTGCCGCCCGCCTGTTGCGCGAATGACACGGCCCGCAATGCTCCGCTCGCCGCTTTTGTTGAGCAACCCGATGCAAACCTTTTCTTTCTAGCGCTGCTCAATCTTCCCCCAAAGACGGGCGGCTCTCCCCAACTGCTGGACAAGAGGTGGCACACGGAGCTACGCTCGAGCATCGCGCTCGTTCGTGTGGAGTAGGTGCATGCGCGACAAGTGGAGCAATGCAGGGGATAGCTCCACGAGCGGGACGCGGCGCGAGATACGCGCCCATTGGCATGACTGGGGGGTTTCGTGCGATACTGCTCAGAAGCTTGCACAATGCTTGACAGCTTCATCTGCTGCACGTCACATCTGTAGAACATAGATAGTACGGCCACCATGACGCCAGAGACTCGTCTCTGGCTAGCAAACCCCCGCGTGCGATTCGTCTCCGCAGTGGGACGGACCCTGGGGCGGCACTTCACGATTGGGGCGCGCAGGGATGTCTCGGACGCGTCCGGCAAATCGACGGCAAGCGTCATTATGGGCCGCTGCATGCCTGGCCCAGCGCGGGCGAAAGGATCCAGAGGGGTTCGAGATGGTACCAAACACCTGTGACTTTTGCCCGTTGCCCACCGGCTCGAGCGTTAGCCCGGGGCTTTTATTCTTCTTCGCACCCCGCCACTCTCTTCGCCCTCATACAATTCTCCGTCCTTCAGCAGAAACTGCAGAATCGTACAGCTGTCGATCTGCATGTGACTGCTACGTCCCACCTACTACTGTTTCACGAGGACAATCTGCTAGCTCCCGCCCTCCTCAAATCCTCCGCCGTTTCTCACGCTACCTCCACCGACAACTTCAGCCACGATAATGGTCCAGTTCATCCCGCCTCCGGAGCCTCGAACTCTGCTTCCTCCGCTCCTTGCATGCCTACCGACCGCCTTCGCGTCCCCCCGCCCCCCGCCAGCTCTGCTTCCCATTCTCTCGCCGATTCTGCGCCAGCGTGTTCAACTTCTCTCCATCACAAACGGCCCGAACGAGTCATGGCTGCCCCTCCTCTCGTGGGACAAAGAACGGGCCAGCAACCTCCCGAAGGTTGTTGAAAACCTCGAGATCGAGCCGCATCCATCCTCGGGCGAAATCGAGTTTGAGGACGTGAAAGGTGTCCGATACAGGCGGAGGGATGAGGAGACCCTCGAGGCCAGACTGGAGCTGGAGGAGTTTAAACTTGTGCCGATATACCTCTGGTGCATGACGGACGAGTCCAGCGGCGGCCCGGGGTGGCGGCTCACCGAACTTCGTGCTCTCGAGGACATCGACGATGGCACCGAGTGGTTTGACAGCATGGATGAAGCCAACGAGGGCTCTAAGGTTGCGTACATTCGGGATGCTCTCCGCCAAGACACGCTCAGTCCCAACGCCCGCAGCGTGCCTTATCAGCAGCAGCACGGCAACCAAGAAGAGCAGGACGACGACGACGACGACTATTGGAACTCTTACGATAGGACTCCAGGAAGAACCCCTGCTAGAACACCTGCCAAGCGCTCCCCTGCACCTAGCTCGAGCGTGCAGATGCCGTCAGCGTCGGAGCTCGAGTATTTCGCTCGCTACGCCATGGAAGTGCAGCCCGCGTTGGATGCGCACGACCCGGACGAAGAGGTTGACGAGTCTATCGAGTCCACACTCAATGGAAACTCGCTGGTTACTGAACGCCAGCCTCAGGTCGAACCCTTGGAGTCGACTAACCTCGGTCCGGGAGGGTACGATTCGTCGCTGCCGCCGGCGCAACAAAACACAACCAACGAGATCAACCACCCACGCCCCGAATCGGCCGCTTCCTCGCTATCGGGCTCGATTGAGCGGATGGAGCAGGCGGCGGAAGTTTCTTCCCAAGCTGAAGTTGCCATCAAACAGCATATCAGCACCGATATTAAAAGCTTGTACAGATTGGCCCGATCGGCCGGAATCCAGCGTGAAGAATTCGAACGCGTCGTCAGGACAGAATTGGAGATGCTCAGCATGATGGAGCTTGACGAGTGAAACTACACTGGATGACTATTACGGCATAAATGTATTCACACTGCAGCATAGGCGCATGGTCTTGGCGCGGGGGTTACTTGTTTTCTTCGAATCTTTTTTGCTCATAGCTGTGACGAGCATGTCGCTCTGTATGTAGATACCAACCTGGTCTTGGGTAGCAATGCGCCATACGACGGCTCTTGACATTCAGCTTGTGCTTGATTTTGGCGGGCTCTCCGCAACGGACGTGCATGCATCCGGGCTCATACGTGCCGTGCCCAAGAATCAGATAGAAGAAAAAGCAATGCAAGCAATCGATACCCAGGTCCCACAACTCGTAACGCCTCCACGTTCCTCGAGATCCTTCCTCAGCCCCTCCTCCTCGCTTTGGCGCCAGCGGCCTTCAGCTGGCTCAGCACATCCTGGACATTGCCGTCCACACGGATCTCGTTGGTGGAGCCGGAACCGCGCCCAATCTCCTCGACCACGTTGTTCGGATCCGCATGCCCGACGATCGGAATCTCAGACGCGATGAACTGCTGGAAAGGCTTGGTGGCGAAGTAACCGTCGGACGTGAACCAGCGGGTGAAAGGAGCGCTGATGTGGATTTCCTGCCACAGGGTCTTCTTGGCGTTCTTCTTGTCCCCCGAGACGAAGCGGACGGTCAGGTGGTAGATCGGAATGCTTTTCTCGACTCGCGAAGCAATCTCCAGCTGTGGATTGTCAGTAGAGTTGCCCAATTGCATCCGTCTGGACTTTGTGGGTTGCATACCTTCACGCCATCCTTCTCACCCGAGTACACCATGCCCTTCTCCACAAAGTACATCCAGTACATGAAAGCACTGTTCAGGACAAAGTATGCCACCACAGCGGGCCCAGTGTATGCCTTTGTAGCGTCCCAGCCGAACTTGAAGTCAAAGTAGAAGAGAGCGCCGGCGATGATGACGGCCGTGTAGCCGAGAGCGAGGCGTACGTCCGTCAGCCCATGAGACTGGCGGAACTTGAGTGAGTTTAAATAGTTGGGCAGCGCATCATCGGTAGTGTTCTTGAGGTCTGTATGCGCAGCGTCAGCGTTCGCGTTGGATAGTAGATTCTAGCGGGCACGCGTCATACCGGGGATGGAATAAACTGCGATTTTCTGCTGTTCAGGCATGGTTGCGATGTTTGAAGAATAATTGGCTCGAGCAGTGAGCGGACCCGGTGCAGAGCTCTGGTGCGCGAGATTGCATGGAACGGTCTGTTGACGGTTGAAGCACAAGGTGTTCTCACGGAGCTTCCGGCCGCGGATCCCTGCCGGAGCCGCGCCCGCGCCTTCCAATGATCCACTTCACGGCGCCGCCTTCCTCCATCGCAGACCAACCTCGAGCTCTACAACACGATCGGCCCAACGTTCGGCATCATGGCGCAGCCGCTGGTGCAGACAATCCATCGGGATACCTCCCTATTGTATGCTCGCAAGCGTTGACCGAGACCATGGCTTGGAAGAAGCTAACAGTCGATGCAGTTGGTGGATCTTGTTGCCCATCACGGTGGTCATGGTACGCCTTTCTCCGTGGACCGCGAACATGCACACGCATTCCTGACCTCTCCAGGTCCTCACAGGCGTCCTCCGACACTATGCGATGGTGCTGCTGCAAACAACCCCCAAAAAGCAGACTCTTCCGAAACTGCGCGAGCACCGCTCACTCATGCGCGGCGTCAACTTGCGTTCCAACAGCAATGTCCTGTCCCCGTCGTCGTTCCAGAGCCGGAAGAGTTACCTCGTATCTGCCTTCAAGGACGGTGCCTTCCTTGCCGATCCTGAAGCCAGAGGAAAGCCTAGACCCAACCCAATGAGCGACCCCGCAGCAATGGAGGGCATGATGGGCGCAATGAAGGGCAACGTGGCCATGATGGTTCCGCAGACACTGATCATGGGATGGATCAATGCTTTCTTCTCAGGATTCGTCATCTGTAAGTGGTTCCCGGTAAAGCAGTTGCACAGTGGCAGGTATACACCAGGAATTGGGGGCTGCCAGGGCGAATGGCCGCCGTTGCAACATGATACAAAATGGCCCCAGACGCGACGGGGCGATGTTCTCGGCTGACCTGGTGACAGTGAAGCTGCCCTTCCCGTTGACGCCGCAGTTCAAGTCGATGCTCCAATCGGGCGTGGGTACACGCGACCTTGACGTGCAATGGGTGTCGAGCTTGTCGTGGTACTTCCTGACACTCTTTGGACTGCAGCCCGTCTACAACTTCATTCTGGGCAGCAACAACGGTACGTCATGGCACCCGCAGGGTCCTGGTTGCCCGGAAGCTAACAGCAAACTCCCGCAGCTGCAAGCCAAGTGACGCAGCAGATGGCGCAGATGAACCCTGCGGGGATGATGGGCCCAGACCAGGACCCGGACAAGCTGTTTCAAAACGAGGCGGAGAACCTCGAGGTGGTGGACCACTATTGGATCCTCGAGGGCGTCGAGGAGCGGCTGCTGGCGAAGTTGACCTGAAGATCACAGCAACCGTCGCCATTGGCCTGCTGCAGGTCAGCCACGCAAATGCGACGGGGCGGAGCAGCAAACAGCATGCAGCGCACAGTGCCTTGGCTGACCGGTGGTTCCCGCGCGCGCATGCATGCCAAGCTCCGGGTCGAGGGCAGCATGCGGGATGATCGAAGGCCAGCCGGCCTGGGGCAGACAAGGCACACTCGAGCCGGAGCGCCAGCAGAGCCTCCTTTGTCTAACGATAGCTAGCCGTCGGTATGGATAATAGAAAAATGTGCATCGCCCCACTGGGCGCTCAGTGCATGTGCTGGTGCAGCGTCGTCCAATGGATAAGAGCATGGGGGCCAACAGCCGAGGGCTGCTCCAGGCATCAGCCGCCCAAGACATTTCACCCCAGGGCGGTGGTGCACAACCCGCCCAGCTTGCTGCCTGCTGGCGGCTCTGTTTGCCTCGTCTCCGCTCGACCTCTCCAGCAGCCGTCGCGCCTGCCCCCCGCCTGCGGGACGCCCGGATTCGACCGTGCTTGCTTTTGCGCGCGAGATTGCGACGACCGGCGTGCAGCGAACCCGTGGGGGTTGGAACATCTCGTTCGTCGCCGACACGCCCTCTTGCGTCCTTCTGGCCCCAACCCCTCCCAAGGCACGAATGGGCGCACCCGCAGTCCCGCGCGCGTCCTTTGCAGCAGGCTCAGCCGCACAGCTCCGCCGGCCTCTCGCGCGCGAGGCGCTCCAGCAGTGCGCTGGTCAGCCATCAGCGGCACGGATCAGCCCAGAGACGCAGGCGCGGCGCTGGTTCCCCAATTCTTACCCGCCCCGTTCGCCCTCTTTTCCAGAGTCTTCACGCACCTGCGCCCGATCAGTAGCCCATGTCGGGATCTGCAGTCCGTTGTGGTGGGACAGCGGGACTCTGCCACAATGGCTTATCCCCAAACCATGTTGAGCGCAGCACACAGACCGGTCAGCATGCAGGGGTCGCGTGTCGATGGCTTGCTCCTTGCGGCACACTGCCAGCCGATGCTGGCGCTCGTGCAACTGGGGGAGGGTGCGTCGATGCGGCTCTGCGAGACGTACCGTGGGGCCTCCGCCATAAGAGCGCGATCCAGGGAGTCGTTGCCATGCAGGACATTGATACACATACACAACTTTCAGGGCGGAGCACACGCTTGACAGCCCATCCATTCTTAGCTTCAGACCCATCACTTTCCCAGAGGTCTATCTTGCTCCGCCTCGCCCTCCCTTCCGCCGTATTGAGTAACCAACACCGCACTCACGCTGTATAAGTATCGCCGAGTGTGCTCAAGGCTCCCTAAGCTAAGCACTAACGGTACGCTCCTGCCGAACCGCTTTGACCAAAACCTCTTTTCTTATTGCTCCTTCGCAGATTGGCTTGATGTCCTTTGGTTCCTGAGCCACTATTATACGTCTGCTGCACTCTGCCTTTGCTACCGTGCAGATTCCCTCTGCATTTACATGCACAATGGACCACCCTTACTCAGCATTCAGCGACCTTCCTGAGATCCAGTTCAATGCGGCAGGCCATCTCCAGGATGGATACCGGTGGCCAGATCGGGATGTTCCCTGGATTGGTGCACGTCCCAATCAGAGAGCAACCCTTTTTGGCTCCGAGGTGGCCTTGGACACAGCGCCAGGACACTCCATGCAACGTTACTTGAGCGGGCCTGAACGCCCCCTCTTCGAGACAAATGTCTTTCAGCACCTCGACAGTAGCGCCGACCGTGAGCATCGGCATTTTGATCTTGAGCCTTGCTTCGACCCCCAGGCGCCCTGGCCGTTCCCCGAGAGGCAGAAGTCTCCCGATAACTACCGGTCTAGCTGGTCCGTATCCTCAAGCAGCAGCTACAACATCTCGCACAAAGACGATCTGAGTATCAACAGCTTCGGCTCCCCCGAGCGCGGAAGCAGCCCGCCGTACGTTTCCCAGGACACAACCTACAGCGACTACAAAGCGTATCCTGTATACTCGATGGAGGAAGCGACGCTTGGTGCCGGCGGCTCCTGCACTCTCTCAGACATCCAACCATACCCCTCTCCCTGCGAAGAGACCGAGCCGGCCCTCGACTATGAGGATTGCCATGACATGAAGATGGGATTTGCCTGTGAACAGGAGACCATCCTGTTCAACGGCAAAATGGCAACCGATGAACATCATTGTGCCCATCTAAACGATGAGGACGTCATCCGCGTCCGTGACGCTGAGTCAGTCAAGCCTGTCGTCAAGAGCGAAGATGAAGCCGACTCCGACTGGAAGCCTCGCAATAAGCAGCGTCGCCGCCGGACGTCTCGTTCCAGCATCAGCTCCCAAAGCACAGCCCGTCGCAGCAGCAACTCGAGCAAAACCTCTCACAGCGCCAGCAGCGGGCGCGGTCGCATCGCGAAGTACTCGAAATCCAACTCCTCCAAGTCCAACTCCTCTTCTAAGGACGGCAACTCAGTGAACCGCCCCTTTCCCTGTCCCTTCGCAGGGTATTCGTGCTCTTCCACATTTGCATCCAAGAACGAATGGAAGCGGCACGTCAGCACGCAGCACATCCGCCTCGGCTTCTGGCGCTGCCAGCTATGCCCAAGCACACTCGACGGCGGCGCCACTACGTCTTACAACGACTTCAACCGCAAAGACCTGTTCGCACAGCATCTGCGCCGCATGCACATGGCACCCAGCAACGCAGCTTCCGGCAACAAGAGCGGCTCCTGCTCCAGCCCTCCCCCAAAGGATGCTCCCATTACGGAGGATAACATGGCCGACTTCCAGAAGCAGTGCTATCTGAAGCTGCGCGACCCTCCGCCTCGCAGTTCATGTCTCTTCTGCAACCGGTCTTTCGAGGGCCCGGGCAGCTGGGACGAGCGCATGGAACACGTCGGTCGCCACTTCGAGAAAGACCGGAAGGGCGGCGATGCGAAAATATATGGCGTCGAGCGATGGCATGAGGATCGTGTGCTCGAGAAGTGGCTGTGCGAAGAAGGCCTCATCGAGTTGAATGCGAGGGGCGCCTGGCAACTGGGAAGTGGCGCGACGAAGAAAGTCAGCCACAACGGGAACCTCATCGGGAGAATCGACGAGGATGACAGCGATGAGTCGTCTGAAGATGAGTAGTGGTGTATTTCATTTCGCTTTCCTTCATTTGGTTCATGATCCAACGGCCTGGTTGCTTTATTCCGTTTTGGGGCCGGGTGGGATAGTTACAACTGGATTGGACTGGAACTGGCACACAACGACCTGATACCCCCTTCGCTACAATCATTGCTTTTCTTTCGGCTGGGCTTTGGATTGAACACAACAAAAAGAAACGACATTGTAGTCTCGCTTTCATGATTAATGACGGATACCACTTCTGTAATTCAAACCGGTTTGTGCAGCATCGAGATGGGTTGTATATCGCTCTCGGCAAACATGAATGTTTCTTGCTCATGCCACCTGTCCAAGTGATTGCCTGTGTTGTTCTTGCCTGTTTGTTGGACTGATTAAAGTGCAGTAACATTTCACCCGGACAAGAGGGAACCCGGTATTCAAATGTGTGGTTTGAACATCAGGCTGTCCTGTAAGCAAGTCGATCTGCGCTATACGCCAGGAAAGCATGTTGAGCCAGAGGCTATCCTACGAAGTCATTCCAATGTATAGACGCTTAGAAACTAGCGATCCTCTTTTATAACGAAGATGTATTCGCCGCATCATCTTGTCGGCAAACGGAGGGAAACAGCGGCAACCACTACTAACGGGCGGCATGCGGTCGTGCCACCATATGGCTCGTGCACCTATCGATATGGATGCTTGATCATGCCGTCACCTCACATCGAGCATCAATACCAATCCATCGCACATTCCAATGCTTCAACTATCGCACCAAAGCCGCGATACCGAGACACCGCCAGCATGAGTGACCTGGCAAAAACCGTCGGAAAAACGAAGCTGGGCAGCAAAGTACCCAGCAACAGCAAGAAGATCGCCGACATCCTCGAAGAAGAGTCCGGCCAACAACAGTTGGTTGAAGATGACTCGTCCTCCGCATCATCCGTCTCATCCACCGGCACCGTCGTGCCGTCGTCGATGCAAAAGCAGCCAGGCGTCACCTCCGCCCCGACCGCGGCCTCGGCCGCTAACGTCGACTGGACGCGGTACTTCGCGCAGGAACTGTTCCTGGAGCATCGCAATGAGGTCACCGGCGAGCACGCGCAGTATCACGTCTACGTGACGCCGCCAGCCACGCCCAAAACGCCGCTTCTCGTACTGCATCACGGAGCAGGCTCGTCGGCGCTTACGTGGGCGCTCTTCGCACTCGAAGTGCGGCGGCTGATGCCCGAGGTTGGCGTGCTGGCCGTCGAGGCGCGCGAGCACGGCTCCATCGTACTTGACGGGGACGGCGGCATCGACGGCGCCATGACCGTCACTAACCTGAGTGCCGACCTGGCGCGGATGATTCATCTCACGGCGGCCAAGTTGGGCTGGGCACAGATGCCGCAGTTGCTGCTGGTCGGGCACAGCCTGGGTGGCGCCGTCGTCGTTGAGGCGGCAAAGAGCGGTGTTTTGGGCGTAAACGTGATGGGCTACGCGGTGCTGGACGTGGTTGAGGGCTCAGCCATGGACGCCCTCAAGCACATGCATACGTATTTGTCGACGCGGCCATCCATCTTCCCTTCTCCAGAAGCCGCCATCGAATGGCACATCCGCAGCCGCACGCTACGCAATCCAGAAAGCGCACGTGCGTCTGTGCCCAGCTTGCTCCGGCGACTGGAGTCCGGGAAGTGGGTGTGGAAGACGGACTTGGCTCAGACCGAAGCCTACTGGACGAACTGGTTCGAGGGCATGAGCAGCAAGTTCCTCACAGCAAGGGGTGCGAAGCTGCTGCTCCTCGCGGGCACGGATCGCTTGGACAAGGAGCTCATGATTGGGCAAATGCAAGGTCAGCTTATTCATCATTGGACCGCGTCCTTTCTTAGAACATGACTACGACAGCCCCTCACACATGCTGCTTGCTAATCTCAGAGCGGCAGGCAAATTTCAGCTTCAGGTCTACCCAATGGCCGGCCATTTCGTCCAAGAAGACGTACCAGATCAATGCGCGCAGACCGTCATCGAGTTTCTGAAGCGCAACGACAGGAGCGCTCTCGTGCTGCCACCAAAGGTCTCGGATCTCTTGGCGCAAGGAAAGAAGGTTTGATGAACACACTTTTGACTGAAGGGCCTACGTGATTTGAACGTGCGGAAGCACTTTGGTATTATTTTTGGTCCTTGGTTCTACACTAAATACCCTTTTTTGGACTTTTCTCTTCCTTTTCGAGCACCGTGCCCGTTACCAAAAACGCCGGGCAATGCTGAATGGCTAAACGGAAACTGGGAATCATGAAACGATGGAGGGATGGTCTTGGTCAACCGGCAATGAAGAAACGAATAGACAGGCAGAGCAACTGCCGACCAAATAGAACATCATCATGCCTCTTGCGCGACTTGCTTTGCTCGGTCCAGTGCGTCCTCGTCCGCCTTGGCCTTGTTCTTCCGTTTCCTTTTCCGCTTGGTTTGCTCCTCGGATACTGTCCCTTCACCGGCAGCGTTATCAGATGCAAGGGCCTTGGCCGAGCCTTGTTGCTCCGGTCTCTTCTTAGGTTTCTTGACGCTCAATGGATTGGGGGCCTTGGGTCCTTTCCTCTTCTTTTTCTTTGGCTCAGGTTGTGCGGGCGCATCCTTCATCTCCGTATCTTGGTCACCATCGCTCCCCTCGTCGTCGTCATCCCGTTTCCTCTTGGATACGGCAACCGTTGCAGTGGACCGCGTCTTTAGGCCGGCTCTGAACTTCTCCGTCTCCGTCCTGTCGCGCACGTCCTCGGTGGCGCCGGCCATGGGCTCCATGATCATGACACTCCTGTTGATGTAGATCAGGGGCACGCCGGGAATCTTGCGCAGGTAGGCACGCAGGCGCTGCTCCTGGCTGGCAACAACATAGCGGTGCTTGTTGGTCTTGGAGTCTTTCGGATCAAGCACGGACTTGACACAGTCGAGGGTGGAGAGAGGCTCGTCGAGGGTGTGGTGATTGCAGCGGCGGCGCTCGAAGGCCTGGGCTTTCCCAATGGCGTCCTGATCTTTAGAGGCGTATAGGTGGCGCATCGAGCACTGCGTGATCATCGGCTTGACCTTGCCTTGAAGGGTGCGCTCGAGGTAGCCGGCAAGGTCCATCTTCATGCGCGTCGAGTCCAGGACGATCTCGGAGTCGACTGTGACAGTAAGGTTAGTCGGACGCGCAGGCAAGCGGATGGTGGTGGAATCGACGCACCCAGGACTTGGTATGGTTCGCGGAAGCCGAACGTGAGGGCATATTGGTGCATCAACTTGCGGTATTGCTTCGCCCGCTTGCCGCGCATGGTGACGGTTGCGTCTAGGAGTGAACGTTCACAGAAGGAAAAAAATCTGGGGCACGCGCTTGTTGCGTGCAGCGTCGCAGCGCAAAACCAGCCGGACCCAAAAAGATAAGCTTTGGCCCGTGCGCACCGCCGTCGCCGGTCCGGTGCTTGCCTGCCTACGCAATGTCTCAAAGGGCAGGGGCAGCGCCCAGCGGATGGGGCAGCAGACAGCCCGGGATGACCAGGCCCTCTCTTGTCTCTGCGAACACAATCCGCTCCCCAACACCACCACCTTCAATGCCGACTCCCGCTCCCTCGTAGCCCTTGAGACCCGGCTCGCAGTCCTCCATCTCCTCCCTCCGCCCGTCCCGCCGATCTTTTCCCCCGCTTCCCGACGAGGACAATCATGTCCTCGGACGCCGCTCCTGTTGTTCCTCCTCCCGCCGCCGCCGCCGCCGCAAACGAGCCCCCAGCGCCGGTAGCTCCCCAGTCCGCCCAAGCGCCGCCGAAGCAGGACCCTGTCGGTCTGAGCGTCGAGCTCGACGAGTTTGGTCTGCCCATACGCAAGAAGCCCTTGCGGCGCCTGATCTCGGAGGACAGCGAGGAGAACCTCCGCAGATCCGTGGAAGAGGCGCAGCACCAGGAAACTGCCTCGGGAAATGCATGGGGAGCAACAGCGCCCGCGGCGCCGGCTTCTGCCTCGGCTTCGCCGACGCCGCAGGGCAATGCTCACGACGACGATGTGGCCGTGAAGGTCGACACGAAATCGGCCCCGTCAGGCGAGCTTGCAACGGCGCAGAGCGACGACAAGCGCGCCGAGGCCACACCCGACGTCCTCGCCGAGGCGTCTGCATCTGATCATAGGTATGCGGAGCCGGGCGCCGTGTCAGAATGGTCGTATCAGCAGCTAGCCCCAAAAAAAGAGAAGAAAGATGACGACTGGGACGGCGAATGGCAGGACATGCCCGCTTACGCTTCGTATGACATGTATAACGACGATAACAAGCTGATCGCACGCGAGAAAGACGACTTCAGTGATGAAGAGGTGGAGTACGGCGCCCTGGGTGGCGCCGGAAGAGGATACACCAGGGTCCAAATTGACGAGGATGCGCAATCGGCCACGAGCATGGACGACAACACGGCATATCTGTTCAAGGGAGGGAAAAGCACGAACGTCCAGGATGACGACGAAGAAGCGCGGGATCCGCTGTCGCAGATGCAGGCTACCAAGGACCTGCTTACCGAGGGTCAGAGAATTGCATACGTCGGAGTCGTCAGATTGTCCATGCTGGAAATGGTCAAGGAACTCGAGAAGCTGGAGAGGACGAAAGCAAGTAAGAAGCAGGTTGACATGTCCTCCGAGGCTATGAAGATGTGGAGCCAGAAGATGATGGTTCGGTTGTATAGTCACATGGAGATCGAGTCGGCGGAGCAGATTATGATCGAACAACTGGGAGAGCATGGGGTCCAGCCTAGCGACCTTACCCCGGCACTCATGCAGAATGCACGGGTGAAGAATCCCGTGGCCGAGGAGACCGCATCGAGCCGGCCCTCCGTGTCATCTCCGCGGCCTAGCTCAACCTCAAGTGCCCCATCTACTCCGGTCCCAGACACTCCAGGCTCGTCAGCGCCTCCGCCCTATGAGGACCATGGTGGGGAAGATATGCCAGAAGTCCGCACCCCCTCTCAGCTCCCCACAACCAAGAATATTGACATTGATCTGCGATGGACTGTTCTGTGCGATCTGTTCCTCGTACTGATTGCTGATTCTGTCTATGATGCGCGCTCACGGGAGGTATTGGAGAAGGTGGGAAAATACTTGGAGGTACCCGATCTTGACATTTGTCGTTTCGAGAAACGCGTCACCGACGCTCTCGAGATGCAAGAGGCAGCAAACGACCAAAATTGGAGCGACGAAGGGCACTTGGAAAGCCGTGCCAAAATGCAAAGGAATAGACGACTGGTGATGATGGGTCTGGCTACGGTTGGAGGAGGACTGGTCATCGGCCTGTCGGCAGGTCTCCTCGCCCCAGTCATCGGCGCGGGTCTTGCGGCTGGATTCACAACCATTGGTGTTGCTGGCACCAGCAGCTTCCTCGCAGGTGCCGGTGGCGCAGCCATCATCACTACTACCGGTGTGGTCACGGGAAGCACTGTCGGTGTGCGAGCTTCGAACCGGCGAACAGGGGCAGTCAAGACGTTCGAGTACCGGCCTCTGCACAACAATAAGAGGGTGAACATGGTCATCACGGTGTCTGGATGGATGAATGGCAAGGTTGACGATGTTCGCTTGCCATTCAGTACGGTGGATCCCGTGATGGGAGACATTTACTCGGTTTTTTGGGAGCCGGAAATGTTGCAGAGCATGGGTCAAACCATCAATATCCTAGCAACAGAGGTAAGGGCCCCCCTTTTCACAACCACAGAGTCGGAAACTCACAGCTATTAGGCCCTCACTCAAGGTCTGCAGCAAGTTCTTGGCAGCACCATCCTCGTCGCGCTCATGGGTGCGCTGCAACTTCCCATCGTACTTACCAAACTGTCGTACCTCATCGACAACCCATGGAATGTGTCACTGGCACGAGCCGAGCTGGCCGGCTTGATCCTTGCTGATTCGCTCATTGACCGGAACCTGGGCGTGCGGCCTGCTACGCTCGTCGGGTTCTCATTGGGATCCCGCGTCATCTTTTCGTGCTTACAAGAGCTTTCAAAGAGAGGAGCGTATGGCTTGGTTCAGAATGTTTTCCTGTTCGGTTCGCCCATGGTGGCGAAAAAGGACGAATATCTCAAGGCCAGATCGGTTGTTGCGGGTCGATTCGTCAACGGCTACGCGACAAACGACTGGATCCTCGGATACCTCTTCCGCGCAACCAGCGGAGGCGTCATGAAAGTTGCGGGGCTTGCCCCAGTTGACTGCCCCGGCATTGAAAACTTCGACGTCACGGAGATGGTCAACGGGCACATGGCGTATCGTGCAGCGATCCCTCGTCTGCTGCGTGAGATGGGGTGGGCGGTGGAAAGCGACGAGTTTGCGGAGATCGAGGATCCGGATCCGGACAACCACGAGGCAAGGCAGCGTGAGCTGATCAACGAGATCGAAGAAGCGCGCAAAGAGATGGAGCAGAAGCCGCAGAGAAAGAGCGGGTGGAATTTCTTCAAGAAGAAGCAGGCGGAGAAGAAGGAGTGGGAGATGTACGACGAGAAGATGAGGGCAGGAGACGACGACAAGAACAAGAACGTGCTGTTCGACGTGGAGGCCATCAAGCAAGAGGCAGCGGAGATCGCGGCGCAGGGGATCGAGGTAAAGCAGCTTGAGAGCACACTCCCACCCATGACGCTGGAGAGCCCACGCTCAAAGCTCCGGCAGACACAGAGTTTCAATGACTCGACAATCGACCACAACCAAGGCAGCAAGACGGCCCATCTTTACGACGGCTCCGAGTACGACGCGAACCCCGACCGGTGGGAGGGCGACATCTCGATGACTTTCGACACTTCGTACGAGACTCCTCCGGCATCGAGTCACGGGGCGGTGCACACAGGGTCGACGTGGAGTTCGCCCAGCGTCGAGAGGCCGCCTCTGCGCACGTCGAGCACTCTGCCGGTCAACTTGGCGAGCTTTGAGCACAATGCATGGGCGGATGACGACGAGGCGGAATGGGGAAAGGAGAAAGAGATGAAGATGACGTTTGAATAAGGGGATTCCTCGGGGCATGTGCGGCGTTTGATTTTTCGATACATTTCCGGGACCCCCTTTCCCTTGGTCCCGAATCTCAGGACAGAGACAGGTAGACGACGGGCATCGGCATATTGTGATAGGCGTTGGTTCGTTGGATGGGTTCTGCACATTGAAAAGCCGAGCATTCATTCACTGTAAAGTCCAGGGGTGCGGGCTGGTGTCATAATGGCGACGAGGAATTGTTTACAAAGTAGAGTAGTTGTAATCAAGCTTGGGTTTTTCTGCAGGGGGGGTGTAAGCTGACAAGAGCACGCATGCTCACGCCGAGGAGGCAGCCCGACGTCCAAGCACGAAAATCTATCTCAAATACTCCCTGATCAGCACGTTGGCTCGAGTCAATCTCCGCAACCGCCGGCATTGGGCCGGCCGTCGAAGTCGACGCCGGCCTCGCACAGAGCCTCGTCGAGCAGTCGACGGCCTCGTGTGCACCTAAGGTTTAGGTTGACGCCAGGCCGGGTGATGACGACACGGCGTGGCGCCGTTGGCCTCCCGCCCTCGACGCCGGCGCGCGCACGGCCAACGGCTTTCCTTCCCCACAATCCTCAACTGCCTTCAGTACAGCCAGAACCTGCCCCTTGCTCACCGCCCAATTCCAAATCCAACTCGGCTCTCCCCGTCCATACGCTCTGGTCCGGCTCCTCCGGCTCCCGCCAGCCTTGGCCGAAGGTCGACTTGCCTCTTACCAAGCAGCTTCGTCATCTTCTTCCCGGGTCCATGGGCCAGAGAAGCGTCTGTTACCGGAGGTAGATGTGCTTGCCGTGCTGCGCAATGATGACGGCGAGACGCAGCTGTCAACTGCCAAAGAGATCGCCGGCCTACATCACTACTGACTCAGCATGTCAATCGCACCACAGGTTACGGAGCAAATGCAGAAAACGTTCAATTGGAGCTCGGGCGCTTGCTCAATGAAAAGATCCCGCTCGTGTATAAGAAGCCCCGGGTCGTGCTGCAGTCGACGCTCTACTCCACCGTCACTTCACCAACATGGTCGGCAAAGCTGCTGCAACGGGCCTGGCCCTCATCTCGGTGGCCTCGGCCGCAAAGCAGTGCCTCAACCAGACGGTTCCGGTCGACATCGAGTCCCGCAATGCCGTCTTCGACACCAACACGATCCCTCACAGCAACATCGACGTCACGTGGTTCATCCAGAACATGACCCGTCAAGGGCACAACTTCACTGACGAGGCCCTGACCGGATACAACACCATCAGAGGGACCTACAATCTCAGCACGCAGTACTGCTGGGACGACCAGACCACCTCGGACAAGCCAACTTTGCAGATCCTGACCCACGGCATTGGCTTTGACAAGACGTATGTACATACCCTTGGATGTCAGGGCCGCCCACACTGACCGTTGCTCAGCTACTGGGACCTTTCTTTCCACGACTTCAATTACTCTTACGTCAATGCCGCGCTAGATGCTGGCTTCGCCACCCTCAGCTACGACCGACTGGGCATTGGCCAGTCGCAGCATGGCGACCCGCTCAACGAAATCCAGACCAACATTGAGGTTGCCGCCCTGCGCGCCCTGACCGAGCAGGTGCGAAACGGCAGCTTCCCGAACGTCAACACAACCTACGACAGCGTCGTGCACGTCGGCCATTCGTACGGCAGCATCCAGTCGTACATCTTGGCCGCCCGCTACCCCAGTCTTACCAATGGTCTCGTCCTGACCGGCTTCGCCCTCAACTCAAGCTTCAACGCCTTCTTCCTCGCCGGCGGCAATTTCCAGCAGGCTTCCATCAACGCGCCCCTGCGCTTCGGCTCCCCCAGCCTTGCCGCCACGGTCGAGGACTTCCTGTTTGAATCCAGCCCGCTGTACGACTGGGTATCGCCCATCGATTTGACCGCCCTGCCGGCACCGCAAGACCTGCCCGACGGATACATCACTCCTGCGAACTCGGGCGCCAATCAGTACCAATTCTTGCTGCCGCCCTTCTTCGACGTCGACATTCTGGCCCTTGCCGAGAGAACCAAGCAGCCAGTGGCCGTAGGCGAGCTCCTGACCCTCGCAAGCGCCCCGGCCCAGAATAACTTTGATGGCCCAGTGCTCGTCTTCACGGGTGGTACGTGTTGCCTTTTCTTTTCCTTCCCCATCGAATGAGTGCTGACACAGCCACGTGCAGACGCCGATCTTCCCTTCTGCGGAGGAGACTGCCTAGAGACGGGCGGCGCCGCCCCGTCCATCCCCGCCCAGGTCCAGCGGTCCTTCCCCAACGTCGCGTCAGAGGACTTCTTAGCCTACATCCAGCCGAACACTGGGCATGGTCTGACAACGCATTACAACGCGACTGCCGGCTACCATGTCATTTCCGATTGGCTGCGTGATCACGGCTTCTAAGTAAGCATATGTCTTATGCGTCAGCAATGACTTTGGAATGAGACATGAAGCGTACGTACCTATAATAGTAATCACGCATAATAATATATTTGGATATATGCCCCCATATTGATCGCGCCCAATCGGTTTGAAGAACTTGTGTCATCTACATATGGTGTATACACTTCTGAAAAGTCGCCGTGTAACTTTGCCAGGCCTGGTAGCGAATCCCAGCTGCTTGTTTCTCTTCGAATAAAGATTCGATCAAACAAATCTTGCGAAAGATGCAAGCAACTGTATAGGCTGGTTTCCCCCTGATCTTGTAGTGTATTTGTCGTTCAAGGTCTTTCATATGGAGGAATCAAGTATCCTTAAATTATAACAACTCCCCGAGAGATACCACTGTAACCTGTGGCCTCCAAGCTGCCATTGTAGGTATTTCTTTTGGCATCACCTGTCGTGGGATCCTTCAGTACCAGCGCGGACCCGTCTGTCTTCGTAGTCTTCGGCCAGGAGACGACATACGTATTTGTGGCGTATTACTCTTGCAAAGATACTCAACGTCCCTCAGCTCGATGTTGAGTTTCGACTATGTTATTGCAGTACGTTAGCAATGACGCGTCGCACTTCCCTTTGCTTGCTCAGGAGTCTACTCGATATGCAAGTGAGAAGTCTACTGTGCTATCTAGCTGCGCCAGCATCAAGAATTTCTTGACTCAGGACAGGCCGGAAAGGATTTTTACTCACCGTCAAGTGTATTCATCCCTTGCCTTGGATGATTATGCCAGCCAGCATTTTCTTTGGCAGTAGACATTCCACGAATCGGCCTCCTTTATAGTTTTTCCGGTATCCTCATTGTTCGCGCGAAGACTCACATTACTCTTCTTCTTATACCATACTAAAGAAATAAGAGCACACAGCGGCATGGCACGCCTCTTTTAGACGGCCGAATTTAGCCCTTGAGCCGGATCCCAACCGTTCGCACGAGTGAATACCGTCTTCCGGGCCCCGAGCGGTGCAAAATCGCATTAGTAAATAGTAGGGCTCTCGTTTTTTGGTTTCCTCTTCGTCGGAAGTCCATGAGAACAGCAGAGGAGTGATATGCCTGGGAAGCGAGCCCCAAACGTTAGAGGCAAAAGCGTACAAGAGCCACGAAGCCTCAACTTCAACGATAGCCACTTCTTTGGCAAACGAAATACGTTGGATAGGTATGAAAATGCGAACGAGGATTAATCCCCACACTATTTCCTGGGACCTAACAGGATCGCCACAGCCTACTAGACACGAAAGGATGATCATTGTCCTGGTTACGATATCGTCTATCGTATTTCCACTACCTATCTCCCTTGATCCGTGAAAAAAAAAAAAGCCCATCGCTAACCCGTTTTTCTTTTCCTTACACAACGCACTCGCTTCGCCGGAGGAAACGAAGAAACCCACTTTCCCACTTTATATCAGTAGACAAAAAAAAGGAGCCCTCTCCATATGCCCGTAGAAAAGTGAATGAAAAACCCATGTACCGATAATTAACAAGTGGGGAGGAATAGCCTGCTCGCTCATTTCGCCAATATACCCGCTTGGAAGATGAGAAAAAAAAAGTTGCTCTGCGCCCGCCATGACTCAAGGAAGATAAGTCACCCAAGATGATGAAGCTCAGAGGATGATGTTCAACTCATGCCTGACTGTGTTCGGATCGCCCATGTCGGGGTAGTATGGCACCATCGAATCCGCCGAATGGACGTACGCATCATTGTACAGGCGCCAGTATGGCTGTCGCACCTTGCGAGCGGGGTGGAAGAGGCCAGCCCACACGTAGTTCATGACCACGCCAGTGCCGACAGCAACACGGACTGCCTCGATGGCCTCGATAATACGATCGATGACGTGAGGGCTGGTCTCAAAAATGTTGGGGTAGAGCAGGTTGAGCAGGTGCACCATAGCATCCTCGCATCCTAGACCCACAACGCCTAGCGCAACATGCTTGACAACGGATGCGGCTGTCTGGCGGTGAACCTGGTCACGATCGATGAGGGCGTCCTCAAGAAGCGGCGTAACAGCGTAGACGTAGTCCTTTGCCATCTCGCCGATGTACTCGAAGAGGAAGGATAGCGACTTCAGCACACCGTTCTGGACGTTGAGCTCAGGCACGCGATACTCGTTCATCAGCGCCGGAAGAACCGTGAAGGGAGCACAAGTCTCGGCCACGATGCCGATGGCGACTGCAGTACAAACACGAGACTGACGCTCCTGCACCCTCAAGTTGTTGAGAAGGGTGGCAAGGACATCCTGCGGACCAATTGCCTTGGCGATGAAACCAAACGTGTTGTTAGCAGCACGACGAATGCCCTTCTTGTGGGCCTTCAGCATGTCCAGAAGCTCGAAGCAAATTCTCATCCACTCACGAGCATTGACGCTTTCGGGACCACGATCGGCAATACGTCCAACTAGATCGATCGTATTCTCCTGCACCTTTTCGTGGCGGTTGCGAAGGATAGGAGTAAGACGTGGAAGAAGATCCTTGATAGGCGGTTGCATCTGGTTGATGCCCACTACGGTGACGATGGATCTGAGAGCGCCCAGAATAGAACCAAGCACTTCAGGATACTCTTCGCCGAGATACTCGTACAGAACGGTACCGAGCTTGCCCATTAGCGCGTCTTCTCCACACTGCTTCATAACGAGCGCGATGCGGGAGACCAGATCGGCGGCCTGCTGCCTGACAGTGGCCGACTTGTTGTTCAGCCTCCAGAGGATAGTACTGACAATCTGAGGGAGGTAAGGCTTGCATCGGGTTCCAAGAGCGTTAACGACGGTACCGAAGCCGTTGAGCATGACAACGTCCTCGATACTCTGCTCCTGGAACGCATGCAGGATACCGTCAACGAGGCGTTCTTCCAGCCTCTCACCGATATCGGCAGCACCAAGGCTGGCAATGACCTTCTCCAGCGTCTCGACCGTCATCTTGCGATAGGGCTCGCTCTCATCTTTGAGGTTGACGACAATGCGCTCGACGATCTCGCTAACACCAACCTTCTGGCCGAGGTCGACGGTTGTTTCCACAACTTGCCTGTAGTTGCGTTTGTCCAAAGCCATACGACGGACCCAGAAGCTCTTGAAAAAGTCGTCCAGCACATTCTCCTTCAAATAGCCGGCCGTAACGCCCTCTGTACTGGCGCATTGGGAGATGACCTTGAGCACGACCTTCTTCATCTCCTCATCGGGCGAAGAGAACTCGCGGAGTAAAATCTCCATGATTTGACCAGTGTAATAGTTGGCATACTCCTCATCCATCAGGGGGATGATGTAGCCAACAGCCTTGAGGAAACCAGCAAGGCCCTTTCCACGCTGCTTACGAGCCCCAGTCCATAGCGGGTTCAAAATGTCATCGAAGCTCTCGATACCGTAAGGATTCGCAGCTTCAGCCAAAGCGGCAATGGCCAAAGCCGTGACAGTCCGCACCTTAGTCTGCTCGTCGTTCAAGTTGTCGCCAATACAGTCGACAAGGCCCTTCAAATGGGGCAGAATGGCGCAGCCCATCAGGATAGGAATTTGTTGGACAATCTTGACTCCAGTGTGACGAGCTTGCCATGACTTCTTGCTTCGACAGACGGCCCGCAAGAAGGGAAGAAGGGCAGGGATACCCAAGGCCGAGGCAACAACCGCGAAGGCACGAGCTGTAGTGTTACGGACATACTCGTCGGGATGGTCGATATCGGGCCTCATCGTACTGATCATGTGAGCAAGACCAGCAGCCTTCGCAAGGTTGGAGATGATCTCGCGACCCTCCACGCGAGCGTAGTAGTCCTGGTCGATGAGCAGCGGCTCAATGACGACGAGGATCTTGTGGACGTAAGGCCGGACCATGTCATCAAGCTTGTAGAGAACACGGTCGATGACCTTGACGAGAAGATGGCGTTCCTGATCTTCGAGCGTCCTTTCCATGAGCAAGGGGAGAATCTGATTGAACAGAGGTCCGGCGCCGAAGTTGCGGGCGTTGTCGGTGAGCTGGCGAAGTGCAGTCTTACGCATCGGTGGAGTGCCGTTCTTGACCTTGAGCAATAGCCGCATAATCTTGCGCTCTTTCATCTCATCCACGCTCAGCTCCTCCTCGTTTTGGCCATCCATGAGCTTGCCAAAGTATTGCATGTCCTCGGTTTTGAAGAACTGTAATTCACCAACACCGGGGATCTCGTTGGGAAGCTGCTTTCCAAGGGCTCGGGCGTTCTCGGGCTCCTGCATCATGAAGCCACCAGCTAGGCTGGCTGTAGGCGCGGGAGTGGCTGCCACTTTCTTTGCGGGGGCGCGAACAGGCTCATAACCTGGTGGAGGTGTGAGGATCCTGTAACCCTGCTCTTCGCCGGGTAGTAACTCGTCGAGTTCCTCATCTGAAATGGGGGCATTGCGTCCAGAAATGTCGGTTCCAAAAGAGAGAACTGTGCCAGCTTGGGAGGGGTGGACAGGCGTGGCGAGTCCAGGAGCACCACCGGCAGGTGTGGCACCCAGAGCCGGTGCCTGATCCCATCTCGACTTGCGTTTGGGAGTAGCATCGGGAGCACCGGGAACAGGAATCGAGGGAGTCTGGTCCCATCTGGAGCGCTTCTTGGGTTCAGACTCGACGGCGCCGTTCGTGCCGTTAGTGGCGGCGTCCTCTGACGAGACGTCCCATCGCTTCTTGCGCTTGCGGCCAGCCGTGGCGCCGTTGGTACCGTTCTCCGTGGGCGTCTTGTCGCCACCGTCCTTCAGAGTCGCTTCATGTTCCTCGACATGCTCGCCTCTCGCCTTTTTCTCTTGTTTCTCGCGCTCT
Organism: Lasiodiplodia theobromae; assembly: GCF_012971845.1. Lineage (NCBI taxonomy): Eukaryota > Fungi > Ascomycota > Dothideomycetes > Botryosphaeriales > Botryosphaeriaceae > Lasiodiplodia > Lasiodiplodia theobromae. The sequence goes on along the minus strand of NW_023336518.1, from coordinate 367,767 downwards.
TCCCGCTCACGCTCGCGTTTCTTCATAATGTCCTTGTAGCTCATGCCCTCCTCGTCGCCGGTACCACGCTCGAAGCGACGCTTCTGGTAATCCGTCTCGCGAGCCTGGATCTGGGCCTGCTTCTCGCGATCCATCAGAATATCCTCCTCCATGGCATCTCCCGTGGCGAACTCGTCCATCTGGGCACGGGTGGCGGTGTACTGGCCAACAAGCCTGCGGCTGTCGTCGACATCATCCATGTCCTCATCGTCATTAGCAGGGATGGAGGTGAGGTAGCCGTCGTACTTGTTGGCGCCATTGCGTTCATAAAGGTCGGTATCAAAGGATTCCGTCAGGGAGGCCTTCGTTGAGTTGTCAGTCCTCTGGTTAGCCGGGTCGAAAGTCTTTGAACCTTTCTTCCCTGCAGCTGCCGCGTTGCGCTCCTGCTGCAGGCGCTTGATGGTCTCGAAGTCGGCTGTGCGTGCATTAGCTTTGCTGGCGACGTTGAGCGCGTCGAGCTGTAGCTTACCGTCGGACATCTTCACGGGCTAGTGGCGACGATGATCCAGTATGCGCTGCGACCGGGTGGGCAGTTTATGCGACCGACATGTATGTGCGTCCGTCGAGCAGCAGAGTGGAGGCGGAAGCAGGAAGTTGTCGATGATGCGGCGCTGAGGAACGGCGGGCGGCGGTGTTCTGCTGCATCGCCGAACCGTGACGCGCCAAGACCGCGCTAAACCGGGTTAGGGCTGCTCGCCATGTTGGAAGCTGAGCAACGGGCAGTCAAAACTTTGGCAATTCTCTTGAGCATGCACTACGAATGCTTCCTGGGGTACGCTTAGAAATCCATCATCTCGCCCATCAACGACCCTTGGTATTTCTCGACCACCTCGCCGCATTTCACAAGTACTCCCGCCGCGAGCGTCCTGACCCGTTCTTCCTCATCACTTCCTCCGCCGGTGCGGTCAAATACCATCTTCACCCACTCCTGTGTTTCAAGAAGCTCTCTACCGTGGTCGTGCACGAGACGCTGCTGGTTTTCATTCACCTCCAGCAACATCAACATCGCAAAAACAACACCTTCAAGGATGGCCGAGTCGCTAAGTGCAGGTGCCCGGACTGCAAGAAGGAGATCCCAGAGCTCAGAAGTCATTTGCGGAAGAGAAAGCGTGGACGAGCCAGAAGAGTGCAGGAGTATGGCGAGTGTCTTGAGAAAGACAGGAAGTATCATAGGAGAGTAATATATATTGCTCGTGCCCCTGTTGAGAGTCAGCCTAAGTAGCCGGACGATCATGAACTACTTACAGCGCTCTCGAGTGTGCCCACCACCCAGCGGTAAGTGGGAAGAAGAAGCTCTGGGCCACGACCTTTGCGAGGTCGTTGGTGATAATCTTACGTTTCTTCTCCACCTCCATGCGTGACGAGAATGTGCGGACTTTGAGTGCGTTTGGCCCAGTAACTTTGTCAGCCGCATCGAGCGCCAGAGGAGATATCAAGGTGTGCTTCAGCTTGTTCGTAATGGCATCCACCGGATTGGCTTCCGTCGAATAGATACTGTGTAACTTTGCAGGAAGCATTCTCGTGGGGAAGCTTGAGTCCTGGCGCCGCCCCGCGCTGGACTCGTCGCCATCCTCCTTGAATCCGGCCATTTCCCGTGCACCGAGGCCGATGGCGCCGAGCATGCAGACACGTTGGCTGATAGAATAGTCACCAGCGTAGAAGCATCTCACCAAGTATGGCCCCATTTGCCTCGGCTCAGCAATCGCAACCGCAACCAAAGCCTGTTGACGCATCTCCTCGAAGTTTTCCAGCTCGAACTGATCAGTCAAGCCCACCAGGACAGAAGCGAGCTCTTCAAGATTGTCCTTGACCTCTTTGCCGAAGTTTGACTTTCGTCGAATTAGACTGGCTGCGCTTGAGAGCGCAAGCTGGTGACGATCGAGGTTCTCGCTTTCTCGAAGACCCGCTAGTAGGTCACGAATGTAGACGGGTGCTGTTGATCTATCTCTGGTGACCTGAGTTGGGTCTTCAGAGTCGTCCTCTGGATCAGAGTCTGGTTTTGCGTAAGGCACAAGATCTTCGTCTTCGTCCGAAGAATCCGCGATTTCGATAATCTTTGGGCCTGCTGCTATTTGTTCCTTCCTCACTTGCCTTGGGAAACCTCCCGCCTTTTGCTTCGCCTGCAATTGGGCGCGTGAAGCTTTCACGCTTGGAGTCGCTTGGTCAAGCACCGCTTGCTCAAAGTCTCCAACATTACCAATTGGATCGTCCAGTCGAGAAAGCTGCCGAAACCAATCTGCCTCGTTGGATTCGGTTTCAGCGATACCGAAATTGAGCCGATTTTCTGGCTTGTCTACGAGCTCTGATATGGCAGTAGCAACGACCATTCCCAGGAAGCGGGCACGTGGAGAGGAAGTCCCTAAACGATTCGAGGTGCCCCGCATCTGTACACTTGACCTTGCCAGGGTGAATAGGAGCATGGGCTGCATTCGGTGGATGTAACCTGAGGCCATGAGTAGAACTTGAGCCAAGGCTATAGCGTGTTAGCGGTCAACCTTTGTCATCAGTAAAGGTTTTTACCTTCTTGCTGCAGAATTGGGGTGTGTTTGATGAAGAGCTCATCCCCGAATTGCTCCATGCTCCTCTCTAGGACTTTGCACATCCTATCTATACTTTTCCTCAGTTCTGCACCCGCCCACATTAGCGAGAGGATCTCTCACCTTCGTCTAGTTGCAGAGCGGCGACGGCAACGCGTCTCGCACCAAACGATACATTTGCGTACCCGCTCATTGGATTGGTGAGCCATAGAGCAAGACTTTCTTTCGCGGCATCGCTGCTGTCTGTGACGGCATGTAGAAAGGCCACTGAACCTGGTATCGCTTTCGAGGACGTTTCGAGATCTTCGTTCTGGGTGCGGAGGATTTTACTCGACAAGATATTCAAAAGGATAAAAATGACCTGCCTTTGCTCGTGGCCACGGAGCTTTCGGATCAATTGTTGGAACAACGAGAGTCTGTTTGCACCATGAAGAGAGAAATGTGACAAGAATCCCCACAAGATATTGTCTAGACATTAGCTACACATCTCAATATCGAGGCGATAAGAATTTACCTGGATATCCTAGCGTCAAGGATTTCCCCAAGAGAAGTGCGCCGTCTTGCGCACAATCCGAGCCTGCAGCATTACTAACGAAAATGGCTGTGGAGCGTCCAAGCCACTGTGCAAATTCTGATCCAGAGGCAAACCAAGGATCAGACTGACCGCTCCGTGTAGCCTTCAGTAAATCTGATGCCTGGGCAGCCACGGAGACAATCCTTCCAGCTGCGAAAAGAGAGACAAGCTCGCGCCACAGGATCTGTCTTTGGGTGGGGACATTGACAAAACCTTGAATGATTTGCCACAGATCTAGAATGATGTTTTCGTGAAGAAGACTAGCCAGGATATCACAAAGTGGTCGTAATTGCTGCTCAACGCCATCGGTTGTCCCGCCCGGCCGCTTCTGATTTTGGTAAAAATCCTGAACCAGGCTTTTGAGACGTGCAACGATGGCACCAAGCCCGCTGACGCTTTTGAGACAATCGAGAATGACACCCTTGTCGTCCTTGGACGAGGATGTGGTTGGCCATGCGTCCCAATAATTCGGAATGGTATCGTTTACGAGTGTGCTGATGATCTGTGCAGAGAGTGGTCCAGGGACTCTAATGTTGAAGTTTTCTGAGTTCTTCATTGACACACCGAGGTATCTCAGAACATGGTGTAGCTCCTGTGCGTCAGGTTGTCCTCGCAGAGCCGCTAAGGCCTGATCTGGAGAGCTTATATTGGCAGCTCCGGGATAACCAGTCGGGTCAGTTGTACTGAGAGTTTCCTCGAGAGCCACAACAGGCTTTAGCCTAGTCGTCCCAACGGCGGTCAGTAGGTCATCCATCGTCGCGCGTTAAGTCATGGCGACAGGATTCGAGAAGAAGTTGGGCGCAAGCGGGACGGAGAGCAATGGCGTGCGGATAAACGGCGGCGAAAGATTAGGCAGCGGCCGTTATCGATAAGCATGCTGGAGCTTTGACCATTCCATGGATCTCTAAACGGGCTCCGTCACCTCTCTCGACTTGTCACTCAGCACCTCCGCATCGAATCTGATCCGGTCACCACGAACCATGGCGAACCGCGCAGAAAATCTTCCAGCGAGATGGTAGACATCCGCCGTGCCCTTCTAAGGACTCCATGTTGACAAGTGTCAGGAAATATCTCCAGAACATCGTTAGCCGCCATGGTCCATTCACGGACCCCGACTGGGAGCCTAGCGCGGCTACGCTTGACGCCCTGGCAAGCATGAAGGTTTTGTGAGTAGTTTCGATGCAGCTGTTCGAGCGAGATCGTGCTAACATGCCTTTAGGGTCATGTATGCTTGTCGTCTCCTATTGTCCTCGCGTCGTACTCACCGCAGGCAGTGGCGCCGGAGGGCTTGGCTGCGAGATCCTCAAGAACCTTGCGCTCTCTGGATTCAAGGACATCTACGTTATCGACATGGGTATTGCCTGATCCACGTGTCGAGCTGGCTTTTGGGTCACATGATCTGACGAGGTTCATAGACACGATTGACGTCTCAAACCTGAACCGTCAATTTCTATTCCGTCAAGCCGACGTTGGAAAGTACAAGGCCGAAGTCGCGGCCCGCTTCGTGGAGAAGCGAGTCAAAGGTGTCAAGATCACGCCTTACTGCGGCAAAATACAGGACAAGGACGAGGATTTCTACATGCAGTTTGCTTTGGTGGTATGCGGGCTGGACAGCATTGAGGCGCGCCGGTGGATCAATGCCACGCTCGTTGGCATGGTCGATGCGGAGAACCCAGATTCTCTGAAGCCGTTGATTGACGGTGGAACGGAAGGTAAAACTATCCTCGGCTGGAAGGCCACCGGTTGCTAATTCGAACGCCAGGCTTCAAGGGCCAGGCGCGTGTCATTCTCCCGACTATGACGTCTTGTATAGAGTGCCAGCTGGACATGCACGCCCCGCGTGCTGCGGTTCCTCTGTGTACGCTTGCTACCATCCCAAGACAGCCGCAGCATTGCATCGAGTGGGCGCACATCATAGCTTGGGAGGAAGAGCGCAAGGGAGATACGCTTGACACCGATGACCCCGAGCATATCACCTGGCTCTACAACAAGGCTCTTGCTCGCGCCGACGAGTTCAACATTCCTGGCGTCACGTACTCAATGACTCAGGGCGTGGTCAAGAACATCATCCCTGCAATTGCATCGACCAACGCGATTGTTGCCGCGGCATGCTGCAACGAAGCCTTCAAGATCGCCAGCAACACCAACCCGCCCCTTGGGCTCCCGGACAGTGGAAATGGCAACTACATGTACTATACTGGCGATGACAGCGTGTACACTTACACATTCGAGCATGAGAAGAAGGACGACTGCCCCATTTGCGGTAATCTCGCCAGGACGCTTGAGGTCGACTCGGCGAACTCGTTGGAGGAATTCCTGGAAAGCCTCGCAGAGCGGCCGGAGACGTGGGTACTCCCTGGAAGCCACTAGTGAACAAACTGACCATGGAAATATAGGCAATTCAAGAAGCCGAGCATTCGATCGGAAGCCAAGACGCTTTACCAGCAGTTTCCTCCAAGCCTGGAAGAGCAGACACGACCGAATCTTCAGAGAAAGCTGGCTGATTTAGTTGCGAGCGGAGAGGAAGTGGTTGTCACAGACCCGGCATTTGCGACGGTTTTCAAGTTCAAGCTGGTGTTCAAGGAGTGAATTCGATGGTTTCAGACCCGATGGTGCTGTGCATAGCTGATCGGCGTTCAAAATGGCGCAGTAATACTGCTAGATAGGAGATTGTTTTGATAAAATGGAAGAAGAATGGCAAGACCAAAACGGATTGGTCGTGAATGTGCTTGGCTCGTAGAGAACCCGAGACCCTGCATGACGAAAGCCGGGAGCCTCACCTCACATGCTCGCCCCACGTCATTCCGTTTCTTTGACTCAAAACTCAACACGGGGTTTCCTCTTCGCAACAACGCTACCATGGCCTCTAGCACAATGACCGCCAGTACGCCCAATGGCCCCGCCACGACGTCGCTGTGGGCCGACAAATATCGTGGGGTAAGTACGCATGTCCTCGTCAGCGGGGCTCCCTCACCCCGGCACCGTCACAGCCCACCCGTCCCGCGGCGCTCTTCTCCGACGTGGCCCGATCCGTGCGAAAAGCTCAGCGATGTATCCAGTCCTGACCGCGTATAGGCTACGGTCGAAGACCTGGACCCACCGTCCGCCCTGTCCGTCTCGCCCACCGACCCGGTCTCGCACGCCCTCATGTCGGCTTTCGAGCGCGACTACACGCATTTGACCGTCCTGTCGCCGGAGAACCGCGCGCTGCTCGGATATCTCAGCATCCCACGACTTAAGGAACTGCTCAAGGAGGGAAAGGTCCAGGAAACCAGCCCTGTCAGGGATGTCATGCTGCGCTTCCGCCGCAAAGGCCGCGTTTACAAGGTCATCACAATGGATACACCACTCGAGGAGCTCGAGGAATTTTTCGAGGGAAAGGGCACCGAGGGCCAAAAGCAAGACTTTGCAGTCGTGACGGATGCGAGCAGGCGGTTCGTGCTGGGAGTAGCCACCAGGTCGGATCTGGAGGAGTTTGTGAAGAGGAGGCCCTAGAGGGGCATGCACCAGGCCATTGCTACGGACACTAAAGGATGCAGTCGGCATATCGCTTGGAGAGAAGCATGGTGTAGGCGTTTGGGACCTTTTAGCGGTGTGGACGAAGCAAAGTACCGGCAAGATTTGGATTCTGGTAAGCCATGTACAATCCCGAACGGTCCAAGTCAAACACATGGGCTGTTAGCAATGGCCAAAGCAACATCCAATACAAGGTCATCGATCATTTAGGAAATGCGACTTCATCTCCCCGCCACGACATGCGTTGAAGTTGGCATCGGATGATGGGTGGATTTCCATGGCTGTGTATTGACTGACTGGACTAGCCCAGCTATAGCTCAACCTCGAAAATCAAGGCTTTGGCTAGACAGTAAATCTTGCAAGAAATAGTCACAGGGGGCCTGCTTTCCCGTTGCGCGGTTCTCCAGATCTAGATCTGACATTGATAAGCATCATGTCGACGGGCGCATACACCCGATACCACGAGTCAGAGGGCAGACACCCTGCTATCGCATCCCTATGTAAAGACAGGCAAATAATCTTGCGACATGCTCCCCCGAGAAAAATTTCGAGACAACGACCTGGCTGTTCTTGGGGCTTCACGTGGTGTTTTTGACTAAGCAAGCGAGTCTCCCGCCCAACTTGAGCCCGCTATCCGCTCGGACCTGGACACGCCAGCCACAGCCCGGCACACCCAAAGTCCACGACCTGAACCGAACTTTTTTTTTCACAGCGCTGCGAGTCCGCGGTCTGTCGAGCCATCCGTCGCATGCCGCGGATACCAAAGACATACTGGCCACCTCGTCCGTCCTGCGTCTTGCACCTAGCCCTCGGAATTTGACCACACGCTGCCCCGCCGTGGAAGCTTAGCCATCGCTGCCAACGCCAACTCAATCGCCGGGTCCTGCTTAAATACGCGCCCTAATCTATGTCGGACATGTGGCCTGTCTCATCGAAGCGACGCTGGGCCAGCGTTTGGTGCGGACACAAAGCAGACACGCAGTGTTGGAGGTTGTGCATTAGCGCTACGTAGGGACCCGCATCGGCCAAGGGAAACAACCTCCTGCGCTTTTGATCAGGCCGTCGCCGTCTACAATACCATCTTTGCTTAACACTGCCACGCAAGCCACTGGTTCAGCGGAGGGGGCACGCGTTGAGCACGGTATAACGTCTTGACCACGCGTGGTCTGCCGGGGACGTATTCCCAGGCTCCATCTCTCTGAGCTCCTGCTTGAGGACGACGTTGACGATGAGAGTCTGAAGCGAAGTGCTACGATGTTTGTATTCGAAACAAGTCGTCCCACAAGGAACACCAAGAAAGTTGGCGGTAAGATACTATTAGCTAGTCCTTCAGGGCTGGTCTTGTCACACTCGTCCGGTTCCTTTTCATTTCTTCACCCTTGCAAGCTCCGTCTGGTTTGATCTCCCAATCAATCGCTGTACCAGAGAGCCAGATACCAGCTCTTCGGGGCGGGCTCTCAACCCGGCCTCGCCTGAGGCATATACGTCCGTCGTTCATCGTAGGCTCCCTTTTCTTCCCCCCCCCCCCCCCCCCCCCCCCCCCCCCCCCCCCAACGCACACACACACACAATTCTCGGCTCGGCCCGCCGAATGACATCATGAGCCGCAGTAGACTTTCGCCGAGTACGAACCGTGTGGAGATGATCATCTTTCGACACGAGTCAGCAACCCATTCCATCTCATCTACCAGGCATGTACATGGACTACACAGTAGACTCCCCGCTTTCGCTAATACGTACGTGTAATGATAGAGTTGATTCCTCCCACCTCCCTCTTTGCAACTTCCGACCGCACCCTCACCCTCTTAGTGAAGGCCATCCATCACTGTGTATAATGTGAGTCATACGGAAAGCGGGATGGGAACAAGATCGGGCCAGGACATCCTGCAATGGACATGGTTCTTCCACACGGTCACCTCGATATTATCGAGGGCTCCGTATGCGTACCGTTGTTGATTGCTTCGCGATCTTACTAGAGGGCGTAACGCTCCAAGGCACCGATGAGCGCATCAAACCCAGCTGTAAGATACCTGTAGTGAGATGATGACGGGTATGTCTTTTTTCCAAAAATGGCAGCGCAGAAGCCAGTCTGAGAGTGCTTTCCTGATGGTCCCTCAGCTGGACGGAAAGACGTAGCGTGGCCCGTGGAAGAGTGTGCTGGCCCTCCTGATGCCGGCTTTCGCTTCAGCGGCGAAGATCAGACCGCCGGTTCCATGAGCTCAGCGCCTGACAGACGGCAAAGCAGTTGGAGCCTTGTTCCTTTGAGTTGATCATGAATAGTGTTCATTCATAAATTGTTACGTCGAACTCGGCAGGGCTTCCACACAAGATGCAAATTTTAGCAACAGTAATATTTGTAGACATGCACAAAGAAAGCTGATAGCTACATAATATTGAAACCACATGTGAAGAGACAAAAAACAGGATCTAAGAGAGATTTGGAAGGAAAACGCCCAACAGTGATATATTGAAATCTATCTTCGGTATTACAATGCCTATATCTTTCTTTACAGTCGTCAGTGATACCGTCCATTCCTATTATAGTTCTTTGCACCGTGATGCCGTTGAGTATTATTGCTTCCAGTCCGTGATTGGGAAGAAAGGAGGAGGGCAGGGGGGTTAGGTGGGTAATGGGTAAAGACTGCGTATCAGCATCTACCCATCAAAGCCGCCAAAATGGATATGTGCATCAATATTAACAAAAGAGATTAACTCGTTGTGGGAGGCATCCATGAGTGGATATGGCCACTACTTTCCAGATTTCTTTGCGTTGCGAGCGCTAGATGATGGACTTTGTGTAGGCTTTTGATCTCTGGCTGCTTTCCGAGCCGCAGCGTTCTCGGCTCTGCGCTTCTCGTAGTCCTTGTATTTCTCATTATCTGCGGTGGTGATCAGTCTACTGTCTCTACGTTCTATGTAATCAGCAAGGGGTCTACCAACCTGGATCAGACTTTGGAGTGGGCGGCCGGTAAATCGCGCCGGTGAACTGCTGCCTGAGCTTGAGGCGCTTGACTTCCTTCCAACTCAGGATAATGTCAGCGCCGCAGCGGTTGGCGTCCACGACAACGTGTGTCGTTTCGTAGCGCCTTGGCTGGAACCAGAGGATTGGATCACTGGAACCATCCCGATTCGTGCCAAACCAAGAGATCGTAACGGTGCCATCTTGCCCCTTAATCGGAGTGCCATCGATGTTTCGGACCCGGCCCCGGGCTTGCAGCTTGGCAGCCATCCCCGCGTTTGTCCAAGGCGCCAGCTTACTCAGCACTCGCCTCATAAAAGAGGGCTTAGTCTGCGCGCGGGGAAGGCGAAGGTCATCCACTACCTTTCTGCTGATGAGGTTGGCGTGGGGATTGCCCGAGTCTATCACCATCTTACAGCGGTAAGTGCGTTCATGGTGTCCGCACTCGACGATGATATTAACATCACGGTTTAGGTCGTCGAGAGCATCTTCCCGTGATGCGAGAGTAGAGTGTTCAGATGTGGATTCTTGCTGGGGAAGACGGCCTTCATCCGAAGGCAGGTCATCAGGTAAGGCGTATTGGGTACCCTCTTGCCCTAGGCCAGGTGGATCGCTCGCCACGGTATCAGCTGGCTCAATCAGATCATCGCACGGCTCGTGCGGACCGCAGCCGCCCGTCGAGGAGAGAATACAATGCAACGCTTGGTGGGAGGTAAAAGGCAGCGGCGGAGGGAGAGACAGCGGTCTGTCTGAAGGCGCCGTTGGAATAGTGGGTGGCCCTGGAACAAGGGAGGGCGAATGCGATGCCGGCGGGCTACGCATATTGCAGAAAGGCGGCAGAAGGAAGCAACTGGTGGGAGATTGGGACGCTACGAATAATACCGAGTCAGCTACAATCGACAAGTTTAGTAAATCATTATTGACCTACTCCGTAGCTTTTGTTTGTGTGACGATATGCTGAGCAAGTCACGTGGAGCAGCACCGGGGCGCAAGGACAAGACTGGGGTTGGAGCCGGTCAGGGCAGGATCAGAATCCGAAGCTGAACGGGACAAAAATGAAGGGCGCAATGCAGATGCACTGTTCAAGATGGTTTATTCCAAAGAATGTGTCTCCAGAACGAAGCGTCCGCGGCGCGCAAATATAATTCATGTTCGCCGCTAGTTTGTACGTCACTTGTGGTTGCCGAGCAGCTCGACGCCGCCAGTTCGTACGTCACCTGTAGCTGCCGAGCAGCACAGGCGCAATCCTACCCTAGCAAGTAGCGGAATCCCGGTCGGCTCTTCGGACAGCGCAGCGAATGAGCTTTATTGATTGGTATGCAGCAGCGGCAACGAGGCTCGCGCGCAGGCCTTATCGCCTGCCGGCTGGGGAGTCACGATGCCCGTGAATCGCGTGCTACATGCAAAATCAGCGTACCGCCAACACGCCACAATTCAGCGCCGCGACGAGGCTCACGAGCAGGCGCTGGTCACTGAACCGCCTCTGGTAGTATTTCCCGCGGGGAAGTTACGGTGCGTGAAGCTCATGCTGGCAAATCAGCACACCTGCCGTGCTCATTGTGTCCAGACCTGCTCTGGAGGGTCTCCAAAGCAAGGCTGGTCAACGGAAATCTCTCAACATAGTCGTAGCCGCTCGCCCTGGAAGACAGCCAATGTGGGAGGAATCGTTGATTATCGCCCGCGGCGGCGAGAACGCCCTTGTGCTACGATTTGCAAGTTCGAAGCGCAGATTATAGGCGGGCACGAGCGAGGTATCTCCGTTGTGGGATCTGGCTGTCCCGCTAATATCACAGTGCTCCCAATGATCTTTTTACGGACGCGTCCGTAGTCAGACGCCAAATACCTCTTCGGTGCGCATCTTCCTTTTTAAGAAAAGTCGAATGCCGCGTGTACGAGTATACTTACGTACAGACGTTTTCGAGGAAGAATAAATTCTGAAGTATTTTAACGCATTACAACGCAGTGTGCAGACGCTATTTCTATACAAATGTTATATCGCCTTGTGGAGAAAGGTTGGCTCTAGAATACAGTGTATTTCAAGCTAAATGCCCCGATTTGTTGCTGGGGAATGTTTCAATAGACATAACGTGTTTCGCGGAGTTACATCGGACGCGATCATCAACAGATCCTTGGAAGCAAGGCTCTATGCGCGAACCCCCCAACTCTTTGCACGCAACTTTCGTGCAACTATTCAAGACTTGCAGGGCTCTATCAACACGCATGCGCAATTGCGGATAGTTGAAAGGTCAGGCTACTCATCTTCCCGGCGCTGTGTTCTGGAAAGTCGCGAGTGTGTCGTTGTGTAGCTCTACTTATGGCGACTACTTCTCCCGGATCCGCTGTTTATGTACATAGGTACGAACCAGCGCAGGCATGTCCCTGGGCGCCGCAGGTGCAACGCCTGCTGCTAGGAAAGCCAGTCCCAAAATAATGCATTATTCCATCCGCGCCCTGCTGCACTTTTCCGCTCGTTATCGTGTCTCCCTTATTTTCCGTTTAGGCGAGACCTACAGCCGCACAAATGATTGCTGCGCATCGCCGTGCAGGAGGGTGATTTTGACGCTGCCCAGCGCCTGCTGCCTGCTGCCACCAATTGAGAAACATCTGCATTACACTGCCACAAGCGCCACGTCTCGGATAAGCACAGCTAGCCCAAGCAGCTCGCTACTAGGTCAGCCATCTACTCACCCAAACAGAGCCTAATTCTCGACTGCTAACGTGTCCATCTGTCGCGCCCAGACCTGGCCAGCCCTCCATCAGCTTCCATCAAAACATAGATTCATGTGGTCTGAAGTATGCGACGAGTACTATTTACTCGCTTCTGAGATGACAGCCTAACCGTTGCACAGCACCCTGACTACGCCCGGAAGTCTCGATGCTTTCAACCGCCCGCTCATTCGGCAAGCGACTCCGACGACCTCCCACTACGCCGTACGCAATCCGCACGCTACGCCTACTGCTCACATCTGCCGTAAACGGACCCAAGAAGTTTCATGTGCTGCAGAACGGGCTTCGCCGGTTTGGCCGTCCGGGCCTCCTAGGCCGCCCGATGCGACCGCTGGGAAACGCTACGTGAGGGTAGTTTCCCACGACATTGCCCTTAGTTAGCAGTATAGCGATATCCGCCTCCACTTGTTCACGGCTCGGCCCGCCGAATTACCTTATGAACCACGATCGACTTCCACTGAGTACCGGCCATGTGGGGAGATCTTCCAACGCGAGTCAGTACTTGCTCATGGGCTTCTTACCAGTGCTTCGTTTCATCGGTCCGCGCTCAGCGAAATTTCAACGCAGTGTGCCACATGCGATGCCTTCCGCCTCCACCGTCCTAAAATCAAACGATACACCGATACTGTACAGCGCACGTCAGGTCACATCCACACCGAAAGATTTCGCCCTGCTATTGCATTGCTCCCATCGCCGCATACACTTTTGAGTGGGGTAGACCTCCTCGGGGAAAAGGTGGAGATGAGACGATGGGCTACGTGCATATGTTCGGCCGCGGGCATGGATTTTGCGTCTACATATCTCGACGTGAGGTGCACAAAGATGAAAGAGACTCCTCGTATGCACCACACTCGGCTAGATTGGGATTGGGTGAAAGAGGGTTACGTTCCTTAAGGAGTAGTACTATAAAGCCCAGCGATAAGACGTCCATGGTGGGGTGATGGGAAGGAACAACTTCATGACACCGGGCGCTCAGCATTTCGGACATGGCAAGTCCGTTCTTGTTGTCTGGCCAGCTACGGGTCCAGGCTCCTAAGTCAAGCTACATACTGAATGAATAGAGGACTTGTTATCACCTTGCCACCGCTATACTCCCTTCCCACGAAATACACTGCCTGTTCGTCCCCAATGGAATGCTTGTTGGCAGGGATACTGAAGTCGCCCTCAGCTTTTTTGGGAAGCGTCACATCCAGGAGGGCTTCAGCAGATACAGAAAGCTCAGCTCCACCCTGGATGTCAATCTGCTTCCCGCCAGCCTGCACCAACTCTTGTGACGAAGCGTCTAAGCTGAATTCGGGCTGGGGCTTGTGGGGATTGCCTTCGAGAATGTTACCGACCTTGACATATCCACCCAATTTACCAGTAACGCTGATCGATCCTGGCAGCTCAGATTCCTCGGCAAAGAAGATGTCAACGCCATCGAAGTCCCCACTCGTCCGTGTGTTGAAAATGACTTGGCTTTCAGAAGCCTGTTCAATCACGTCATCCGGGTTATCCAGCACCCCGCCAAACGGCTGTACATGTGAGATGACGGCGCCAGCGACGAGGATCGAACCTTTCCAGACTGCTTCGCGATACCTGTCATAGAGCCGAGCTCCAGACCACTTGATACGAAGTTTCCTCCGCGTCGATTCCGGCGCATTCTCCTCCACCTCTTGCTGTAGGTTGCGATGAAAGATCTTCCCGGTAGCGTCCCAAGCCTCGACCGAGGCAAACCCACTCTCTCCAAAGAACCGATACCTGATCCTCACCTCCTCTCCCACGCCCACCTCAACATCATCACCCTGTACCACCATCCCATCCTTCATGCTCACCAACCCCACCAATCTCTCCCCCGTCGTCGCAAACGTCCTTCTCGCCCTCAACGCCCTCCCCACCGTCCGCCACTCCAACCCCTCCGCCAGCACCCCCGTCAACCCGCCCTTCGTCCCAAACACCGCCGTCCCCGGCACGCCGCCCCCACACCTCCCGCGATGCTCATCCGAATTCGCACACACCCCCATCTTCCACCCGCGCCGCACCGCATCCCTCAACAACCACTCAAACAACCCCCACGCACTCCCAATCTCCACCAACCTCTCCAACCGCGGATGGTGCCACGCCAAATTCGCCCTCCTCCCACCCACATGCGGAATCAGCAAATGCCCCTCCACATCATGCGCCGCATACGTCGCATACACCTCATCCAACGGCCACGCCCCCGGCTCCAGCTGCGCGGGCCCATGCTCATTCCACTCAAAACTCCTCGCCACATTGCCGTTCCGATCTTCCGGGAACTCCGGCGGGGATGACTCGGTAGCGGTCGGGTCGGCGAGGAACACGACGTTGTGGTCGCCGCCTGCAGCGGTGTTGCCGCACCACTCGGTGCCGGGGAAGACGAGGAAGCGGCCGGGGTCGTTGGCGGCGGCGATGGTGCGCAGGGCGGCGCGCCAGCGCGCGGCGGTGATGTGGAAGTCGTTGGCGGTGTAGCCGACGATGTCGAGGCCGGCGATGTGCCGCGCGTAGCTGAAGTTGTAGGTGGTCGAGTTGGTGCCGACGGTGTCGTCGGAGTGGACGTGGAGGTCGGCGAAGAGGGGGCGGGGGATGAGGAGGGTGGCGGAGGCGGTGAGGGGGGAGGTGGTGGTGATGATGGTGCTGCCGTGGTGGTCGAGGATGGAGGCGGAGATGGTGAAGTCGCCGGGTTTGGGGAGGGACAGTGTTGTGCTGGCGACGGTCCATCCTTGGTTTGGAAGCGCGAGTTCCTTGTCGAAGATTGCTTCGGATGACCCCTCTTCTGTGATGGTGATCTGAGTCTTCAGTCCATCCAAGTCGGCCGTGGCATTTCCCCACGCGTCTTCCGTGTGGACGTGGATCGGAAAGGACACGTCAAGGCCGACTAAGCGTGGAGAAATTGCTTTGACTTTGGCGATTGGTCCCGGTTTGATTGGGATGGCGATATCCGGTTTGATGGGCGCGAATCTGGAGGTTCCCACGGGGTCGATGTACCACCTCATCAAGAAATTGTCCTCAACGAAGGTCTGAACGCGAGTTCCACGAGAACCCCATTGTCGATCACCAATGCGAACAATGATCTTGTCACCCGGATTCAGAAAACCGTCGACAATGTCAATCAGGATGGCCTTCTGAAAAGGTCGCTCATGGCCCTTTTGGTCGAATCGGACGGCAAGTGATTGAACCGTCGCAGGTGTCTGGCCAGGATGGAGCGGGCCGGCGATGTACTCAGCCGATACATAGTTGTCCTTCTCTGGATCCGTCGTTTGGAATAGAGCCCAGTCGGAGTAGAACTTGAATGTACCTTTGATCCAAGCCCCATCCGCTAAACCACTGGCGCCCACAGTGTACTCGACAATAAGCTCCGTCCATTGGCCGGCGATCAGTGACGTGGTGTTACACTCCAAGGTCCCAAGGAAGGGGAGGCTTTTGGTGTGTTGGTATAAACCTGCCGGAGCAAAATATTGCCCCGCGAGGGCTGTAAGTTGCTCATCGGATAGGGTTTTCATGGTAGTACGCTGTGGCCCGAAAATGATATCGGCCTGACGGAGTCACGGTCCTGGCTGACGCCTTTTTATATGTGCGCATTGAAATTCCTGGGCCTAGTAGTCACATCACCTTAGAAGAGAATGACGTGATCAGATATCCTGGCAATATCATCACCGCGGCTCTTCAGGCGGTTGAACCAGATTGACGTATCAACATACATGAAATCTCGACAAATGCAACTAAAATTCGAATTAAGTTATCCTGAATGGATGCATCAAGTTGTATTACGAATTATTATAATTGAGATGCGTAGCATCGAGTGCCATTGAGAGAAAGTTGTTCTATTCAGCAAAGGCTGGAGTGCAGTCAAGATACGAGAGGATATTTTGACTTTCAAAACACTTCAAGATTGATTTCAGTGATGAATGGCTGGTGATAGTATCGCCTCCCGAGATCGACAAACAGTTTACGCCAGACCGCAATGAGATTTCAACATGGCGTCGAGCCTTCACCCAAACCAAACCCTGCTTTTGCATCAGCCTTAATGTGTAGTTGGTCTCTCGGCTCTTGATATTGGAAAAGAAGAAACCGTTGAATGCCACGGTTTTTGCTTTACATCAAAGACCACATTGAAGCTACTTCAGGGCGGCCTTAGATATATAGTCATTGAGAAGAGCTGCGAAAGAGACATTTATTGTTCGTACAGTCTCATTCGCATTTAAATCTTGATTATCCCGGCATTTTCATGTCGTTTGTGCAATACATTTTCAAGATAGACGGCTGACTTGCCCTCCGCATATCATACGCATTTATCTCGGTCAATTCGCGCAGCGGCGTTTTTACGGTCATTGAATCAGTAGTGTGGTGGAGAAATTGGGCCTTATGTGGAACCTTAAGTCATATATCAGCCCACATCATGGGCTGCACGCACGGGCCATGTCGTCATGTATATAAGTACGTTTAGGGATGTATTTTGAACTTGATGGTAGTTTCTCAAGCACTACTATCCTAGCGATCCGCAGATCGGCAGCCAAGACCAGAACCTTAATTTAACAACAAAGGCTGCCTAAATGATAGGCGGCCTGTCTACTACTTGGTGAATCCAACCTGATCAAAAATTCGTTAGGGGCATTCGTTATTTATACCCATCTTGGCTATCCAACGCCACAAGTTCATTGTCTATCAAGCGTCAATTTGTACGAGTCACAGGTCCTACAGCCTCTACTTCCGCCATCAAATAGGACAGCTCTACTCCCTAAGGAAGCTCCAACACAGGGATCAAGATATACAGATACGATTTGTCGATATCTCTTTAAGAAGTGGCTAGATACTTCACGACAAGTCATTACCAGGCACTTCAATCTGGTTCGTCGGTTGTCAGAGACAAAGACAACATGGGCTCCGTAACAGACAATACGGTTCCGACCTACACAATTATCCACGCCGATGGACTTTACGAGGTATAATGCTTCTTTGACCAGTCTCTGGTTCTGTTTCTGATACTGCCCGTACAGGATGACCGCGTCGAGCATGAGATCTTCCGACCGTCCAAGGACTCCCCCGAGTACAAAGTCAACTACTCACAGGTCAACCTCCGTCCAGCTGGTACCACGGTTTCCAAGCCCTGGTCGAGCATCGACAAGTCTCTCCGCGATCAGGTCGACGGCATCACGTTGCTGATGTTGACCTTCACAGCGGAAGACTTGAAACTATTCCCGCGGCTGAAAGTGTAAGTGTTGCCGCCCCCTCCCCTTCCTTTTCCCAAACCCCTCACCCATCCACCACTCCCACCCACGTCCACCAACTAACCGCCCCCAACCAGCCTCGTCCGCATGGGCGTCGGCTACGACGGCGTCGACCGCCTCGCCCTCGCCGCGCGCAACGTAACCCTCTGCAACGTCCCCGACTACGGCACGGCGGACATCGCCGACCACGCGCTCGCCCTCGCCCTCACGCTCCGGCGCGGCATCGCGCTGCACCACGACCTGCAACGCGCGTCGCCCAAACCCGCGCCCTTCACGGCCATCCCATCGCCGCTGATCTCGCGGCTGCGCGGCGCGACGTTCGGCGTCGTCGGCCTGGGCGCGATCGGCATGGCGACGGCGCTGCGGGCGAAGGCGTTCGGGTGGGACGTGCTGTTCTTCGACCCGGGGGTAGCGAGCGGGGTGGAGCAGAGCCTGGGGGTGCGGCGGACGCGGGACGTGAAGGAACTCTTTCGGCAGAGCTCGACGGTCAGCTTGCACTGTCCGCTGACGGCGCAGACGCGGGGGATGGTCGGGGACGAGTTGTTGGGGTTGATGCCGCGCGGGGCGGTGCTGGTGAATACGGCGCGCGGGGAGATTGTGGATCTGGATGCGGTGGAGAAGGGGTTGAGGGATGGGCGGTTGGCGGGCGCGGGGCTGGATGTTTTGCCCGAGGAGCCGATTCCGGAGGATGAGAGTAGGGTGCATCCGTTGCTGAAGGCGTATCGGAGGAGGGAGGAGTGGTTGGTGGGGAGGCTGGTTATCACGCCGCACGCGGCTTGGAATTGTCCGGAGAGTGTGGAGGATGTGAGGGTGAAGAGTGCGGAGACGATGCGGGATGTTTTGATAAAGGGGCAGCGTGTCAATGTTATACCGCCACCTCCGCCTCAATAAAGCTACGACAGGGGTGGGGAAGCGGGGCGGCCTTTGGGCGACCATTGGCGGGAGGGTTTTGATATCCAGCCCTTCGCTTGGAGTCCCAGAAAACATCATCCCAGCCACTTTTTGTAGTGTTTCTTAGCCGCCAAGCGAGGACGAACTGTCAATTTGCTTTGCACGTTTGTCTAAGAGCACTGCAGCTTGCGATATGTAAGACAATGGACATTGTACAGGTCGCATGAGCCGAATCAACTCATCTGCTTGAGAATGATTCCTCACAGGCTATGGCCAGGTAATATGAGCTGTCTTGCTTGGGAGGCACCAGGGGGTGAACGCCTCAGGCTTGTGATCACATTTTGAAAACTCAAACCAAGGTCAGTGAAATGAGCTGCTGTCTTGCAATTGAGAGTCATACCCGTAGCCGCATATCCTGGTATGTGGCAGGCTCTCTAGTAGGGCATCTCGAAGCCATATAAAACTGCCGCCACGTTGCTCAAATAAGCTGAGCTTATAGCCGTTCAGCCCCGATACAGCAACAAGGCCGTCAGAGTCATTCTTTTCGAAAGGATCAAGCAAAGCTCCAAGGACTTGGCCGCCGGACCCATCTAGTCGCCACCATATTTAACCACCCTAACAGCATGGAGACCGGTGTGTTTTAACGGTGATCTCTATGACGCGCTCGGCTTTTCACACTAAGAGTATCATGCTGCCAAGGCAATAGAATGACCAGATGACGCCGAGGTAGGAATAGAAGCACATCCAGCATCCCTTATGGACCCCAAGCAAAGAGATAAAGGAACCGTGTCCTGGTATTCCGACACCTCCGAGAGCTGGCCCTACGCCTGTGAATACGGAATAACTGGCCGTGTATTCTAACGACGGGTCCCCTATGGTTCGTGTGTGTCGTAATATACTCTTTCCGCCCTCCAGGATTTGGCAAGTCAAGGGCAGCTCTGACCCTGTATTCTGAGACGGTGTGCGGCTGGGCTGATGCGCGAATGCTGAGGAGGTGAACGGGCGATGTATTGAGCTACCCGAAAGAAAGCACTAAATACCCCCCTCGGCGATCGTTCCTGCCAACAACGGCGATGGAGGGAGGCTTTACCAGATCGAAGACGGGCGGAAACAGTCGGAGGATACTGGTGATGCTGTTTCATTCGTGCGTTGAGCCGGCTTTTATAAATCCAGGATAAGGGCGTAATATGTGCTCTAGCTTGTGTGCGTAAGCGATGGTGGGGAGGTACCGGTGTAGTGCGGTGTTTTCGGTTCGGTAGGCAATCGATCGCTCAGTCGTCGCGTGGAATTAATCGGCGAGCAGGAGTTCAGATCAGTGCATAGATCACGACATTTTGATCGGATAGTAATGGGCGTAAGGCTATTGATCGCTGTGAATGAGAAGTTCTAGGTTGATGGTTAGGAGGATGGAAGAGTGTTAAGGTTGTGTGCGGGTCGAAGTCGCGTCAGGTCGCCCTGCCGCCTTCTAGGATCTTATGTCCATACAGGTTGATGGCGAGAACCAGCTTTATTGAAGAGCCGTTGGTTGGGGGTTACGGTGTCTCTTCGTTCCCGCGCTCTCGCTACAAAGCCACGGTCGCAGAAATAGCACCATGTGGCGTTATCGATCTGCAATCTTCTCAAACCAGTCAAAGCTCACCTCGTTAGAGGAGGACACAGACTTCTGCGGATAAAAGCATGCCGCAGATGGCGATGGCACCATTGCGCGAGGTTCTCAGGATTCATTTTCGCTGCGAATTGGTTGCTTTCATGGCAAATATAACTGCGTACTTGGGCGGTCAGAGTATAGGACAGGCATGGACTATCAGCATCCCCCCACCAAGCTCATTAAAGCCCCTCTAGCCACGAATCAGCGTCGTAAGGAGCTGACGTGTAGCAACCTTCCGGCCGTAAACTAAAGTTGCTTGTGATGACTACGGAGCAACAATTCATGTCGTCGGCCGAGGGAAAACTTCGGACTAATAATATAGCCAATAGGGAGTCTTGGTACGCACAGCCCTCCTCATACGAGTGGCAGCGAGGTATATGTGGGGTTGTTCTCTACAAGTCTACGGGCTGTTTTTCGTCCGTACTCCCTACATTGGCTCTTGATTTGTCTATGGTTACCGAGCAAAGCAAGGGGTAACACTCAACAGTCATGCAGCCAAGCTGTACTGTGTAGGATCCGCTTTCAGGGCACCTACGAACGCTCAGGAAATTATATTCGAAACCCAGTCGAATAATAGAATCAGTAACTAAGCTTTATAGTTCTCAGGACGAACAATAAGTAGAGCACAATGGGAACAGAACACCAGAGCCTGAATGTGACGTAGCCCACTGGCAATAATGCTTAAGAGTAGCACCATGCCCTCGCTTATATATTCATCGTGACACCCGGCTCAATCTCCTCCAAAATATTCTTCAGCTCCTCCCATACCGCCTTTTGCACCTCCTTTCCCTCGTTGCTCAGCACAAACGGTGAGGGATCCCTGGGCACGCCATCACTCACGTACTGCCCGTGGTACTTCTCGTCCGCGGACGCGCAGATAACGAAGTTGCGCGCGCCATGCTCACTCGTCCGCTGCAAGGCCCGCTCCACGAGGTACACACCCCAACGCGCGAGAAAGGGGCCTTCTTGAGGATCGCGTCGTAAAGTGCTAGCGCATAGACCGGGGTGAGGGGCGCTGATGACCACGGGGTATGTTCCAGAGGCGGGACCGTCAGGCGGAGTACAGAGTTCGCGGACGACCAAGAGGTCGAGGAGCTTAGAGACATTGTAGCGATCCTGCATATCTGAATTCTCTTTGGAGCGGAGGATATCGAAGATCGGTAGATTGGGGTCCTTTTTGCGTTCGGCCAATTGGGTGAAGAAGTGCACTTCCGACGAGACAATTACAAGGTGTGAGAGGCTACTGGTGCGGGTGGCGGTTTCCTTAAGCAGTGGGAACAGGAGGAAGGAGAGTAGAAAGGTCGAGATGACGTTGGTCGTAATCGAGGATTCATGACCTTCGGCTAGCTTGAAGATATTGGTCGCAATACCTGCGTTGCAAACCAGTGCATCAAGTCTAGGCAGCGACTTGGCGCGCAAAGCGAAGGCTCGGACGCTGTCAAAGGAGCACAGGTCCAGTGGCCAAACTTCGACGGCAGCTGGCTCGCGCTTCGTAGTCTCCAGAATATCGGCGCGAGCAGCTTCTCCTTTAGATGTCGAACGAGAGGAAATAACGACTTTGGCGGCACCGAGAGAGGCAATGGTACGTGCCGTCTCGAGTCCAAGGCCAATGTTGCCCCCAGTGACGATGACAATGCGGTCCTTAAAACTGGTAGTTGGTTTCGGCACGGTAACGAAGAGTTGAGAGTAGAAAAAGTTGGAGAAATAAGAGACGGAAGCCATTCTTTCCCAGAGATGTCGATATTACGCTTAGAGACCTCCCTCGACTCTTGCGTGTGGGGTGCCGATAATCGGGAACTGGTGGTCAATAATAATGGCTTGGAGTAATGAGGAGTTCAGAGCTAATAGTATCCGCAAAGGTAGGAAAGCACTGCACTTAAGACAGAGCTACCTTCTTACGTTATCGACCATTATTAGCCTCCTTATCTCATTGTTATCGTCGCGATGGCTACATTAGTTGGCCTAATGGCCTCTCTCCGGTGTGACTACGTCACCTTTGCGTTATTTGTTCCTAATGAAAAACGATGAATGTTACCGATAGTTGCTACGTATCGTCGGAGTTAGGCGAATGCCTTTCGTTTCCCGGTGTTAACGGATTTTACTCAAAACCCATCCGGACGGTTAGATTAGTTCTGGCGCAGCCTGGACAGCTGGTCAGTGTGTGAACGAGTGACCAGTGGTGGTCCCATCTTTCCAACCAGACTAGCCGTCCGGAGTCCGCGGCGTGCGATCGAGCGGTTAGACAAGACCAACATCGATATATATATCTAGGAAATCTCTGCCATCGAATGCACGAATTACACGCGCTCGATCATATCACTCCCATTCTCCCAAGTCTCACATCATTCTCCACTGCCGTTCCAACATGCCATCTCAATATGCTGCTGCATATGCCAACCCTCAGGGAGCTGGGGATGCTCGTCCAACCGCCGATCAGATCATTCAGGACGAAGGTGTTGCGGGCCAGTGGAAAGGTCGGGTGATTCTTATTACCGGCGCATCTGCAGGAATCGGGATTGAGACCGCTCGCGCTCTTGCCAAGACCGGTGCCACCCTGTATCTTGCTCAGCGGAGTCCCGACAAAACCAAGGCTGCGCTAGGCGATCTTCTCGCTTCCGGCCAGGCACATCTGCTTCACCTTGAGATGGAGTCTCTGGAGAGTGTCCGCCAATGTGCTTCTGAGTTTCTTTCAAAGGAGACGAAGCTTCATGTCCTCATCTGCAACGCTGGCGTCATGATGACTCCCGAAGGCCGTACCGTCGATGGTTTCGAAACCCAAATCGGTGTCAATCACTTGGCTCATTTCCTCCTCATTCAGCTCCTCAAGGACGCCTTGATCGCTGCATCTACCCCCGACTTCAATTCTCGCCTTATCATACTTTCGTCGAGTGCTCACCGAGACGGCGAAGTGGACTTCAAGAACATCAACCTGGAAGGAGCATACGATCCTTTCAAAGCATACACCGCCAGCAAAACAGCCTGTGTCTGGACCGCGAATCATTTCGAGCGTCTCTATGGTTCCAAGGGCGTTCATGCTTGGAGCGTCAACCCTAGTGTTGTTCGCACATCACTAGGTCGTTTCATGGGCGAAGAAAACATCGCAGCGGCTTTCGAGAACGAGGAGGTTGTCAAAGAGAACCGCAGCGTTCCTCAGGGAGCTGCGCCTACGGTATGGGCCGCTACAGCGAAACAGCTCGAAGGAAAACCCGGCCAATATGTCGAAAACTGTGACATCCCAGGACCATGGGATCGTCAAACCGGTCACTACGGGCCTGGCTACTGCGAGTGGACCTACGATGAGGAAAAGGAAAGACGCCTGTGGGCACTATCAATGCAGATGGTTGGATTGGCTTGAGGTTCCATGTATCTTAATTGTTAGAAGAGCAAACAATGTGACAAATAACACAGTCCTCTTTCGTAACTTTAACTGTGTTGGGCCCCTTTTTTCGCTATTTCCATAGCTTCAGTCCGATAAGGCGTTGGTAGTGCCTCGGTATCGATGCGAATACGATGGACCGCACTCGTACTCGTACCATTTACAATCCGAAATCTCGAGGCCTATGCGAACGCGACGATGGCTCCACAGCCAGACTATGTACCTTTTCTGCTTAGCTCGCAACATTGACAATGATCATCCGAGCGAATTACGAGTTTTCTTAAGAAAGAGTCCCTAGGCCCGAGTTCTCACACTAAAAAGACAACGTGGGCACCCATTTGGAAGTCGTTACATTGATTTCATAAAACACTAGGCTTAACGTTCTTTATATCTTAAATTCGCATCTCTACAGCATTCCAGGCTATGCCTACGGATTACCACGCGGGCTCCGGCACCGCCTTTCCTACTACAAAGCGTTAGTTCTACAATATAATATCTAATTAATTAAAGCTTACGCTATTAGTAGGCGCGATCGCCGAGAGGGGTATTTAGTACTTTCTTTCGGGTAGCTTAATATATTACCCGTTCACCTCCTTAGCATTTGCGCACCAGCCTCGCCGCACAGCGCCATACTAGGAGTTTCGTCTATACTATTAATGGTACTTGTCCGCTATAAGTTAAGAAGTAAGTCAATTAGTTTCTATTATATTAGCTGTTACTCAACGTTGCCAACCTGGTGAATGTCTTTAGGTCCAATATGCTGCTGCCGGAAGCCTTAATCAAAAAGTCATTCTGAGGTTATATATAGAGTAATAAAACCTTTTGTGATGGTCGCTTCTAGCCCCGCTACTTCGCAGTGAATTGGCGTAAACGTTTACGACTACGCCGTGTCCGGTGCTGTCTGCTCCAACAGACTAGTTCCTCGGTACCTCGAGTAGCTTAATAGACCTAGACCAGACGTCGACGAATACTAGATTGGAGCGTTCAAGGTCGGCAAGGACTACACTGCAGACGACACAGCCGTCCCGAACATTCCCGACGGATAAATTGTCTACACCTTATAAATCGGAAATGAAGGCCTGGTAGTTGAGGCTTTCTTCACTAATTCTCGGGCACCGAAATTCAATTTAGTAAAAATAACAGGACAGTAAATTCTAGAGGAGAGAAGCACCAAGTGCTGCGGAATCACTAGGAACCCTAGCGAGACCGCTAAAGAACGTTTTTCCCCCCTTCAGCACGGAGGAGGACGAGGAGCTCGTAAGGCCGAGCCTTAGATCGATAGAGATGTCCTTCCGTGGGGCGAGAATCCGAAGTCGCCAGTGGTATCTAGTCAAAGTAGACAATGTTAACAAGTTTGCTATTCTGAATGATGACCGCACTACGGTGCGCGCCGAATTAAGCGAATGATTAGTGCCGAGAACGATTTCGAAGTGACGTACACCCGTTGGTTAAGCAAGCCAAACAGCCGTCTGTGTGGGTCAGCGGTCATTTACCTCGCCAAGAAAGGAGAGGCTGACGCAATTTTCGCTGGAAGAGTAATCGATGTAGGCGGAGAGGCGGCGTATACTGATGTGTTTGAGCACCGTCCGCGCCTGAGAGGCCGCGGAAAAGGAAATAGTCAAGTAATTCTTCCTAGAGTGCCCACGGTAGATGGACCTCCGGGTAAGATTGCAAGCCGATCTTGGAAATACTGGGAGGATGGTCGGGCATAAAAAGGCCCGATAGAAGGTATGTAGATAGCCTACAGGAGAAGTGACGAGCAGAGATGCGTGCGGTGTAAGCAATAGCAGTCTTTGCTCTAGCTATTAAAAGATTAATCGCAACTAAAGACTGAGAGCTTAGTTCTTCTCTAAGCAGCCGTTACGCTGGTACTGAGGATATTAGTATTGAAAAGGTAGCCCCGAAGGAAACGGTACGAGGGATTTATAAGGATAGCTCTATTTTTACATTTTCTTTTTCTGTTCTTTCGCGTTGTATTTAGTTTTGTCTATTCGTACTACAGTTCCTCATACATATAAACTACCTTTTATCTATAATAAACTCTACCTATCACTATAGCTTTCCTGCTTTTAACTACTAGTAGAGAAGAAAATCGTCCTCCCTAGACTAACGTTGATTTTTTTGCTAAGAACTGCTCTTCGGATTCGTCACTAAAGAGACTCAACGTGTCCTTCTCCGCGCTCGCACACCCCCGTTCCCTATCGGAAGCGTCATCTTCCGCTGAGTGCTTAGAGAGGGAATCTTGGACCCGGTCTGCGGCGTCCCTACTATAAGTCACATCGTCTGTCCAAGCTGCTTTACGATCACATTTTCTAGTACACCAGAACACGCAATAACCGGTGCAGTCGATGTGGCGGAAACGCGATCTGGCGCATCTGGGAGGCGTCCTTCTCCACCCGCGCCTTCCTCGGTTGACGCCGATGGCATCGCAACCAGCTCTGTCCGTATCATGAAGTCCAAGTAAAGATTCACGATAACTCTTCTAAGCTAGTAGAAGAGCCTTCACTGGGCTGTATCACTCGCTTATCGCATACGTTACGTAATATGTACATCAGTGTTATATGTACGGGCTGATTGAATCTTCTTCTTCTCATAGCGCGGGACAAAGAGGTTTACTAAACATGAGCAACCGCGTGGCCCTACCTCGGCATTCCATTCACCCCAGCCACACACCCAACAACAACCGGCCCTCTCCAATCCCCACTTAAAGGTCATCTTCCAGGGGACTGATGCCCTGCGGCGTGCCGATCCTGTCCTCGAAGAAGAACCGCAGGCGCTCGACGGCGGCGCGGTCGGCCATCCACTGGGAGAACTTGGTCGGGTCGGTGCCGGGCATGTCGGTGATGGCCGGGAAGCCGTTGGGGTTGTCGACGTCGCGGCGCACGCTCCAGCCGCCGCGCGACGCCTGGTGCTCCTTGCTCGCGAGGAACGAGTGCAGCAGCTTGGCCGACTCCGGGTGCGGCGCGTCGCGCAGGATCGCGCCCGTCTGCGGCCAGCTGACGAACGTGCCCTCGGTCGGGTACGACACGTTGTACGGCGCGCTGCCCGGGTAGCCGCGGCTGCCGGTGAAGGTTGCGGTGTACGTGCCTGCGAGGAGAGTCAGTTTCTGTGGGAGAGAGGGGAGGCGAATGCGGAAGGCATACCGTTGGAGTTGCCGACTAGAGTGCCGGGGGTGGCGGTGCCGCGCACCCAACGCGGGTTCTGCTTGAGCAGTTCTTCGAACCATCCGTAGCCGTACTGGCTCAGGCTGGATTGGGGATAGACGGTTAGTGACCACTGTTTCTTATCTGTGGGATGCGTAACTCACATAAGGTCGAAGGCGTAGAGAACGGCATCATCGTCGTTGGGGTAGGTGAGGACCAGCTTGTCCTTGAACTCGGGCTTGAGGAAGTCTGTGAACTCCTTCGGGCCGTCCTTGACGTAGTTGGTGTTCCACACGTTCAACCAGTTGATGATGTAGAGGCCGGTGTACGCGCCATCCGTGTCCTTGAAATCATCGTATATCTGGTCCCAGCCGGCAGGCTTGTAGGGGAGGAGGACGCCCTGCGACTTCCAGCGCGGGTAGTCGTGCAACGTTTGGAGGATGACGCTGTCGACATACACGTTGTTGGTGGCGATCTGGCGGTCAATGTTGCCGTCGTGGTACTTGGAGACGTCTGAGAAGTCAGTGAGACGTTTGATTGACAGTGGCCGTGTTGTGATGCTTACCGACGGTCACATTAAGGGTCATGCCTGGGAAGCGCGCTTCGAAAGCCTGCTTCAGAAAGTTTTGCTGGGTTTTCTCATCACCACCAGCGGCGAGCGTCACAACACCTCCTTCCTTGAGAGCTTTTCTTCTAGTGAGCCCAATGCCATTTTAAAGAAACCGAGTGGGAACTGACCAGCCTGGTAGATCTCGTCCAGAGTGCGGTTCTCAACTTCTACATAGCTGTTGAGTCCCAGCTGAGGATCAGCAGCCAGAGAAGGAATTGCGGCCAGGAGGCCAAGAAAGAGCGACGAGGCAACCATTACGAACGAGTGGCCGATGCTGTGAACGAATGGAACGGCTTGGTAGCTGAGCTACTCTTGAGATCTTTGTCCTATTTATCCCATCTCTTACACATATACCGCCATCTTATGGATATCTCGCGATTTCTAAGCATCGCGGAAACACGTACAGGCCGCAATTCTCTGATGCGAGCGGAAGCTGGCCGCTACGGTGAGCCTGAGATCATCGAATACGAGGGGCACTAAGCAAAATAGGAAGATTTTATTCGAATAGATAGATCTGCATAACGAAATTTCGCTTCATTTGTATTAAAATGGGAACGACTTTAAAGCAGTCCAATCACAGTTTCAAGGACTTGTCTGACATTTTTTAAAGGGGGGGCGCAGCAACGGGCCTTGCTCGGCTAAACGGCAACGGTGGATAAACACTATTCCCTTCCAGACTTCTTTACTGCTTGAGGCGAGTGTTTGGTTCGAACGCCCGCATCGAACGTCTGCGATCCTGTATGCGCAGCCAATGGACGGCAGTGGAACATGCCGACGCCACTTGAGTCAGGCGGCGTTTGAGGCCACGATCACGACATGCATCACGACATGCAGCACCGAGAATCGGCGACGGATTGTCGACGGCCCGCTCCGACAGCAGGCTTCACTCTTCATGTTTCGAATAATTTCGCAAAGCTTCGTGATACGCCAGAGTCACTTCTTTCTGAGGAGACAAAGCTATAGTCCAGACACGGATGTCTTAAGTCTTCAACGAACACAGCACTAATGCACCACCGCTGAATTTTGTACGGCTGTAGGCCAGTCGTTGTAGCCCTCATCAACCGTATCGTAAGGTCCATAGTTGACCTTTCCACCCCGGTCATTCACCGCAAAGTCGATACCCTTTTTGATACGGGTGATCAAGTCCTTGACCTTTTCAGCTACGCAGTCTACACAAAAAAGGGGCATCTAGAGCTTACCGGATTACAGATAAAAGGACGAGAAAAGCCGACGAGGTCGATTCTCCCCTCCTTGACCAGCGCATCCGCCTCTTCAACCGTGTACTCATGATTGACCATGAGCATGGTGGCGCTGCCGGGATACTTGACGAGGTGGCCGAACTGATTCAAAGGCTCGTAGCCTGGTGGCAGCTCCTTCCCGGCTGGGCGTGGTTCCGGCTTGAAGAAATCGTCTTGCGCTCTGATAACATCGCAGCCGCGCCGCGAGAGGTTGATGAAGGCCAGTTTCCGTTCCACGATCTCTTTGATCAGATAGTCATACGTTTCTGAGAGCTCCTCGTACGACACTGTTGTGTCATTGTAGTCGTCGGTAGGGCAGATCTTGATGCCGACTTGCCGAGGGCTTCCCCAGCTGTCGATGATGGCGTCGAGCACTTCCAGCACGAACCGACATCGATTCTCCACCGAGCCACCATACGAGTCGGTGCGTTTGTTGCTGTGTCTGCAAGGGCGGAAAGTAAGTACACTTTTCCCTCTTTCAAGGTTATAATGGCTGCTTACGAGCAAAGGAAGTTGTGCAACAGATAGCCACTGAACGATAACGATGTCAGCAAGCTGGGCGAGCATTTATTTCTTAGGCTCTCACTCACCCCTGAGCCAGAAGCTCGATGCCGTCAAAGCCAGCCTCTTTCGCGAGCTTGACAGACGTCCTGTACTGCTCAATGATAGCTCCCGGATCGTCAATCTCAGTGATGTTCTCTGTATGTCCCTAATCCAAGAGCGACGTATGTCAGAATACATAAACTTGAAAGACAACGAGCTACACCCCTCAACTAGGAGATACTCACAGGGTGCCCTTCCAAGAGCCGGTACTTTCCTCCTTCTGCTTTGACTCTGGACGGCGCCAAAACCGGATAACCAGTGTTCTTCAGCATCGGCATGTTCTCGTTTTGAATGCGTCCTGCACATCAACACATATGTCAGATGGAAGGGCTTTCAACGTGTTACAATCACTATTGGAGACATATTACCAGCATGCCAGGGCTGGAAAAGAATCTTCCCACCCTCACTGTGGACGGCGTCTGTGACTTTCTTCCAGGCTTGCGCGTGGCTCCTGTCATACATCACGGGTGTATGAGGCCACTCGGCTCCATTCAGATACACGAAGGTTCCTTCAGCAACTATGAGGCCCACACCATCACGCGCTCGTGTGGCATAGTGCTTGACAGTGGCCTCGGTAGGCTTGTTGTTGTCGACGCAGCGGTTACGCGTCATGGCTCCCATGCAAATGCGGTTGCGTAGGCTGAGGGAGTCACCGAGTACGGCAGGTTCTAGCAATGACAACATGGTGTTTGGTATTCAGAGGGGGTGGAACGAGTCAGAACGGAAATGGCAGAACCGGTAGAGTTGCTCGACCATCGATCATATTGCAACAATCTGTGCGAACATATAGTTTGATAGAAAGTAATCAATCCCTTGATTACTATTCCCACCGGAGTGATTAGAAAAAGTCGACAGCATTGCCTGCACCGTCAGCATTGTGCGTCGTCGGCACTGTCGGCATGATCGGCAATGACGTCATGTGAGCAGGGTGCGGTGGGCGGAATATGTATTCCTACGCACCACGATCGTATCAAAACTTTAAATCAGCCTCCAGATGCTAGTGTATCTACTTCAGTTAGCTCCAAGTCTTCCTCTGCAATTGAATACATGAGTCAAAATCAGCTCAGACAGTAGGTAACAAGTATAAATAGCTCAAACCCTACACTCTTTGTCATGCATTGTTCCACGGATTCCTCCTCCACGCTTCATGATTCCAGCATCCCAAAATTCCCAGTTCCCGTCTTTCGACGCATTGCCTCTCGATCCCACCGGCCCTGAAGGAAATGCCTGGGGCCTCTTTGGTGATCACGATGAGCTGGGCATGCTCAACCTCATCACTCCTGAAACCGTAGTAGCGGCAACAAAATAAATCAAAAAAGGCATTCACATATCTCTGGACCTGCCTCTCAATTTCTTTCAGCACTCTATAATTCTCGGGCGCCAGGCATGCCGGCACGAGATGAAAGTGTGGGCGGCGATCTACCCATGAACGACGATATAATCACCATCAATACGCAGTCCAGCACTCAATGGGATGGCTTCAGGCATCATGGTAAGTGAGGCCGTTCACTTACTCATAGGAGAAATGCTGACTGAGCGAAATGCGATGTTAAATCTGGCTCGTTCTTCATGGGCCATACCCAAGAAGCCTTTGAAGCGTCTCGGGTACTGGGGATTGATGGTAAGCGCAACCCTCTTTCCATCTCATAGACAAGCTAAATCATCTAGCGTGGGCCCAAAATGGCGGTTTGCAGACCCGCGGCGTGCTTGTCGACTGGGCCGGCTGGGCTCGTAAGCAAGATATACCGATCAACTTCCTCGAAGGTTCAATCATCCCTTTGGACCACGTCAAGGCCATCATCAGCGAGAAAAAGATCGAGCTTCGCCCGGGGGACGTGCTTTTCATCCGCAGTGGCTTTGCCGAATTCCTCAAGGCTTTGTCAGTTGAGGATCAATTAAACATCTCACAAAGATCTCCGCCAGAATACATCGGTCTTGAATCAACCAAAGCGACTCTCAGGTGGTTTTGGGAGAACCAACTCTCAGCTGTTGCAGGTGACACGGTTGGCCTTGAGACGATGGGAGGGTCGAACACGGAGTATCTTTTGCACCAGTGGCTCTTGGCCGGGTGGGGTATGCCGATTGGAGAGCTGTTTGACCTTGAGGAATTGGCGGAGCGCTGCGCCCAGGAGGGGAGGTATACTTTCTATCTTTCCAGTGTTCCTGTAAAGGTGAGCCGGTTTTCTGAAGGAAGGTTAGCGAAGTTGCTAATTATCTGTAGATGCCCGGAGGAGTGGCAAGTCCGCCAAACGCTGTTGCAATTTTGTAGCTTACAGATAATAAAAATCATTGTCATTAAAATGCTGACGGTACTGAATAGGGTTGCGTGAGGGAAAGGGGAAATAATATCCGTCGCACAAGTGAACAGCTTAAACGTCGTAGCAAACCCAACCCATCAACGCCGTCGGAGAAAAAGACCTGCTCTCACTTCCACCCCACAACGCTCTTCGCACTCTCCAAAATACTCCCCTTACTCACCTCCTTCTCCAGCTCCGCCGCCCTCTTCCTCAGCACATCCGCCTGAAACCGCCTAAACGCATTCTCAATCCTCTCCTTCGTCTCCGCATCCCTCGAGATCGCCCTCCGCGCACTCCACGCCCCCGAAATCGTCCCCAACTCCCCACCAATGAACAGCCCGCCGATACTAAACAGCAGACTCGCCGCCACATCCGTCAACGGCGTCCGCTCCAGCAACTGCCCGACGTCAGGCAACGGCTCTACATCACACCGCCCATCAGCATCTGATCCTCAAATCCAAAGACACCAACGTCGAACTGGAGCACGAGACGGGGGTCTACTCACCAACCCTCCCATCCTGAAACCGCACCTCGACGGGCCGCGTGGCGGGCTTACTGAGCGCTGTGACCAGCTTCGCGCGGGCGGCGCGCGTGCGCATGAACAGCGCGGCGCCCAGCGCGACGCCGGCGAGCGAGCCCAGCGCCGTGTGCATGCCGAAGCGCTTCGCCGCGGCGTTGAGGGTGTCGCGGTCGGCGGCGGTGAGGTCGTGCTGCATGTGTTGCTGCGCCAGGTCGGCGAGGTCGTCGCCGGCGTGGCGGCGGGAGATGGCGAGGGAGTCTGTGGACATTTCTTTTTTTTTTCTGTTCGGGGTAGTGTTTGTTGTCGGGAGGTTCGTGCTATAGTTGTGGGTGCGGGGTTGCGTGCGAACGTTGGTTGTGAGGGGGGGTGGGGTGGAGGTGCGGCGCTGGGTGGTGTGGTGGTTGTGGTGGTTGAGAGGGTGGATGCGATGCGCTATAGGCCTGCTGCTGGGGGTGGAATGGAGAATCGTATCTTGAGAGTGAAGTGGTAAGCAATGGCTGATGTTCCCGAAGCTCCGCAGGTGGGCGGTGGAGTTTATTGGACCCTGGGGTTGCTCGAGGGAGCTTGGGCCAACTATGACGTTGGTGATACATCAGCAGTTTCCCCCAGTTTCTCTTTCTCCACCGAGCGCACCTCCACGATTTCTAGTACCTTCTTTGGTATCCATGTGGTAGCCACAGCCTTGCGCTATAGTGTCAGAGCTGGCATTATAGAGACTGGTAACAGCAGCTGTTTGTCGACAGTTACGTCATCCAGATGTCACCTCGAATGCTGGACCTGATCACGCTGCCAATCTAAGCGCGGTATTTCTGCTTGGATCCAAAAGATCTTTTGTTTGTCATGTTATTAAGCTTCTTTAGATTGCAATTGAACCAGAGTAACCCACAAGACCTACGAAAAGCGTACAAACCCTACCAAATGTTCCGGTCCGCTAATTCATCAAAGCCCAAGAAACTGCATACCTTGCTCGAAAATGTCCTCTTGATCCGCTAGTGGCCTCAGTTGTCCGTTAAAAACCACTCCATCTTTCTCAAGTTGCTCATAGAGGCTGTCGGGAATTTCTCGTCCTTCGCTCAGATCTGCGATGACGCCCGCGGTAACGAGTGGGACAATAGAGTCCTCTATCCAGTCTCTCTTCCTTCGTGCCACATCGAGATAATCGTATGATTCCTTCGCGTAGCAGTAACTTCTTGAAGGCTCAAAACTGGTAGTACGTGCCCTTTTTCTGCTTCCATCCAGCCACATGATGATAGAAAGTGGAACATTCAGCCAGAGCAAGTACCGGGACAGGTCCTCGGGCAAAGCTACCTCAACGTCGGAGTAAGCTATGCGATCGACTGATGTATAGGATTCAACTTCGTTGATTTGGCCATCGAAGAAATCAGTGACAGAGTCGACGACAGCAAAATACTGTCGTATAATCGTCCAGATTGTAGCTTCGTCGAACTCGTCATAGATCCGATCCAACCTCCCGACTCCCGGGAGAAGAAATCCTTGACTTCGAGCTTTTTTAGTGGGCTGAATATCTTCAGGTACCGTGTTGTCAACCGTATCGTCTCGCGGCAGGAACAAATCGACTGCAGCCCACCAAGCTCGGAGGAAGTCGCCAAGCTTGCCACCAAACCTCGCTCGAAGCTTTGTGTAGACGAGAATATTTGTCTCAAGAGCATCCTCAAGGTGTTGTTCCTTAACATGGTATTCGTCCTCTTTCGGACCAGTGGAAACCTGACTGCAAGTGCACTTGAAGTCCCAAGTTTCCTTTTCGCAGCATGTGTGGGTCATGCCAAGTCTCTCGAACATTTCAAGCCGGCACGCTTCGAGCCAAGATTCTTCTTGAGATTCCGAGCGCAGACGAGAAATATAGACCGAGAGCAGTATACGACGTGAGGTATGCCCTAGAGGGCGGTGCTTCGCAAGGATGTTCGCTGGCGTGCAGCCACACGATGAACAGGGACATCGACAACCGTCGCGCGTAATTTGAGGTTCCAAGTCGAAAAGCCAGTCTGGCAGTCGAGTAATGTAATAGAAATTCCTTTCAATATTCCCGATGTACACACGATGGGCGTCGGGATGTATTTCAGCGCCTTTCGAGGCGAGAAAGTCTGTGAACGAACAGTCCGATTTACAGCACGCATTCCAGAACGCAGTGCAACCGTCCTCATCTCTAATATTGACGTTTGTGAAGCCGGAGTCAAAAAGAAACTCACATATCGCCCTGCTCGTGCTTTTATCGCGCAATCCGTTTTGAACCCAAAAATACACAGATGGCCGGTTTCCAGGAAAGATATATTCGGGAATGGAAACGAGGTGTGCTTTTAAAGCCTCCCACACACTCAGTGCGAACTCGTCCAGTAAACATCCCTGATCTTGTATCATCTCAATGTGACTCCTTTCGGGGCTCTTGTGAGGAAGGTACTGTAACCCCCAAACACCAAGCTGACGACGGCTCTCAACAACGTAATCAAGAATAAGCCTCCGGTTGTCAGGAGTGACAAATTTCAGGTGTTCGAGTATAGAGACTTCAGTCAGTAGGGACTGTCTGGATCCAGGGAGCGGCTGGGGAAATGGAGGACACTTTTCGGAGATTTAGGGGTGTCGTAAACCTTTCTGTAGTTATCTTTGTACTCGAGGACCAGCGAATCAAGCAATCGGAAGCCTTCCGACTCCGTGCGGTCCACAATTGTGGCGGGGAACTTGATGGCTGGGCTTATCGAGATTCCACCACCCCCAAAGTCTGCAGAGACGACAAACTGTACGACTTTCGAAAAAAGTGCCGGAATAGTTATCTTCAGGCCAAGACTAACTTCTCGAGCAGACTTTCGCCGGAGGGGGCAGGTGGATTCATGCACATTCTTCGTTCTGTCCTGGTAATACAATGCACCAAGGGACCGATATGTTGGTACTGGCCGTGTCTTGCAAGTGCACCTCCGGGACCGAACTCCGTTGATGGACAGGGGATGGCCTTGTGACACTGCCTGTGTCGTAGCACTAATTTGGGATGCTGCGTCCATCTGAACTCGCTTCTAACGTCTGCATGAGATACATTGTCCTTATTCCTCAGGTTGATGACTCACCGCTGAGACTGCATAGATGGCATCAAGCTTTGGGATGATCTCACTAGTCTGGGATTGGAGCATGCGATTGAGTTCTTGGACGACGTATTCAGCTGAGCGTTGCGACGTCGTTGCAAACCCTTGCTCTAAATCTTGCATGTTCTGGCTTTGTATAGCTTTGAGATCCGCAAGACTGGTTTGAACGGCTGCAACTGCAGAACTGGGAGAATTAGTGTTCAACTGTTGCGAAGCTTCGATTCTTGGGCATACCTTTGACCCTGAAGCATCCAAAAGTTCTGTTGAATCAAGAAGGACTTGAGCGAGTTCAGCCCATTCTGAAGTTTGCTGAAGATCCCAAGTATCTCACCGCTTCTTCGTACAGCTACCAAAGATGCCCAAGCGTGACGCCGTCGTCCACCTTTGAACTCATTGTCCAGATATCCTAAAGTCTGCTGCAAGGCAAGGAGATGCTCGGTACATCTAATCAGAAGATTGTCCACAAAGTCCAAATCTTTGCGAGCGATCGAAATGTTTGGATTGGTATTTGATTGGAGTCTCTGCTTCAAATTCTCCACGTTAAACAGGGCGTCTTCGAGATGTTGCTGGTATGCGGCGATTTTTTCGGGGGCGTCTTTGATCCTGGTGCACAGGTCCAGAACCTTTTTGCCTGCGTCGATGAAGGTGATCACGCCAGAGACAACCCCGATGGCTTCCGCCATTCTGGAGGATGTGGAAGGCGATGAAATTGGATGCTTCGTAGGAAGCGTGGACGGGAGCAAGGCTGAGAGGCCTCCGTTCAGCAGGTGGGAAGAGGGGCAAACAAATATAAGCGAGCGATCGCCACAAGGCTGAATGAATCCACGCTCGCTACAGTCAGCTGCACCTGCCAGCACGAAAAGCAAGGATGTGGAGGCGCTTACGCCCTGCCTATGAAGCTGATTGGTTACCTCACTCCACTTTCGCTGTCGCGTGAAAAACAATGCCTTTCGCAAATCAAAATCGTACATGATCGTTTTCCGACCTGTCTGGTTTGCGTACGCGAGGCTGAATCTGCGGAGATGCTACTTATCGAGATTGCCACGCCACTACAACACCTGCAACTCTCCCCAGCATGCTTGGTAGCATGCTGCACACGATACCGCCTGAGCTCGAACGGCTCATTTCCAGCAGTTCCCCAGTGGATGCTTGCATGAATGCCCGCCAGGCTGTGCAGCTAAGCCACCAGCCACGTAGCCGTCCGCCCCACTGTGTCTGCATCGCCTAATCATGGCAGCGTCGTACCATTGCCATTGGGAATCAATCTTATGGTCACGCTTCTCCATATTTCGCCGAAGGGGAAAGTATGACAGGAGCGTGACGCCGCCGGTGACAGAGGGGATTTTCGTAGTGGCTCTGTGCAAACCCGAGCATCCGCAGCACATGGCATGACTACTCTCCAGGGACCACTGCTCGATGATAGTCATGCATGTAATCTCCGGTGGGGCGTATGCCGTGGATGTAGAGCCCTGGCTGACGGCCATAATGGTACAGCGTCAAGTTTAGTTGACTTCTGAAATTGATTCGAGGGTGCGTCAAGAATGAGAACACGTGCGAATGACGATACTGTTACTAGGTGAGAAAATTCCTTCCTCGTCAGCAGGTAGCTTAAAAGTAGCGTAGATCGCGGGAGGCGTTTCAGGGAGTCAACCATACTTGGGTCCGCAGTACGAGAAGTACAACGCGCTGCTAATTGTCCCTTGGAAACGAATCACGCAGTTGTCAGGAACAGCGAGCTGCAAGTCTTCCTCCGGTGGTTTCTCGCAAACTCTTTTCCTCTTGTTCCATTCATATTTTTGGTGGAAGACCCAGATAGGTGTGAAGCCAGTTGGACTGCCAATCGAATGTTTTCGATTGGCGGCATGCTGTAGTCTTTTTTACACTATGTAGCGTATTTTGAAGCGTGGATCATTGCTCGAAATGAATGGGAGGTGGTAAATATGTGCATGCTTCACCAAGTAATTATTTGCAAACATTTGTCGTTGCTCGAAGAATATCCGTGCCGAAGGCGCTCGAAAACAGCTTTCTCGCTGCAGAACCCAGGCAGCAGCAAAGCCGCGCCTCTCCGGTCGCATTCACCATCACCACGCAATTACCATATCTGGTTAGCCCGCTGCGTCGAAGTCTTGGCACAAGGTGGCCTTCCTCTTCACTTCCGCATTTTGCGCTAGAACATCTGCTCATCCTCACCCTCATCCTCCCCATACCGGCTACGCTGACATAGTCCGCCATGGAAGACGATCGCCTCGTCCGACGCCTTGGCTCCGGCCACGCCGGCGAAGTCTTCGAAGCTGTAATCGGAGGCAGAGTCTACGCGCTCAAGCTAGTAAGTAAGCCCGCCGCTCAGTCACCCAAGCATACGACCGTCCGATCGCAAAATCTCTCGCGCGACACAATGGAAGAGTCAAAAAAAGCCCTGATCCAGAACTTTCCGCGACTACAAACTCCGCCCCGCCTCACCTGGCAAGAGAAAACGTAGCACACACACACACACACACAGCCCCGCTAACACAAAGCCACTTCCCTTCGACCGCTCGTAGTACATCAGCCTCGACGAGCACTCCAGCGAGAAGAAGGCCTACGCCAAACTCAACAAAGCCCTCACCAGCGCCAAGGCGAAAATCGCGTCCAAGTCCACAACCGACTCGGCCATGGCCCGACTCCTCATCATCATCAACTCCTTCTGCCAGGAGCAAGACGTTTGCGCAGTGGACACGCTGCTGGAGAACTACAGCGGCCCGACCAACTCGTGCTTCCTTTCTCAACCCGTCGAAAAGTACTGTCGTCTGGGCATGCGGTTGGAGATGATCCACGGACCAACGCTGGATGACAAAGATGACAGTGGCACGGGAGCGGTGACGACGGTGCTGAAGACGGAGGGCCAGAAGAGGAGGGTTTGGCAGCGGCTGAGGGATGCGCTCGAGTGGCTGCATCGGAAGGCCGAGATGCTGCATGGGTCTGTGCATGGCAGGAATGTCATTTTGGTGAGGGTCGGGGAGAGGGTGGGGAAGGTGGGGGATGGCGACGAGGAAGAAGAAGAAGCAGAGGCGGGTGTAGAAGAAGAAGAAGGGCAAGACCAAGAATACGAAGACGAAGAAGAAGATGAAGTAGACTACATGCCCATCCTCATCGACTTCAATCACGTGGAGTGGAAGAAAGATCATGACTCCGGCGCGGCCTGGATCGATGCCTGCATATCCGAACTCAACAGCGCGGACGCACTGCTGCCAATGGTCGCGTTGAAAGACATGGTAGCATCACAGGGCAGGATAGTAAAGAGCGACCATTACTGCAGGAAGAGGGCCAAGGCATTTGTCTGTGGTACATGTTTCATTTGCTTGAAGAACAGGCTGAGTCGCCTGAGGAAGACAGTGGATGGACTGTGGGGAGACGAGAGCTTGAAGTATGCTCGTGGGAGCGAGGAAATCGTCCAGCCCATACTTGTCGATGCTTTGCACGTGGTCACGGATATCCTGGAGGACATTGAGCTGTCAAAGGCGCCTTATTTCCACATCAATCTGCTAAAGCACTGGGCTTGGGAGCTTGCGGAGCCGCTGCTGCGGAGGGTTCTGGACGACTTGCCTTGCGCTGGTGATGAGGTCTTCAAGACTGCCCTCGGCTGTCAGTAAGTCATCGGCACATGCAGCTATCGGGACGGGAGGGCATGTCTAGACAGAGTGGTCTTGGATACGTTGGTGAGAGGCACATAGACTCCCAAACCTTAAAAACGTCGTTACAACAGCACGGCTCAAAACGGCTTCTCGCGGGCTTACCTAGACATAGACCCCCACCACTTCTTAAATATCAGCACAATACCCCACCAAACTCCTGCAAACCCCCTTCGTAACCATAAAAGCAACTTCCACCACCCCCATCCTGCCCCTGAGCCCGGCATAACATCACCCTGCCGTCCCACCACACCTCACACCCCGCGGCGGCCGTCCTGAAATTTGCCATCCAGGAACGCCGGCAGATGCAGGGGCGGAGCGGCGATGGCTTGCAGCTCAAACCAGTTACCCAGAGCGGCAAGTGGGGGGTGGGTGTGTGGTAGCGCAAGCCAATCAGGGGCGCCACCCCGCCGTTCAGCCGCACGCCTGAGAGAAACACAAACACGCCGGTCCCAGCGAACGGTGCGATGCGGCAGCCCTTCCTTCCCTTGCCGCGCCAGGTGCGTCGGGAAAGAAGTTGTCCACGTGTGCTATCTCTGTCGTGCTGCAAGTGCATCTTCTGTCGCGTGATGACTCTGGGTCCCATCACCTTGTCGCCCTGTCGCACCATCTCGATAGACGTGCTGACGGGCCCCACGGTTCCACGACTCGTCGACAGCCCTTCCGGCGGCTACTGGCTGGGTGGATGGCTAGGTGGGCTGGTTGGGCTGAACTGTGTCCCGTGGTTCGGCGGCAAAAGCGGCGCCGGCGTGGCCAATCGAGATGGTCCGACTGGCCAGAACAACTCTTTCTTGACGGAAGAAGAAGGGTGGCCCCGAGTGGTGGTGTGCGTGGTGTTCCTGCATGAAAGCCTCTCCCGATAGACTTTACCGCGTGGTTCGGCGCCCCTGCAGTAGATCCGCATCCCATCCACACACACGGCAAGAAGAGCAGGTCGAACCAGACGAAACAAAACAGCGATTTTGGCTCGGCGGGCTACTGCAGGAACCCGAGTTTGTTGGGATGCCGCCGGCCGCCGGAGATACACCGATGCGAATCAGAGTGTCGTCCGATGTACAGATACTTTCCGTGAACAGGTTCCTGATTTTTAACATGTGAGGTTTGAGTTGGGATGATCAGCGCAGAAATGCAACGCACGGGCGAAAGAGCAACAAAGCGTGCAACGGCAGATCAAACGGAGCTTCCCACGACGTCGTCTGGTGTGTGTGAAACAGCGTCGATGAAACAAACACTGATGCAACGCAGAATGCCGGACAATCAAACGGCGCAGCAGCAGTCTGTTGCAAGGTTTGGGCTTGCGGCGGGCGAGGCGAAATTGCAGTACGCGCTTCACGTGATTTTTTCGCGAAATATGGAAGCATCTCCGCAACCTACGGATCCGTATTGATTGCAGCAAGGCAAACGCAAAGTCTAAAATGCAAATGATTCCATAGGAAAAACGTCTCATCATTTCTTTCAAAAAGAGGGTTTGTACCTGGTACAAATACGAAGCGAAAGTTAAAAAAAAGGAGAGAAAGAAGCGAAATTTCCATCAGCAGCCCGTCCTTTCAGCCGATCCGATGCATTTTGTGTTTCCCAATTGGTAACGCCTTTCCCCTGGTCCTTCAATCAAATCTACGAGCTGGACTTGAGCTCGCCGACGTTGGCGGCGAAGTCGCCGAGCATGTTGCCGGCCGGGTTGTAGCGGCAGGTGACGAGGTTGCCATCAGAGCAAGAAGCAACACCGCAGCCGATCTTGGTCGTGCCCTTCCAGACGACCTGCGTGAAGTGCATGACGCTCATGGGCACGTCGTCCTTGCCCCAGTACGAGCTGTAGCCGTCGATCTCGGCGTACCACATGTCGACCGTCTGCTCGGCGGTCAGACCGCTGCCCATGCCGAGGTTCTCGCCATAGTCGCCGCTGAGACAAAGCATGTTAGTGATGTGTTGGTGATTGAATGGTGGTGATTGGTTTAGCTTACCTCGACGAAGAGTGCTCAAACACACACTTCTCCGACCACGCCTTGGCGCCGGCGGCGAGCTCCTCATCCCACTCGACGTTGCCGGTGTCGACGTGCTTCTGGCGGTAGTTGTTGTGGAGCGTGACCCACTCGTTGCCGCTGGAAGAAGAGCCGGAGGAAGAAGAAGAAGAACCCGACGAGGGGGTGCTCGCGCTGGGCGTGTACTGGACCTCGGTGACAGCAGACGTCGAGGTGCTGGAGGTGCTGGTGCTGCAGCCGGAGTAGCTGGGCCAGTAGTCGCAGACCCACGAGGGCACGGTGTTGGCGGGACCGCTGTAAGGGTCAGTATCACTGGTTGGAAAGAATGGAATGATTCTTCACTTACCGCCTGGCAACAGGGGAGGCCGCGGCCAGCGCAGCAAAGGTAGCCACAGTCACAGCAGAGAAATGCATGATGCCGGATCAAGTGAAGAGAGAGTGAGGCTAGCGTAGAGGTGGGGGGCGTTCAAGTCGTGATGTTTTGCGGGGAAAGAATGGAACGGTCCAGGAATGCTGGGAACCAAGAATGAATGTGCAAGAAGGCAGTGACTGGAGAGTGAAGTGCAGCAGCGGGGCGGCTACTTTTAAAGATTTTCCATGGGGTACCTATCCGGCTTTCCGGGATTGTTTCATGAAGCCGCCGAGAAGTGTAATCTGCCAATCGCCGCGGATATAGTCCCGGGCGGTAGGCTAGAGCTAGTCGTGATTTTGATGAAACTTCCGTATTGTAGCTAAACATGACTGGCTGAGCTGCCTGCGCCGAGGCGCTGTGCGTTGCCAACTAGGCGCGGACGCAGCTGCACGCCTAGGCGTACAGCGGACGAGCGCCGAAACAGCACCCAACAACCAACGCGAGCACGAATCGCCATCTCCGGAATGGGCAGGGATATGACGTAAAGCCACAGGGCTGGCGGTAGCGGATACATTCGCCGGCCGGGGAACGCCGTGGGAGTGCGATTAAGAAATGCGGGGCGTTAGATTAACGGTTGGGCAAAATGGTGCGACAGCTGTTGCCGTTTGGGGGCCGAGCTCCCGCAGACTCCTGTAATTAGTCTCCCTTGGGAAAAAAACCTCCAGTTGTCTAGACCACGCGCAGCTGCGACTAACCCCACACAGGCATCCTTCTAGACCAGGGACGGAATTTTCACCTTCACGAATCGACGGCACGACGGCTCTGTCTTCGGGCGTGACAACTTCGGGCGTGACAACCTTCGGCCAGCAGTCCGCCTTCGCCCGACGTCGTCCTCCGCCGCCGCCGCCGCCCCTTTTTTTTTCTTTGTTCTTCGCCCCGAACATCCGGCGCCCTGGCGCAATCCCCGTCATCAATTTTTCACTCTCGCAGGGCACAAGATCTCCACAACGATGATCTGCTCCCGGCCGTCCGATCACTCTACCGTGATTGTGGCTTGCGGGCCTCATGTCAGCTCACTTACAGGGCAAGTCTCGGCGAGTCGCACCACCTGCAGCCGCCTTGCATCCTGTCACAATAAACAAAGGGAAAAAAGACGCGGCTCAAAATTTCCTGTATAAGCCTAGGCGCGCTCCTTTCTTGCTTACGCCATGAAACAAGTATTACATACTACGGCCGCACATCCCCCTCTCGGCCCGTGCAACCCAGCCTCTACAATATATCGTACACAAGTAGGTAATGACATATGGACAAAGCGCAGAGCAGCCTATTAAACTACTCGTAAACATAGCAGAACGGGCCGGTAGTGGTGCTGAGCAGCTCGCCGATCTTGTACTCGCGGCCCGGGGCGACGAAGCCGAGGTTGATGTAGTCGTCGGCGGTGCCGTTGCGGTGCGGCTCCCAGCCGTCGTTCATGGTGACCGGGCCGGCGACGGCGCTGGGGCCCGGCGCGGTGCGGCTCGCGGGCTCGAGCATTTGCCACTGCCACCAGATGCGGTCGATGTTGGCGTGGTGCGTGAAGAACCTGGATTCCTGTCATCAGCCT
The DNA here is from genome assembly GCF_012971845.1 of Lasiodiplodia theobromae. NCBI lineage: Eukaryota > Fungi > Ascomycota > Dothideomycetes > Botryosphaeriales > Botryosphaeriaceae > Lasiodiplodia > Lasiodiplodia theobromae. Next base: position 325,173 of record NW_023336518.1, on the reverse strand, counting down.
CAATTCGCCTCAATCATTTTTTTTCTTCTTCTCCTTCTGTTCTTTTTCTTTCTTATCTCCTGTTTCAAGGAGGGGAGGGGAGGGGAGGTGGGGTAGCACTCACGCAGGATCGCCGGGCGAAACGTAGAGATCACGACCGGGGTCGCCGCCTGTTGGTGTTGTTTCTTCACGTCAGCCTTGTTTTCCTTTATCCTTATCGTTTTGCCTGCGCCCCGACTCAGGACGCCGGACTCAACCATCCGCGACAACGACGTCATCTCATCCCCCCCAAAACAACAACCAACACCACCCAGGGTCGTACTAACCAAGCGAAAAATGGCCACCACCATGCACACCCAGCTGGTCCGTCAACGGGTACCCCTGCATCGTAAACTCAAAGTCATAAATGTCCGTCGGCCCCGTCAGCAGGTTCAGCACGCTGGTCTTGTTCGCGAAGCGCTGGTTCGCGTCATCCGTCAAGCTGCGGCGCAGGCAGCGCGGGTTGTACGCGAACTTGTACGACGAGTTGTCCGACGCGCCGTTCAGCAGGCTCAGCCCGTCCGGCCCCAGGTTGACCGTCATGTTGGCGAAAGGACCGGACGTCACGCATCCGCCACCCGTGCCCGGGCTGAGGATCGTCGGCGCGTCCGTGTTGCCGTTGACGATGATGCGGTCCGTAGCGTTGTAGTTCAGACGCGCGCCGTTGCCGGAGATGGAGGTCGCGCTGCCGTCGAAGAGGGGCGACTGCTCGAGGCCGGTTTCGGCGGTTTTGGTCCAGTCCTGTGCGGGTGCTGTTAGTGGGTGGGGTGTATTTTGCACGTTGCAGGGAGAGTGAGTAATTACCCAGTATGGCTGGGCCCCGGTGTAGCCGCACTCGTTGCGGAGAGCTTGCTCATACTCCCAGGTGAACCAGCGGTGCCAGGTCAGGAAGGCGGCCTGCCGTCTTGTTAGCTTGAGGAGTACCGTCTCACGGATGACGCATCGCCGTACGTTGAAGTGGATGTAGTTGGTCTGGTTGATGTGAGCAGCAACCCAGTCATCGTAACGCGTCTTGGCGCCGGGAGCGAGCTCTGCCGGGGTGTTCGGCGCCTTCTTCTGCAGGCAGAGAACGGCGTTGGTGTACTCAATCCTCTCATCCGCAGTCAAATCGCCCCTGGTTCATCTCTTCAGTTGCCGTTTGCATTACTAATCGGAGATTGCTTACCACCACTTGCGAACAGAGAGCTTGTCCGGGGTGCAGGTCGAGTTGGAGGGAATGGTAGCCTTGGCAACGCTGAGGGCATTCTGAGAAAGCTGCTCAAGCGTGGCATTGGCAAGGTTCAGCACCGTGGACACGGGTTTGATGAGTGGGCCCGCCTCCACGGTCGCGGCACCCGCCAGGAGCAAGCCGGCATTGATCAGCTGTGTAAGCTGCATGGTTTCGACAAACGCAGGATTTCGTCAACGAACGACTGGAAAAAGTAACGAGCGGCAGGCTGAGACGCAAGCTGAAGAAACAAAACAGAGCCCGAAGGCGCTGCTTAAGATCGTTACAACGTCCGACAATCGGCCCCCCGGCGACTCGTGAAGCGTCTCCACCGCATTGCTGAGATTTTCGACGTCTTTGCCGGAGGGAGCTCCTTTCGGGTGTGTAGTAGAGCGTTTCGAGTTGTGATGTGTGCCTTAGGCGGCCCGTATAGGGCGGCCCTGATTCGTGGGCTCCACAGCCAAGACACAACTTTGCCTATTTTTCTGAAGCTCGAGGCAGCATGCGCGCAGAGATGACTTGGCCCTCGTTTATCTAAATTCAAGGAGAAGATCGTGCGGCTGCTCATAGGCCGAGTTTTCTTTTGTCTGGCAGTGTAGTTCGGGTGTTGGGCCATCTATATGCGAGTGATGACGCATGGGCTTGCGCAAGGTGTTATGCGGCCGATCAACCTTTTACTGGTATTATAGAGCCCTATAGAACTTATGTGGCCTTCTGGATGGTGCGTGCAGGATAAGTCTGGCAACTAATTGGTCAATAGTGGGCCATTTAAGATCAACAGCAGGGACATGATAAAGGTGCATGGTTTCAGCTTCACCATTGGTTCGCTTTGGCGACGACAACGAAAATTAAATGAAACACGGCAGGGCCAGCATCACTATCCCAACGACATGCTTTCAAGAAATATACAACCACTCATCGCCCACATAGCAGTCAAAGCAAAGTAACGAGACTCAAAGCGAAGGTCCTACAAACAATTTCACCCTCCCACACAAAACCATCTCCGACCGCCTCAAGCCCGCAACCCCCTCGTCAACGAGCTCAGCCCACCTTGAGCCAGCTTTCCAAGGCCATTCACCTTATCACCCAGGTCATCCTTTACCTTGTCGACATCACCTTTCACCTTGTCCGTCCCATTCTCAGCCAGCTTGCCCAGCCCACCCAACTTCTCACCTACCTCATCACCCACCTTACCCACATCACCCTTCAACTTATCCACCCCATCCTCCACCCCCTTCCCAATCCCACCCACCTTCTCCCCAAGTCCATCCTTCAACTTATCCACATCATCCTTCGCCTTCTCCCCAAGTCCATCCTTTAGCTTATCCACATCATCCTTCGCCTTCTCCACACCCCCCTTCAACCCCTCCACCCCATCGCCCAACTTATCTTTAACTCCCTCCAACCCCTCCCCCACCTTCTCCCCCAACCCCTCCACAAGCGTATCCTCACTGCCCCTCCTCTCCGCCGCCCTCCGCTTCGCCGCCTGGCTCCACGCGCTCAGCGCATCCGCGACGCCGACGTTGGGCAGCACGATGGGGTTGTCGCCACCTTTCTCAGGGACGGACTTGGGGTCGAGGATGCCGGCCTTGATCATCTCGTTGACGGATGGGTGCAGCTCGCCTTCGACGGGTATGTCCCTGGGAGCGCCGAGGTTGGGCGGCCAGAATCGTGGGACCCATTTGCCCTTTTCGAGCTCGAGGCGGGAGAAGATGGGGAGGATTTCTGTTGGGGGTGTGAGGGGTGTTAGCAGGGCCGCCTGGGGGAGGGGTGTGGAGGAGGGAGAGGGGAAGAGAGGGGGACGTACCGAGTATCCACCACAGCAAGACGGACAAGACACCCACGCCGTGGAAGAACTTGAGCATATCGTGCGGCTGGTTCGTCTTGCGGCGGACGTCGAAAGCCGTAGTGCCGGGCTTCTCGACGCCGGGGAAGGCATTCTCGGCGCGCACGACGTCCTGCACGTTCGTCGTCTTGTACGCCAGGCGGCTCTCGGAGCCGGGCAGGTTGAGCGACTCCTGGACCATCCAGTTGAGGGGCGTGTCGGACAGCAGGTGTTTCTGGCCGGGGACGAGGCCCCAGCCGCCGCCGACGTCGGCGTGGTTGCCGGCGAACCACACCTCCTTGATATCGACCTTCGCGTCGTCGTCGAAGTGGAACAGGGCCGGCTTGAACTTCAGGCGGCGCTCGTGAATCGACACGGCGTGGCGGATGTGCGTGGCGGCCGGCGTCGCGATGTACTGGTAGCTCATGCGCCAGAGGGGGATCTCGAACTGGCCGACGGAATTGACGCAGTCGAAGAGGCCGAGGAAGTGCACGCGCACGTTGGGCCGGCAGAAGGCGTCCTTGAACTTGCCCATGTAGTCGTAGAGCTTGCGGTCCTCGTCCGTCTGCGGGTCGTTGCCCGACGCGTTTTGAAAGTTGGAAAAGGTCTCCCACGCGAACTGCACCATCTCCTCGTTGCCGCGAGAGAGCAGGCCGATCTGCTGCACCATCTCGGCCAGGAAGCGCGCTGTGTACGCGCCCCGTGAGAAGCCGAAGATGTAGATGTGGTCGCCTCGGCAGTAATGCTTCATGATGAACTTGTACCCGGCCAGCACGTGCTCCTCGAACGACGTGCCGATGGCCTGGTCGACGGCCTTGAGGATCGTCGACTTGATGGCTGGCCATAGGTCGAAGATGCTGCGCCGCGAGCATTTGGACTGGCCCTTGATGTAGGTCCCGATTCCGGCTGTCGACGGGTCAGCACATGCTCATTAAATGGGAAAAATGGGGGTCGGCGACGCTGGTAATATTGGAATTGATCGTCCGTGTGGCGCTGCAGCATCTGGTAGATTTTGACAATGTTGGTGTCGGCCTCGGTGCCCAGGAATGAATTGCCCGTGCCATCGAAGCAGAGGACAAGACGCCGCGGACCGACGCCCGGCACCTCGGTCGAGTCGAGCTCATCAGCAACACTGGGCATCGTGGGAACGGAAGTGACCGATGTGAATGAGAACGAGGGGGAGGTGAGGATCGTGGGGACTGGCGAGTGACTGAAGGACGACGCGTACTAATATTGCTGCTTTTCGTCTTGCAGGCCAATTCCGCAAGCGGTGTCCTCCGCTCAAGCATGCTGGCTGCGGGACATCGGATCCAGGCATGTGCTCGATGCAAGTGGCAGCATGGACAACCCGAGGCGATCGTCGAGCTATCCAGCTGTGCCACGACCTGGGCCAGCCAAATGTCGCACCAATCATAAAGTTTCGTGCGCATTAGTTCCTGTTCGCGTATAGCCCCGCGTCCTATGGCCACGCCTCGCAGCATGCATGCAATGCGGGCGTCTGCGGGAAGCGCCACCTCACCGGAACACAACAGACCCTGCTGCACAGTCCCCGCATGCATGCACGCGACGCCATCGAGCACCGTGATAAACAATCATCGCGAAAAGCCATTGACCAATCGACGCCGAGCCGAGATAAGCAAGTCGCTGACGGTAAACGCTCTCCCCGCGCCTTGTACGAGGTGATAGGCAGAGCGGGATTGGGCTGCCTGGCTTGGCCGTTGCACAGCTGAAAGCGGCGCACTCGGAAGCTAGCCATTTCAGTTTCTCGATATGCATCCACCTTGATAGGGCATCAACACCGGTGTTGCAAGGATCGGGGCAAACTCCGCCGCGAGCTGCTGCACACGGATGAGCAGCCTGTACGTGATGTCACTTCTGTGCTGACGGCGAGACAAAGATAGCAAAGATGCTCGTGCTCAGCAGCCGTCTCCGCATCCCTTACTTCCCGTCGATGGTTGCACTACCATTTTAGTCCATCAGTGGCGACGGAAGAGCTGCAATTCCCCTCTGGACCCCTGGAACGTGTGATGGATTCATTGGACAGACTCGTTCCATCGATGGTGTGATGGTGGAGAGTGGATTCACTGAGGTAATTGACGAGAAGCGGGGACCCGTAGCCGCCGCCACTGCCTCTACGATAGGCCAATGGCAAGGCATACGGATGCCTTTCTTTGATATCAATGTTTCGTGAGTGGGGCAGAAGCATGTGATGGTCGTGCATCAGTCACGGAGGAAACATTGACGCGGAGGATATAACGGTGGCTTACCTTCACTAAGTGCATCTCCCCAAGCCACGGCACTTCCTCTGAGCAAGCACAGTCACCATGCTCAACCCATTCGCCTCCGCAAAGCCAGCCTCAGGCTGGAACCCCTTCAGCAGTCCCAAGAGCGTGCTTCCCAAAGCACTTGCTCCGGCTCCCAAGAAAGGCTTGTTGCCGTCAGGTCTCTTCGGGAAAAAGCCACCAGCGGGACTGCAATCCCTTACGAAACTTATTGGGCCCCTTGCGGGATTCTTACCTATCCTCCTCCCTCTTCTTGGCGTCGTTCTTGCTGTTGCCGCTTTCCAAACACTCTTTAACAAAAAACCTCTGAGCTCGCTTGTACCATCCAAGCTAAAGGAGCTCAACCCCTTGAAGAACCTCCCCAGCCTCAAGCCTCTCACAGACAAGCTTCCAAGCCTCAAACCCCTCACAGCCAAACTCCCCAGCCTGCCCAAATTGCCCGGATCCAAGCTCCCCACAGACAAGCTCACCAACGGCAAACTCCCTGACCTGAAAAACCTCAAGTCCCCACTCGCCAACCTCCCCAATGGTAGCAAGCTCAGCAAAAACCTGCCAAAGGGGCACTTCCTCAGCGACAAGCTCCCCAAGCCGCAGCTGCCCGGGCCGCTGAAGTGGCTCAACCCGATCGAGGCGCTGAAGAGCACCATCAAGACAACCGTCTTGGACGTGCTGCACCTAGACAAGGTCCCGGGCATCAAGGACATCATCAACTGGTTCATGAAGCCCAAGGGCTTCATCCCGAAGGGCACGCTCGCCACGCTGTCCAGCCTGCCCTCGCTGCGGCTGGGCTTGCTGTCGAAGCTCAACCCGCTCAACGCCAAGATCTTCAACCGCAAGAAGATCGCCGAGGAGGAGGACGATGAAAAGTTCCAGGCAGGCGAGCCGTATGGCGATCCTGAAGTTGTGTCGACGAATCTCGTGCAGGATTTGCGCACGATTGGCTTCGCGACGTCGGTGAAGGATTTGAAGACGCTGATTACGGCATTCAAGACGAAGGGGAAGCCGCAGAATGACCGCGAGATGCTGGTGAGTGGTGGAGAAGACCTGGTGTGGCTCTGCTGCTGCAACCGAAGCTTACTGGATTACAGATGGAGAAGATGATTGCGCTCACCGCGTCTTTGCCACGCACCTCAAAGGCGCGTGGGAAGCTCTCTGGAGTCATCATCGACACGCTGTGGTCGGCCCTCCAGCATCCTCCGCTCACTTACCTCGGAGAGAAGTACCAATACCGCACTCCCGATGGAAGCTACAATGTAAGCAGTACCATGGCATTACGAAGTGATGGTGCTGACCCCGGCCGCAGAACCCAATGAATCCCGACCTCGGAAAGGCGGGAAGCCACTACGCCCGCTCGGTGCCGAGAATCAAGTCTCAGCACGGTGTGCCCCCGGATCCAGGTCTGCTCTTCGACCTGCTCATGTGCAGGTCCGACGAGACCTTCAAAGAGAACCCGGCAGGCATCAGCTCGGTGCTCTTCTACCACGCGACCATCATCATCCACGGTGAGCCCCCATCCGTGCACACCTTCCATTCCTGTTCCCCGGGCTGACTTTCGGCAGACATCTTCCGCACGAACCGCTTCGACAACAACATCTCGGACACGTCGTCATACCTCGACCTCGCGCCGCTCTACGGGTCGAGCCTCGAAGACCAGCTGAAGGTGCGGACGATGGAGAAGGGCCTGCTGAAGCCGGACACGTTCCACGAGCGGCGGCTGCTGGGCCAGCCGCCGGGCGTCAACGTCATGCTGATCATGTACAACCGCTTCCACAACTACGTTGCGGACGTGCTGTTGAAGATCAACGAGGGCGGCCGCTTCACGCTGCTGCCGTACGAGACGGAAGAGGAGAAGAAGAAGGCCATTGCCAAGCAGGACAACGACCTCTTCCAGACGGCGAGACTGTAAGTGCAAGCACCATCCCCTGATGCGCCACCCAGCAATGCTAACTGACCACCCCCCCAGCATCACCGGCGGCCTCTACATCAACATCAGTCTGCACGACTACCTGCGCGGCCTGACCAACTGCCACCACTCGACGACCGACTGGACGCTGGACCCACGCATCGCCGCCTCCCGCCTCTTCGACCCCGAAGGCATCCCGCGCGGCATCGGCAACCAAGTGTCGGCCGAGTTCAACCTGCTGTACCGGTTCCACAGCATCATCTCGAAGAAAGACGAGATCTGGCTCAACGAGTTCCTGACCTCGCTCTTCCCGGGCTCCACCAAGTCCCTCGACGAGCTGACCCCTCAAGAATTCGTCCAGGGCCTCTTCGCCTTCGAGCAAACCATCCCCGCCGACCCGGCCAAACGCGAATTCGGCAACCTCAAGCGCGGCGCCGACGGCAAGTTCTCCGACGCCGACCTCGTCCGCACCATGACCGAGGCCATGGAGGACCCGGCGGGGCTCTTCGGCCCGCGCATGGTCCCCAAGTTCCTCAAGATCGTCGAGATCACCGGCATCCTGACGGCGCGCAAGTGGCAGCTGGCCTCGCTCAACGAGCTGCGCGACTTCTTCAAGCTGAAGCGGCACGACACGTTCGAAGACCTGAACCCCGATCCGGCCATCGCGGACCTGCTGCGCAAGCTGTACGACCACCCGGACATGGTCGAGATGTACCCGGGCATGTTCCTCGAGGACGCGAAGCCGCGCATGGACCCGGGGTGCGGCGGGTGTCCGCCGTACACGGTCGGGCGGGCCGTCTTCAGCGACGCGGTGACGCTCGTGCGCAGCGACCGCTTCTGCACGCTCGACTACACGGCGTCGAACCTGACGCAATGGGGCTTCAACGAGGTGGCGGCCGACTACGACGTGCTGGGCGGGTCGAAATTCTACTGGCTGTTCCAGCGCGCCTTCCCCGGCTGGTTCCCTTACAACTCGCTGCACATCATGCAGCCCATGTTCACGCGCAAGATGAACGAGGAGATAGCGCGCGAGATCGGGACGATTGGGGACTACACGCTCGCGGGGCCGAAGCCGCCGGCGCGGCCGATCCTGCTGACCGAGCACGCCAAGATAACGGGCGTGCTCGAGGACCAGGCCAACTTCCACGTGCCGTGGGTGCTGTACGAGGACCTGTTCCCCGGCAAGAAGAGCTTCGCGGGCTTCATGCTGGGCGGCGACAAGGCGGCCAACACGGCGCAGAAGAAGCTGGTCGGCGAGATCCTCAACACGCCCGCCGAGTTCGCCACGCTGCTGGCCGACACGGCCGTGGCCGTCGGGCGGAACCTGATCAAGAAGGAGTGCCTGGAATTGCGCAAGGGGCTGGACCAGCTGGATATCATCCGCGACGTCGCCATCCCGCTCAACACGCGCATCATCGCCGACCTCTGGTGCCAGGACCTGCACACCGACGAGAACCCCGGCGGCACGCTCACGACGGTCCAGTTGTACAAGCACCTCATGGACGTGCGCACCTTCGGCTTCAACAACAACGACCCGGCCATGACGTGGCGGCGGCGGGAGTGGGCGCGCGAGGGCGCCGAGGTGCTGATCCCGACGACGATGAAGTCCATCAAGGAGGGCACCGCGTCGCTGACCCCGGGCCTGCTCAAGAAGGCCGGCACGGGCATCCAGAAGGGCCTCGGCAAGATCCCGCTGCTCGGCAAGCTCGTGCCGAAGCCCGAGGAGAAGGCGGGCAGCCTGAGGTGGTACGGGAACAATGTCGCCAAGGAGCTGTTGGCGGCGGGCAAGACGTTGGAGGAGACGGCGGATATTTGCTGGTTGACGGCGTTAGCGGGGGTTGGGGCGCCCGTGTCGATGGTATGTTGTGTTATCTCTCTATCTCAGTGGTCTCGTCAAGCTTCTTTTTTTTTTTTCTTTTACCGGGTTCAGATGGGCTGACATTGCGGTGGTGTGGCAACACGACAGTTCGCGGACGTCATGTCGTACTTCCTGCAGCCCGACAACATCCACCACTGGGAGAAGATCCAGGAGCTCTGCGGCAGCACCGATCAAAACCGCAGCGCCGCCGACAAGACGCTGCGCAAGTACGTGCTCGAGGCCGAGCGCATCGTCAGCAACCTGCGCGGCGCCCGCGTCTGCGTCGGCAGCACCACCATCGACGGGAAGACGTTCAACCCGGGCGATTTTATCGTGTGTCTCTTCGTAAGTTGCCCTTATCTCCTAACGTAACCGCGCCATTGCTCACTTGGGAATTACCTATAGGGCCCCGCCTGCCGCGACGGCAAGGTCGTCCCGGAGCCGGACGAGTTCAAGCTGGACCGCCCCGCCAACGCGTACATCCACTGGGGCGTGGGGCCGCACGAGTGCCTGGGCAAGGAGATCGCCGTGTCCATCGTCATGTCGCTGGTCAAGGTGTGCGCGGAGCTCAAGAACCTGCGCCCCGCGCCGGGCGAGATGGGCGTGCTCAAGAACATCATGGTCGGCACCGAGCGGTGCTACCTGAACGACAGCTGGTCGTGGCTGACGTTCGATCCGACGAGTAAGTGTTTCTTTTCCGAAAAGCCAGCCCCTTGGAATCTGTGGGCTGGGTGTGCTGACAACGTCGAAAAACAGCCTGGAAGATGCACTACGAAGGCTACGGCAAGGGCGTGTACCGCGAGTCCGCCGCCGCCGCCTCCAAGGGCCGCGACCTCAACGCGCTGTACAGCAGCCTGGTCAAGCAGAACCGCATGGGCCCCAAGGGCGTGACGCCCGAGGCCAACGGCGTGCTGCCCATCGCGAACGGGTACAAGGACGAGCCAAGCGCCGTGAACGGCGGGACGGCGCCGCCCGCAAAGAAGCCCAACAAACCCGTCACCAACGGCGCGGACGGATGGTCGTTCGATGGGGTCCCCGAGAGCAATAATGATGGCGGTGCCGTCAAGCCTCCCGTCGTCAATGGAAAAGGTATGCCAGCGCCCCCTCTGTGCTCGCCCATCAATTTTAATACCGTATTCTTCAGACGACAATCCCGGCGAGGAAGCAGCAGCACCGGAGGAACAACCTGAGGAGAAGCCCGAAGAGCCCCCCGTCGACCCCGACGTCCTGCACCGCGGCAGCTTCTCGAAGAAGGCCGACGACCGCAGCGGCGCCGGGCTAGGCTCGTACACGGAGCATATCACCTTCACCAAGCCTTACAACGCGCCTCCACGCATCTTCCTCGGCTTCTCGGCTCTCGAGGTCGATGCCGCCGCGCCCAGCTTCTGGCAGGAGGCCACGAACGTCACCAAGGAGGGCTTTGACCTGGCGGTCCACGTCTCCACCACCGGCAACGCGGCCAAGCTCTGGGAGCTCAAGAGCGTGTGGATCGAAGTCCCCGACGACGCGGCCCACGCCGACGTCCTGGTCGGCACCTGGGACTCAGCCAAGATCCCGGGCAAGCCCGCCAGCGACGGGACGGCCGTCGACTCGCCGTTCTTTCCCTACAAGAACTTCCCCGGCGCTGCCTCCGGCACCGGCGCCGCGAAGAAGGGCCGCCGCTCCGTCATCCCCTGGCTCTCCGGCTTCACCTTCGACGGCAGCGCCGACGAGCCGTTCGGCATCAAAGTCGACGGGCGCAGCAGCACCAACGACGCCGGCGACCTCGGCGCGACGGTGTCGTTCCGCACGCCGTCGAACCAGGTGCGGGCGCTGCCCAAGAGCGCGCGCGTCAGCTTCCTCGTGTTTTTCCCGAACAACAACAGCGACGGCAGCGCCGGGCTGAGCCCGGGCAGCGCGCGCGCCGAGTTCCCGAATCCGGACACGGACTCGATCACGGTGCTGTCGACGGCGAGCAAGCCGATCGAGGGCGTGGCTGGCGTGGATATGTTCCAGTACCTCGAGCCGGCTGAGTCTATTGCCTTGCGCGTCGTCGATCGCCAGAAGGAGCCGGATGAGGCGAAGTATTCGCTCGAGAGCTGGGGTGAGCCGTTGACGCATGATTTGTCGGCGGCGATCGTTAAGATTCCGAAGAAGGAGTGAGTGAGTGAGTGAGTGGTTGGGAAGTGTTTTCTCGGCGCGTGATGTCTTTCCTAAATTGGTTTGATGTGTCGAAAAGCTGCATTTTTTCAGGGTTGACCATGGATATAGCTGGTATTGCGCGGGGGATTTCGTTTGCGAGGCATTGTAGTGATAGGCTCGCTCTCTTCCGTTCGGATCATGATGAATGAGACATGTTCTTTTCCTCCGTCTCCGAGTCCTCCAGCTGGCCTCATCCCTGGACGTCGATGTGATGTGGGTTCTTCGTGCGCCCCGAAACGCAAAAAATATGCAGCATTCCATCTTGCAGGGTGAGGTTAGTGAATGCAGATGCTAGCGCCCGCCATTGATGACCGCGTTAGCCTTCTGCAGACATGCGGGAGGATCCGTACGCCACAGTCTGTTGTGGCTGGCTGCTAAATACGGATTGCCTTGATGTGCAGCCGGGGTGGTTGGAGACGAGTGGTGGGGCCGGTCGCGATCTCCACCTGGATGCACTGTGCGGGGTAGCTATCCTGGCTCTCGATCTTCGTATTTCCGTCGTCGTGGAAATCATCTATGTAGGCCGTCTTGCCTTCGCACGCGATGGTAGCTGAAGTCGAACACGGAGCCAATGGCTCCGGAGGCGATTGTCAGACATGCTTAAACCGCGCATTTTGGCCCGTGGCGGTCAGCTATTACAAATCGGCAAACCCCACCCGCATTAGTAATGACGCAACTGCACTTGTTGGACTTGCGCACATAAAGTCAGGTTACACAAGCCCCTCAAGGATAAACGGCACGTTCTGCCAAGGACTCAATCCCTACCCATGTCTCAGAACATCCTCATCACCGGCGGCTCGGGCTACCTCGGCGGCACCCTGTTGGCACGATGGAAAGATGCCAATCTCGGTGGCTACGACAAGCTGTTCGCCTTGGTTCGAACGGAGGCTCAGGCCGAGGCCGTCAAGAGTTACGGCGCCCAGCCTGTAACCCTGAACGTCAATGATGAGGCTGCTGTCAGAGAGACCATCGTGGCCAATGAGATCAACATCGTCTATTACCTGATTGACTCCGGACGGTCAGACTCGCAGGTCTTCTTCATCAAGGCGCTAGGCGAGCTGAAAAAGAGGACGGGCCAAGAGGTGCATCTTTTGCATGTGAGTCGGACAATCGAGATTCTCGCAGCATCCTCATACTGAGTGCGTCTTCTAGACAACGGGCGCCAAGATGTTCTCAAGCCTCGTTGGCGTTCCAACCGACCGTCCGCTTCTCGATACGGATCCAGACCTGTATTCCATCCAAAAGGGTCTGAAGGTGCCGGCGCGAGCGATGCAAGAGGTACGAAGTAGCTTGCATAGGCGAGTGGCGCTCTGCAATGTTAACCCGAGAATAGGCGGTCGACGCGAATACCACGGTCATTGAGCAGGGCGAAGCGCACGGTGTCAAGACCTACATCTTTGCTCCCTGCATCGTCTGTAAGTCTTTGCTGTTTCCGAGAAACAGGGTTTCGGACTGATGAGCTGGGTCAGACGGCAAAGGCGAAGGGTTCGGAAATCCAATTTCAATCCAAACGGTAGCGATCGTCAAGGCGGCTAGAGCAGCGGGCCAAGTTTACAAGGTTACACCGGGGCGACCGGTGAGTCCCCCGTTTCCTCGCTTTCCGGCGGCTGGCTGATGGAAGAGACAGAGGTGGCCAGTGTGCCATATCGTCGACAACACGACCCTGTACCTCGCCATCTTGAGGTCGATCCTGAACAAGGAGGAGCCCGGTCATGGAAAGCGCGGATACTACCTTGCAGCGTCGGGCAGCGTGGCGTGGGACGAGCTCTACGCCGCCATGGCTACGGCGCTTGCGAAGCGCGGCGCCATCAAGAACGACGCGATCGAGGATGCCGACGATGCGGCGCTCGAGAAGATGGCATCTGGTCTTGACTGTCCGAAGTCGTTCGTGGAGGTTCAGCTTGGAGGAAAGTGAGTATTCGACCCTCCTGATCGGCAGAAGCGGCGCTGATTGAGTTCAAACTTGCAGATGCACCTTCACCGCCGCGCACGGTGCGGAGATCGGATGGAAGCCGCAGTACCCACCGGAGCATGCATTGGAAGCAGCAGACGCGGAGGTCGACTTGATCTTGCGAAACCTGTAGCTGATTATGATGCCGCATGTTGATTAATAGTCTCTGTATTAATGCAATTCATTCTCACAGAAGCGCAGGAAGAGATTGATGAGTGTCGCAGCGGAGAAGGAGAAACCGGAGCCTTTGTTTGGCCATGAATGCGCGATGTCTGTGCGAGCAAGGGGTTCTGGACGACAGCTCTGACCAGCTCGACTTTGTTGCGATGTGTATAGTGTTGAGCGTCAGTGAGAATTCCCGCCGAATGAAAAGTCGTCTCCGGCCTGTGCGGTCGAGTTCCACGTGATCGCGTTTCGCGTCGCGCGTTCGTGACTAAGCGGCGCCAAGCTCCCAGCCTCCTCACCAACTTCATCTCGTTGCCTGCCCTCACCACTCAACCCATCCGCATCGACACCGCCCATCATCCCATCAACGCCATTTCCCCCGAGCCATCGCCAGCAGCTGCAACCACGCCTTTTCCGCTCGAATCCGCTCGCGCTGCCTTTTCCCGCTCCCGACCGGATCATCGGACCTTTGTCACGGCAGTCAACAGCTGCGCCTGCTTCCACACCGCCCGCTCCGTGCGTCCCCGGGATCTCGAGTCGGCCGTGTGTATCTCATTCGCAAGCCAGCATCCACTCTGAGCCACTGCGCTCGCCGGTATACAGCAGACGGCCTCGTGTTTCCCGTATCGAGTGAGCCCGAGTGCTTCTCATACCGGGCAGACCGGTGCGCCTCTCTCGTACTGTGCGACGTTTTGTTCTCGTTGGGTGCGCTTGCGTCGACGAGATCGGCGGTGTGTGCTTGATCAATCCTTGGTGGATCGCGAGCTGCGATAAATCACCTGTGCTTCTCCTGCCGGGCGGACCGTGTGCCTCACATCATCGCTGTCGAGGCCGTGTGTACCCCCGCAGCTGTGAGCCGGGTAGTTGTCACGCTCTTGAAGCATCGTGGAATTCAGAAGAGACGGAAGTTCTATGCAACACGGTGCTGGGGATCGAATTTATCAAGATAGACAACAATGGAGGCAGCCATAGCAAAGCACATTGATCCTTCGAATCTCTTGATTGAGCGCGCTGTTGCAGAGTGGGATAGTGATGAAAAAACATGCTTCCTCGGTGACGAAGCGAACAGTTCCTTCAACATGACTGTCGGACTCGATCCGTCGACGGACAAGCTGCTTCTCTGGTTCCAACTGGTCGTCAGCGTCAAGCGTCACCGTGCTGCAACCCACAGCCGTCCACGTTCGCTGTTCATGCTGCTTCAAGCCGACATGTTCGACCATGACCACGATCCTTGCTTCTCCCTCAACCACGTCTCCGAGGTGCCTGCGCCGAAAGCGACTCTAGAAGCCATTTCCCGTGCTAGCCTTGGCGGCGACAATACCCGCACGTTTCAGCTGCATCTGCGTTTGAAGGAGCATAGCCAAGTCGTGATGCCCAAGTCGGATCCTCCGCTCATCCCCGCCACCGAAAAGAGCCGCCGTCTGCTGCGCTCTTTCAGATCTCTCTCCGAAGCCACCAGCTTCTCCGTCTATTTGCCATTGGGTGCGGATCGCGTGCAGTCACTCCAAGAAGTTTGCAACAGCTTGCTTTCGAAGCAGTTGGTCAGCCACGACATCGACTTCCGGTCATTTTATACGGGTGGCGCTGAACGTGACGTTTGGTCCAATTTTGATATCTTCCTAGACTCCGCATCTGAACACAACGCACCAAAGGCCGGCCCACTCGCGGCTACCACCAGCTCCCCGCCCCAAGGTCCCAGCTTCGAGCGCAAGAGCGCAAAAGCAGTTGAAGCACCAGCGGAAGAGGATGAAGATGCTCTAGCGGAACCGGCGCCCCCTCCTCAATATGAAGATGACGACGCCTCCACAGTTAAGCAGCCAAAACCTTCACTTCCCCCAGACCCAGCATCACCCCTACTTTACCGACCTGAACTCGATCTCGACGGCGAAACGACGGAAGAGGACGAAGAACCACCGACCGAGCAGACACCGGCCTCACCTCATTCACCACCACGCAAGAAACGCAAGGCCGACAACGACAGCCCGGCAGCCAGCCCAGCAGTTCCTCCCCTACCCCCACACGCAGCAGCTGTACCACCACCACCACCACCACCACCAGAAGAAGAGGGAGAAGAAGAAGAAGAAGGAGAAGAAGAAGCAGAAGCAGAAACAGAAGCATCTCCCCTCCCTCCCTACCCTTCATCCTCCTCCTCCCGCCCCCGCCCCGGCAACAAACCCCGCGTCCGCTTCACCAACCCCACCACCACCCCATCAATCCAACAACCCAACCGCACCATCTCCAGCCACCTCAACACGACCCCGTCCTCGCTCCGCACCGCCTTGGCCCGCTTTCTGCGTTGGCTGGCCGCCGTCGACGTCGACCTGCAGGACAAGTACGACGGCTTGCTCTGGGACATGGGCGACGCGGCGGCGGCGGGCGACGGGGTCAGGTTCTACCGGCTGCAGGCAAGGTGCAAGGCTGAGGTGTTGGTTGGGTATAGGAGGAGGGAACCGGTTGCCGGTGGCACGGGGGGTGAGGGGGAGGAGTAGATGAATGTGGATGGAATTGTGGCTATTTACAAGGTTTGGTTGGGTGTGTATATATGTACGGAAGGACGCGCGCGCTTGTTGCAGATTTGAACGAGAGTGTGGGGGTTTCCTTCTTTTTCGACTCCAGGTTTCGTTATAGCTCCAGCATCCCCCATCCCGCCTCCTCCCCCTTCCATCCACCTCTCCGGATCTTTCAAGGACAGTCATCAACCCCATTATTAGCATAAACGCAATAATCGCTAATCCCACTCCCCAACTGCGTCGGCTCATCCCCATCATCATTGCCCTGATACCACGCGCAAATCGCACTGACCCCATCCGCACACGTGCCCGAAATGGTCGCCTTGTCGCCGTAGTTGGAGTTGACGCCGGCGAGCAGCTTGCCGTTGACAGCCCACACGCCGGACATGGTGACGGAGCGCGTGTACTGCGTGCCGCAGTTGCCGCAGCTGCGGTAGACCTTGCCGAAGTTCTCGGCGTAGAAGTCCTTGATGGACACGGCGCCGGCGCCGTTGTGCTGGACGATCTTGTCCGAGGCTTCAAAGGCGCCGCCGCCGACGACGTACGAGGTGCCGGATGATTGCTTGATGGTGAGGGCGTCTGTTTTGTCCCGTGTCAGCCAGCGCTACCACCCTCCTCCCCGTCCCCCGAAAGAAAAAAAAGCGAGAAAAACAAAAACATACCCTCACAAACATCCTCCCACCAAACATTCTGAATCGTGCACGGCCCCAGGCAATGCACGCCCTCCATCTGGTCCTTGCCGATAATCACGTTCTTCAACGTGCCGCCCGACTGCACGAGGAAGACGGCGTCCTTGTCGCCGCCCTCCTCCTGCCCGCCGCACGACACGCCGCGGTCGTACTTCTTCATCCCGCCGTCGAAGACGGACACCGTCGTCGCCGCCGACAAAACGACGTGGCCCGAGGATGCGGGCATGACGTTCGTCGCGAAGCGCTTGCCGAGGACCTTTGTGGGTTTGTTGTTTGGGTCTGGGGCGGCGGTGGGGTCGGGGAGCGCCATGCCGCTGGCCAGCGAGGCGGCGAGGAGGGTGAGGAGGGTGGGGAGGTGCATGGTTGTTGCTCTCTCGAGGCACTTGTTGTTGGCTGAGGGTGTAAGGTGGTGAATCTGCTGGCGGAATCACGTCAACGGCAGCGGGGTTTTATACATCGAGCATCTCTCTTCCTATTTCCTTCTTGAAACAAAACATCATGCTGTCGCGGCGGAGAAACTCCTCGCCTGGACGACCATGTTCCGCTCGTCGCCAAGGCCGTGGTTGAAATTGACTGTCGTGCGTTGCGGGAAGGCGGGACCACGAAAGGACGTATCTCTCCCCATCATTTCCACCAGCCAGCTTCGTCCTCTTGCGCCATACCAGGGCTCTCTGTCCAGGCACTGGAGGATAACGGCCAGACGCGCGCCGAATGGTATCCCGGTCTTCCTCGTGGCAAGCACCGCCATTCCAGGCAGGTCAATATGGAGAAATGCGGGAACTAAAGGCTTCGGAGCCGAAACAAGACAATAGGCGAGTTCTGCCCCCCATGCTGAGGTTAATGTGACACCAACCAGTGCGACCAGGGGGTACGCAAGCAACAAAGCAGGTGGAGAGACAAGAAACCAATCCTATCGGCTGACGCGCTTTTTCTTCAGGTCCTAATCTGTACAATTACCCCATTACCCCGGCTATACAATTAACTGCATGGCATGTGGCTTACTTCCACCAATGCCGAGCATTCTGGGGCTGTCATACGGCTATCAGCGCCGCCTTGGCGAGTCTTGGCTCTCCCCGCTACTTGCTAATAAGCCCGCTCAAGGTTTGCTTGGCAAGAGCCGTTTTGGCGGACGCCGACCGGGGCGGCGGCCTCTTCCGGGTAATATAGCGTCGGGCCGATACGTGGGGAAAGAAGTAGTAGTAGGTATGCGGAGAGCGGGGGACTGCTATTGCCGCTCGGTGGCTGCCCGACGCATGCACGCTTCTCGGTAAATATTAGCCAATGGGAGCGGGGTACTGAAGTAGTTGGGTGAGATAGTGATATGGCGACGATCCCGCCTTTGCGCCAGCCCGCCAGTTGTGTACTACCTGGGCGCCTTGGGAGGTGTCAGAGACAGATGCTGTAAACTAAATGCTGGAGGAGAGCCGAATCTGACCCCTTTCGCACCCGATGCATCTTGCGCAGTTACCATACCGTGAGCGCCGGCGATTCTTCACGCTCTACCACGGCGCGGAGAAGTCTCCAGATCCGGCGCCGGGATAAAAGTCGAAACCGAAAGAGCCGCCGTCCATCCCATCCAGACCCACGCTCAACCAGTTCGCCCAATCCTCAGCCAAGGCATCCGCATTAAACATGGGGTCGAAAAGCCCCCCACCACTACCACCGGCCGCTGCCGTTGCCGACCCCGCAAACATTCCCTGTTCCTGAGTTGGTGCCTCGCCGGCGCCAGAATTCGCAACATCCATTGGCGGCAAATTAGCAGCAGCGGACGTGGCGGCGTCAGGAACAGGCTGCGGTGCACCAGTGGCATCCGCCGCCCTATTTACGCTGTCACCACTCTGCGCTGTTGGCCGGGAGGTCGATGTGGTGGTGGCGGCGCCGGTGGCAGGGGGGCCGCTCTGGACCTTGTGGATGAGAGACATCAGGCTGGACGTGTGGTGCGACATGGCATGCACATCATCGACGACGGCCCGGTCGAGGGAGCGCGAGGCGCGTTTCAAGAGATCCGTGGTGCCGAGGTCGGCGGCGGATGCGCGTAAGCCGGTTCCCTGTAAGGATGGTTGGTTGGTCGTTGCTTATGGTTCGTGCAGGGAGGGAGCAATTTACCTTCAAGAGCAGCGTAGCCGATGTGAAGACCCATGTCATGGTTGTGAACGGGAGGAAGCCGAGATAGCCTTCGCGCTCGAGGTCCAGGACGAGCTCTAGGACCTGGACGCTGGCTTTTGCGATCTAGTGGCCAGTCAGTTGGTGGTGGTGCATCACGCTTTGCTGGAGTGACATACTTCTTCAGTCATCTGGAGGTCTCTGCGGCTCCGCTCCGAGCGCAGCACCTCCGCGATGCTCAGCCCCTGCGGCCGATAAGATCGCTCGAAGTGCCGGATGTCCGGCTCGCGCGTCGAAAAGCCCCGCAGGCGCTCGATAATCGCTTGGAAGAAAATGGCATGCATGTAGGTCCAGACGTTGTGATACTGGATCTCGAGCGTCTTCCTGAACGCAAACGGCCCTGCGCCATCACCCTCCAGTCAGCCACATCACACCAAAAACAAATTTCCCTCCCTATCCACACATACCTCCCACGCGCTGGAACTTATTCCACCAATCACCAAAAATCTCCACCAAGCTCGCCACCATCTCCGGATGGCGATCGCTCGCAATGATGTCCTTCGTCGCGCTGACAGACGCGTACAGCGTGTTCTCAACGAGCCGGGCCAGCCGGTACAATTCCGCCCTGGTATTGAGCAGCGCCGCGTATACGCTTTCGTCGGTGTACTCCTCTGCAGCGGAGGCCGTCGGCGTGGGTAGCTTGAGGAAGGAGCTGCGGCCCAGCCGGAACGAGACCTCCCAGGTAAGCGGGATGAGCAGGTCACGGACACGGGCACGGCGACGGATATTGGCCGGTGGGCGAGGGTTGGGCTCGCGGGAGCGGCTGAGGCCTTCGACGAGGGAGATCTCGTCGGCGAGGTTGACGGCGTGGCCAAGTAGGCGCCTGTGAGGCGGTTAGGGGGGGGGAATGGCTGGAGGGGGCCGAAGGAAGGCGTACCAAGAGGTTGCGTTTATGCGGCGGGCGAGCATGTAGGCTTTGTGCGTCTCGTCATCTGCAAGGCTTCTTCAGTGCCCGTGCAAAAGAAAGCCAGCTGACTGTTGTGTCTGGAAGAGAAAAAATACCTATGACCGAGTTCTGGGCAGTGCCTGGATCGCCGGCATCTACGCCAAACATGTACGCAGTGCCCGCAACCATGCCCTGGTTGGGCATTACGTCCAACGGCCGTGGCCGCTGAAGGCAACATCAGTAACCGTTAGATACACACGCAGCAGGACTCACCCATTCAACAAGCAAAAGTATGCTCTCTATAATAGACAGCATGCGGCTTTCACGCCCAACATCATTCTCAACGCCCCACAATGACTGGTGGATGCTCTGCTGCGCCTGCTTGAACAGCAGACTGTGGATCTCGTGTGCGCGAGAACTTGCAGGCGTGCCATCCAGCCAAGCATACCGCGAGGTAACGGTAAGGATAGCGGTGCACAGTACCGGCTCGTTGACAACCAGGACATGCCGGCGCTCGCTGTCCTGGTACGTCTCATCCACGACGGGGTAGAGCGGCTGCATTCGATCAAAGTAGCTGCCAAATGATTAGATAAACAGCCACGCCGTATAACCTGATTGGCTAAGCATTCCAAGAAGGCCAAGACGCACCATTGCAGCAGAAACTCAGCCTCCTGCGGACTCATCCATCCATCCCTGCACAGCGGGAACTGCGCCCAGGGAGAGAGATCCCGTGACCGCAGCGTGCCTGAGATGGCAGCGGCATCCCAAGGGCTCCGGCCCGCTGACGACGCGGTGTGATACTCGCGAAACGTAGCCGTGCTCGTAGAAGACGCGGTTGCAGCGTTCGCTGCCGCCGTCGGTTGTTGCTGGCGTCCCGGCATAGGCCGAGCCTGCCCGTCGTCCCCAGGCACGGCAGCGCTGCCATTCGCCGCCGCCGCCGCCTCTCCCGCCGCCGCCGAAGCATGCACGCCCACCGACGGCACGTCACTCGGCACGGGATCGCCGCCGCGCGGCCCGAGAGGATGACCGCTATCCGCTGCTGTTAACGGCAAGCCCATCAGCACATCAATTCCTAAAACCCCATCTTCTTCCCCATCTCGCAAGCAGATTCTCAGATAGATTCTCACGCACCCTCATCATCCCCCCCTCCTCCCCTCGTCCTCCCCCTCCTCCTCGTCCCCCTCCCACCCACGCCCCCCGTCCTCGGCGGCCCAAAAACACAATCCAACCTCGACCGCCGGCACCGCGCACACGGCGGCTGCGGATCGTCTGGCGATCCCAGTTGGCAGCGGATCTTCTGCTCTTTGCATGCGAGGCAGGCCTGGTAGTTGCGGCGTGGGCGCCGGCGGACGGGGCCGGTGGAGCCGGAGCCGGAGGCGGGCGAGGGTTGGTTGGAGGTACTGGTAGCCGGGCCGGCCGATGACGTAGTGGGCGGCGATGGCGGCGACATGGCGGGCGAATGGGCGAATGGGCGTGTGTGGATTTCTCGCACAGAGTCGGATGGGGTGGGAAGTCGTGGTGCGTGGGTGGGTGCGAGGGCTGGCGTGCGGTTCCGATGGGAGCCGAGCCGAGCCGCGCCGGTTGTTGAGGGGAGGGCGGCCAGGACTTGTGCGCAATGCATCATCGTTTCGCGCCCGGGACTGTCTTGTGCGGCAATCACTTGTAGGCTGATTTGCTAGTCGTTTGACTTTATGTTGCTTAAATTGAACAAGAACATTCAATGTTTCCACCATCAACGGCCATTGAAAGTCAAAGTCGTGCCAGCTCGACCGTAACCTGCCGCGGCAGACAACCGAGTGTGCTAGCAAGGAGACGGACTAGAACAAGTGGAATTACTCGTGCAGGCTACACAGTTAGTCCAAATACTATTATGTAATTGTGGCAGATAGTATGAATAGATACATAGCTTACTCATCGGCAGAGGATAAGGACTCGCCCTCGGGCGACCGACCCTCCCTCTCGCTGACCACCAGCAATCCATACACATTTAACAATCATCACCAACTGCAGCGGTAATCCTCCAAAATTGTACCAGTAATCTAAAGTTGAAACGCCGCCTCCCTTTTTTTCTTTCTTTCTGAAGAATATAGACTGATGAAGGCAGTAAGGCTGGATGATGGGTGTCACGCAATACGGCCTTGAAAAAGAATCCATTCAGTGCCTTCTTAAGAATTGCAACAGACGTAAATACATGCAAACCCTATAAAAAGATTTATTCCACGGCAGTGTTCTCCGCGCTACAGGTATTCCCTTCTAGCTAATGTGAGGGAAGTAATAGGTCCATTGAGGTTGTTGAAAAGCAGAATCGGGTAAGTATGCGAAAGATATAAAACACTCAACTATAAGATAGACCCTTGAGAACATGTATAGCAAGCTATATCCTCCTGGCAGGCACGATAGAAGTATTTCAATGAATTGAAGTAAGTCATCATTTAATCCCAAATCACACTTACCAATACAATAAAACAAACATTCTAAAAAGAATAATGTTGGCCCTGAAGTACCTATTGTTATCCCAGATATCTGCCATAGTAAGTGTTCTTCCGGAGAGGCGAAGCGATAATCCCAGGCAAGAAGGTGAATTGCACCGTACGAAAGGCCAGCAAGAGTGAAAGCTATCAGTACTACCCATGGCACATTGAATAGTACCAGCGCGTAAAAATAGTTGTCGTAGTCAAAAACGTATGGCCAGTTTGCAATGCGATCGCAAAGAGTATTGAAAGGGAGTTCCACCGGAGAGTGCCTCAAAGGTGACTCCAATGTTGGTTCACATCTTGGGCGATTGAAGTAAGAACCAACAAGTGACCAGCGTAACCGGTCCCGAGGCGTGTAGATCCAATAATCTTGACTTGTGAACTTTCGTCTGAACTCTCCAGGTGACCTTGTGCATGTCAAGTTGCCAAGTGTCTCTCCAGAGCGTAGGCGAAGTTCGGTATTGATGTTTTCGAGCTGGCCCATATCTTGACGTCTGGAAGTTTTACGTCTTGAAAAGTCTGAGTCCCTTATGTGGCCTTTGTAAAGTCTTGAATAAAAACTCAAGGCTGCCCACAGTTCTCGAGACTCACCAGCAGATATTAGGGTCGGTTCTGCAACTTCGAGCGGCTTTTCCCACCAAAAGGCGTAGGTGAAGAGTGCACATAGAGTATGTGCAAATGTATTCAGCTCCAAAAGACTGATGGGAAGATGTTGGATGAGGCGATAAAGGCACTGGATGATGAAGAAGGACGCTTGTATGATGACGATCGATTTAGCAAATGGGTCGGCCTTGCTTTTATCTATAATCTCCGCTCTTGTCACACGTGGAATGAGGTCTAGTCTTTGTTCCGCAAGGAACTTCAGACCGGCTGGTGTCAATACAAGCCGATCACGCCTGCCTAGTAGAAACTTTAAGTTTTCAGGGAGCACGCTGGTGTCGATAGCATAGCCACCCATGAGAGCGTAAAAGCTGTGCGTTGTAGTCCATGGGTAGTTTCCAAAGTAGGTCATCGGTTGCTCAATAGAATTTGACATTCCAGTTTCATCGCCCATTCGCGGTTGTGTTTGGTCGGTTTGCCCCATTTCAATGTCGTTGTTTGTTGACATTTGTGTTTCTGATAATTGCCTGACCATCACATCATTGAGCTTTTTAGCATCCCGTCTCTGTGACCATGCAATGAATGCGACCTGGAATATATCAATTAGCCTTGTGTTGAACGGTGCAAATGAATGAATTGAACACTGCTGATTCTTGCAATAAAGCAATAGAGCTACGTGATTATGTACAGCAAAGTGCTGAAATGGATTCATAAAGTATAATGAATTAATAACGTTTTAATGTTAAGACATACAAAGGGTTTGCCTTATTGTCGAAGAAAAGGCAATGAAATACGGGAAATATACTCAGCAATATGATGAGGTTTAAAACCTTTTATATTGCCAATAGCTTGGAAGCATGGTGTCATGTATTGGAGAGAAGGATAAACGGAGTAAGAAATAAAAAAAAAAGGCAAAGGATGCCGGGAACTCCAATACGCAACCATATCAGGATCAAAATGTCAACAATAATTCCAGAAGTACTAACCATCTCTGGCGCGAATATGCCAAGGATCAACCAGCCTACTTTCCGCCATTGCTGGAGACTGATCCATCGCGTCACCCAATACTTAAGATTCGTCTTCTTTCTCTTCGGAAGACAGCCTTCATGCTCAGGAAGGTTCAGATGGACGACCTTCCACACACAAAGTGTGAGGGTAATGACACAACTTGACAAAATGGTAAACGAGCCACGTGTAGTCGGCCCAGGATGCCAGGACACAGTGTGATTCTCCGAGGAATTGTCCGAGAAGTCCATGGCACCTTGTGGAAAAATTGGTTTGAGGGGATGAGAAATCTTTAATAGGAATTTGTGAGTCCGATAGTAGGCAAGGCTGAGGTTGTGTATGTCGAGCTTAAGTGCGGGGGATGTGTGACAGATCAGCCTTTAATAGTAGGTAGCATTTTGCCTAGAGTGCCACGTGTGTTGCTGACGACGCCGATGTGCTGTCAGCCTTAGCACTTCAGCCTATCGCGTTAGATATTTGTACCTTTTCCTCAGCAAAGGAGACTTAATAAAGTCGTAAGCCGCGCCCATAAGGACTTGGGACTGTATGAGAAGATTTACGAATTCGTGCACTTGTACGACAAAATGACCAATAAAAGTAGAATGTAGAAAGCAACAATCTAAGAGCTGAATCTGCAAGCTGCATGCAGGTAAGAGCGGGGCTGGGCCTCTACTTGGGGTGGGAAGTGGGTGGGTGGAGTTGCCGCGGCCACTTCGAGTCAACTGCAGGAGCTGGGCCACGACAGCTGAGCAAGGCTATCGCTTACGCGGCGCGGTAATATTGGATGACGCTTGCTACGGCGCTTGCTTTCAAAGCTGAATAGAAGCCTCAATAAACGCCACGCTGTTCTCTCTGGCGGTTTGAGAAGAGCTGAGCGTGTCGTTACGCTAAGACAAGCATGTCTGACCCTTTCTCGCATAATGACCAAGGCAACGTCATGCCAGCCCGTCATTACTCAGCAAGAAGGTAAGCAGTAACACGAGTAGCATACCCAGCCCCCTCGTGCCATCTAGCAATCTTGCGGCCGCGGCTTTCCAGACTAAGCATGTGCAGCGAACGACATGGTCCAGCAACAAATTCCAGCCTCAATCGTATTCCGGTTCGCTTTACACACTTTCGCATCCAGGTTCACACTCAATACCCCATAGAAACTAACGAATACTCCTTGAATAGTGGTTTTTGTAGGGTAGAGAACATCAAGACGCAATCGCATAGATCAACACCGTTCGCTATTTGCTAAACGCCATGAATTCCGGGACATGACCAATCCTTCCAAAGAAATTGGAGGAGCTTGATTCTATGAAATCATTTAAACCAGTCATCTTCTATTTACAACGCGCCCTATTTCCATCATGCTTTCAATGAGCCCAGTGAACCCAATTTATGGACAAATTTTTGCGAGATGAGAAGACAGTTGCCATTTGTTTAGAAAAATCACCCGATGACAGCAGAATTTTTCTTGAACAGCTAGACGTCTTGGCTAGAAGGCCATCGATGAGGCTTCAGGCATAACGTTTGACATTCATCATCTACGACTAGCTCCAGGAACAAGTAACGCAAAAAGCAGGCATCTGGACATTCAGCTA
Organism: Lasiodiplodia theobromae; assembly: GCF_012971845.1. Taxonomy (NCBI): domain Eukaryota; kingdom Fungi; phylum Ascomycota; class Dothideomycetes; order Botryosphaeriales; family Botryosphaeriaceae; genus Lasiodiplodia; species Lasiodiplodia theobromae. The sequence goes on along the minus strand of NW_023336518.1, from coordinate 299,870 downwards.
TCGACATGGAAAAGCTCTGAGGTAGGTTATTCGAGCAACACAGAAAAACAATTCATTATTATACGAGATGAACTCCAACCACCGAGCAGCTTAGCTGATGTCCTTGCAGTATCCCTGGAGGCCCTTAAGTCCACAGTAGTAGTCGAACTCATCACCACCCATGTGCCATGCAACCGAGAAGCATGCAGGAACGTTGGCTTGTCCATCAAAGTGCTGCGTGTCCATCTGGCCTGTATACATAGTCAGTCACCATTCTCAGAAAGTCCAAGAGGTCAACATACAATCCGGGCACTTGTCCCACTTCTTGTTACCAGTGTTCCTGTTCCTGTACCGCGTGCATGCGTACTTAGTCGCCTCCTCGTTGAAGGTCCACTGTAATCTCGAGTCAGCTGGAGGTCATGCGCATGTGCACTGTTGTACGCACGTATGCGTCCTGGACCGCATTTCTTCCGGTGCGGTGGCCGCAACCGCAGAAGTTGTGCATGTCAGCCAACACTGCACCTGCGTTGAGCCTGTCCCGGGATATTTAGCAGCCGTCAATCAAGCATGGAGACTTGGAGAGTCGTACAGGGCAATCGTTAAGAAGCCAGTGGAGAACTTCATCTTTGAGGAAACACTTGAAGAAAGAATGTGTAGCGATTGACTGAGAGAGCGAATGTGCGGCTGATTGAAGATGAGACGGCAAGCTGCGGACAGTACATATACCCCTAGAAAGTGGCTCGTTGGTAAGGCTTCCTGCTCACCGGCTGTTGTATCTGCAGGATGATCTCATGGCTAACGCCCACACATCATAGGTCGTATAGCGAGATGATGCCTCCATAGGACTCAGTGCTGTTCTGTCATCTCATCACATCCAGGTCCCGCTGCCGGCGTTCGCGGAACGTTGGAAAATGAGGATACGGCGTCTTGGCACGAACCACCGTTTTTCTGGTGGGGAGAGCTAATGGCGTTGTCATGACTTATAGGGCCGAATAGGCTGGATTCGCCGTCTGATAGAGCAGGCGGTGATGAATAAGCCGATTCAGTCGGGTGATTTCATTGGACGATCTACTATAGCAATTTCGCTAAGCCGCGTATTGTGACTTGGCAACAGGTTAGCGTCGTCTTGTTATTGTTTAGCAGTCCTTCTAGGAAAACGGCGGAAGAACTTACTATTTCCGTCCGTTCGAGGTGTTGGCGCTACAGCCTACCTTAGTCAAGTAGTGCAACAACACTGACAATGAAGCGAGATAGTACCACTTGTAAGGCCGCCAAACACGGCGTTTCTGCTCAACCACCGGTGACGGATCTCCGAGGGTTCCGGAACCCCATGGAGGAGGTTTGTCAGGATGGACTCTGGAAGACTTCAGGGTGTTGTTTTCGTGATGCTATAAGTACGGCTGCATCCGCGCAGAAGTATTGTACTCAGCACCACACAGTCTCTCATTCAAAGCAAACTACTCTCACTCACTCACAATCTTTACCTCTTCCAGTCGCCAATATGCGTTTCCTCCCAGTTGTCGCTGTCGCCCTCGCCACTGGCGTCCAGGCTAGCCCCGTGCCGCAGACCACCGGCTCGCAGATTAGCACTGCGCAGTACGGTCAAGCCATCGGCTACGCCGTCCAGGGCGCCATTGATGCCGTCAAGGGTATCAAGAACTGGAACAAGGTCAGCTCGCACAACAATCGCCCTCAGTGGTTGCTCTAACACCTGTAATAGAAGCGCGAGTCCTTCGTCAAGGCTGTCGTTCAGGGCATGTGGGACCGCAACCCGGACAGGAACAGGGCTCCTGCTGCCATCTGCTACAACAAGGGCTACGACCTGAAGGTGCCCACTGGAATGTTCGGCCTTCGTGACCAGGAGGTCTCGTCCGGTCCCCTGAAGACCGAGTGAGTGGCACCACATGATTGAAAAGGGATATGAGCACAGCTGACTCGCCATGCAGTTATGATTGCTTCTACATGACCGGCAACAACGCTTTCTGGTCGCGCGGCGATGGTGGTAGCATCAACGTAAGCTCACTGATTCTCTATGTTCAACTGCATGAGCGCCTGCTAACCTTTTATTTTCAGCTGTGGACCATGTACGATGGTAACCGCTGCCGCTTCGATGACCAGTCGGATCTTTACTGCGACTAAATCTGGTCTCCGACACATGTTGCACGAGTAACGTTATCGCGTGCTTTTTCGACCTTCCGCTCCCCGAAGAAGCGTCCACTTCTACCCGCGTGTCAACGCAAATTTATTTGGCTGCCTTTAACATGAGGTCGTTGTCAGAACAGCAAATTTGGGGGTTTTATCTTTAATTGTAGCTCTATTGATAGTCTCAACTTATTCCCCAAGACAAATTTCCACATGCCGTGCAGAGTACTACATGAAAATGCTACAAGCTACGCTGCGCAAAGTCTGACCCAGTAGCTGTATTACTGAAGCCATGGTTGCACTACTTGTAAATAGATGTTCGCCCAAAATGCAATAATCGAATGCTCTGTTTTCAACAATTGATACAGACGACAGGTCTGGTGAAGACTAGGGACAGTAGCTTGGGAAAATAACGGCTGCGATCTAGCACGCTTCTGCCCATGTCTGCAACCCGCGCAAAATTAACGACTTGACTCAAACCCAGATCAAAGGGGGGGAGATGCCACCACGTGACTGTGCCACGCTGTGATCCAGTGATTCCCTCCGCAAAGCAATACAATACACATCTCAATGACCTCTATACACCACAGTGCACCTCTCGATATGCTTAATTTTGTCCGATCTCAGCCCTACAAGCTTAAAACCCTAATGCCTGCCTGAATCAGGCACAAGAATTACTAGAAGCGGTATAGTTTACGAAGGGCTTGGCATCCCGGCTTCATGCGGCACCCGGCCGCGACTTGCCGAACCGAGCCGATGTAGAGCGAACCAAATGCTCCGGCTGCCAATGTCAGCCTCAATCCTACTTCTAGGCAATGGCGAGTCTCCTGGGCACCATTGCACTGCATAAATTCGTCTGACCCCTCTTTTGAGTTCTGCTTCCGTCTGACCTTTTTCTCAGATTTTCCCTCTTTCGCGCAATCCAATTTTACCCGTTTCAATCCTGCAATCATGGGCGGCGGAGGCTACGGCGGTACCAACTCCCGGCGTCTAAACAATGTGTACGAACAACAACTACCATAACTTTCTACAAATCTCAGCTGACCATCCTACCACAGCTACGTCAAAGACCCTCACTGGGGCGGACCGCACTGGTACAGTTTAGAAAACCGCATCGCCAAAGAGTAAAGCAACCCACATCCCGAACCGGTCCCATACCAAAAGCATGTCACATTAACATCGCTCTCTCACCAAAGATACCCGAAGCTCACGCAATGGGGCGATCCCGTCTGGGGCACGGCTGAGCGGGGCATCACGACGTACCGGCTGTCGTGGAACCGTCAGCGCGCCATGGGCGGCGCCGGCCACGCCGCCATCTTCAACACTTGGCGGCGGTCGAAAGCGCAAATCTTGTACTGGGCACCGCCGCTGATTGGCGCCTACTATCTGATGACTTGGGCGAATGAGCAGTATGTTTTCCTGCTTCCTGTTTTGGTGATGCGGAGGGGTTCTGGTGAATGGAAATACTGACTGTGGGCTGCAGGAATGAGTGGATCAATTCGAAGGAGGGAAGACTCGCCACGGCGGGCGATGAGGAGTAGGAATTTTTGTGGAAGAATGGTATGGAACTTTCATGATACTCGTGCGGCCCGGGGTTAAGGGCAGCTGCCCTGTACGACCCTGGCTGGGCCGGGCCGGATTGGGTGCGGCAAAGCTTCCATGGCCTTCTCGGGAACACACTCTTTTCCACAGCAGTCGGATCCGGCAAGCGTGCATGCGCAGGCACCCTAGAAAATGACACCACGCCATGCACAATAAGCAAGACCGGTGTCTCGATGGTCAGATTATTTCATTTGTTTCAGTTTCGTTGTATTGGAAGTCAAACAGAAAAGACTAAATTAAGCGTAGAGATTCGAACGAAGAAATGAATAAATCAAGAAAATAAAAACTTAGTTTGAGGTGACCTCATAAGTAAATGCTTTTAGCACATTGTACAGTATCTCGTCATCCCAATACTGCAACCTCTCAATTATTTTACAGCTGGAAGCGAGAAAGGGCGTGTTGCAACGGAACGTTCGGTTAATCAATCCCTTTTGCCTCTTCGCTTATGCAAAAGCCCACATATTAATACAGTCAGTTAGCCCCATTCATTGTAGGACAAGCTTTTCCCTTCGCACCGGTATGAAACTATTCTTTCTTCACGGCACCCTTCGACTTGGGCGATGCCTCTTGCTTGGTTAACGCCTCAAATGCGCCCTGACACGCCGCAAAACTCCTCCAGATCAGGACTGCTATATGTCAGTACAAACTCTGCTTGGATACTTCCGACCATTGAAGAAACTTACCCGAGGGAATGAAAATCCAGATGGCGTTGAAGAAGAAGTAGTAAAACCAATAATAGTACGCGCCCGGGCGACAGTAAGTCACACCCAACATTGTTTCATCGAAAAAGTTCGTTGCGAAGTAAAGCACGTCGCCGTAGATCTGACCCAACGAGATGACGATTTGAAGTGGGTGGCGAAGCGGGGAGTTGGTGATCATCATGTAGGCAAGCACCATGCACAGCGGGCCCCAGCAAATCTGAACGGGTGTCAACTGTCAACTGCTTGAATTCGGCTCAAGATGTGAATCAACTTACAGCCGTAACTGCCTCCATGCAGAGAACAAAAGGGTCCGATGTCAAGTAGCGCGAGTCCGAGAGGGAGTACTCCTTCCAAAGTTGGCCGAACAGGTGCTGGGAGCTGGCCAAGTCCCGGAAATTGTAGACATAAAAGCCTGGTATACATGCATTAGATGAGAGCATTTGGAGTAGAGAGAATTGGTGTTACCTTCAAAAAACAAATGAATAGAGCCGGCTGTGTTCTCGTCAGTGGGAATAACAATTTACAAATTGGTTCTGTAGCGACTTACACAAAACAAACCACATGAAAGTGAGAACTTCAGACACTGGCATAGTAGGTTGCTTTTTGGCCACAACAAAGTACGCTGCACCGAGAACGGTAGACCATGCTACAGCGAAAGCGCCAAGCAGCAGAAGCAGCGACCACTGATTCGCAGCATACCCGACGACTGCAACGCCAAGGGGATAGTAAGGGTGTTGCGCAAACTCAACTTGCGTGAAGTTCAAACCAATTTCGGAAGCCATTTTTGCCTCAGTTGAAATCTGCTGCTCGATAATTGGAGGAAGGAAAGGTACATACTGGAGAGTTGTGGGAATCGTTGGTTGGTTTAATGGAATGCGCGGGCTCCGCGGACACCGCGGATTTCCCCAGGTTTCCACCCATCGTATGAGGTTTCAACACAACCACCAGCAAAGAATCCTTCACGGATCTTGTCAGTTCCGAAGCACACGCCATATTAGGCAGCAATTGCGACAGAAGGAATAGAGACGGGGAGAGCATGTGTAAGAAGTTCATTCATTGGATAAAAAAGAAGCGAAAGGACGGAAGATGGATTTCAGGACGTAACAGCTGTTGATTTGGTGCCGTGGATCTCCGGGTAGAAGCAGACTACTGGGTGCAGTTCAGGAACTCACCGCTTTCCTAATCAGTAGTTTTCTTTTCGACGCTAACGAAATATCCCAAGCTCCTGAGCCAATCGATAAGCTCGATAAGGGCTCGAGATAATCTCAATCATACAACTGGCTGGAAATCAGCAGCACCTCGCACGAGATTCGCTTCCAGCCATTGGAGCAGCCAAATTTCTTGGCCGTGTCACCTCAAGGCCCGAGAGCAGCTGCAGTGAGCAGGATGAAGCTGCGGCTACATCCCCGTTATTAGATTGACGATCGGCAATCGTCGCGGCGATCAGTCAGCGGCGGCGGGCGCGGGAAGGAGGTGCCCGGGCCGGCCGCCCGCGCATCCAGGCACCGCAGGGAGAAGGGACCTACGTATTCTCACGATCCTACCGTCCGTCCTCCTCCTCGCAGCATGCCGAACGGCACCTACAACTACCCCAAGATCCGCTCGCCCCGGACCATCCATGTGCCGCCGTCCAGCTACCAGCAGCAGCACCAATGGAGCTCGCGCGGCAGCGGGCCGCGTTCCTGGCGGCGCTCGCGGTGCCTGACGCTCGTCGCCGTCGCGCTCCTCCTGCTGCTCTGGTACAACCATGGCAGCAGGTCTAAGACCGACCCCAACGCCGCACAGCGCCTGCCGAACGGGCTCCTCCCCGACGCGGGCGTCGACTGGTCGCGCTTCGCCTACTCGCAGTACGCCACCAACGGCGCGTACCTGTGCAACTCGGTCATGCTGTTCTCGCAGCTAGCGGCGCTGGGCAGCCGCGCCGACCGCGTGCTGTTCTACCCGGAAGAATGGGACCTGACGGTTGAAAGCACGCGCGACCGCGACAGCCAGCTGCTCGTGATGGCGCGGGACACGCTCGGCGTCAAGCTGATCCCGATGAACATGCAGAGCGTGCGCGCCAGCCGCCCAACATCCTCCACCACCGACAACCAAGCCGACGAGGAGGAAGAGACGTGGGACTTCAGCATCAACAAGTTCCTGGCCTGGAACCTGACGCAGTACGACCGCGTCCTCCACCTCGACTCGGACGTCACCCTCCGCAACAACCACCTCGACGACCTCTTCTTCCTGCCCCCCGCCCCGGCCGCCATGCCGCGCGCCTACTGGGAGCTGCCGCACACGCGCAAACTCACCTCCCTCCTCGTCCTCCTCACGCCCTCACAAACAGAATTCGAAGCCCTCATGCACGCCGCCTTCACGTCCGAGGGCGCCCTGCACCGCTTCGACATGGAGTTGCTGAACGAGCGCTACGCCGACTCCGCGCTCGTGCTGCCGCATCGCCGGCTCGCGATGCTGACGGGCGAGTTCAGGCGGGACGACCATACCATGTATTTGGGGGCCGAGGACGAGTTCTGGGATACGGAGAAGGTGCTGAAGGAGACGCGGCTGATACATTTTTCGGACTGGCCCCTGCCGAAGCCGTGGATCATGTGGCCGAATAAGCTGCTTGCGGAGATGCTGCCGAAGTGTAGGATTCGTCCGGGGACGGCGGCGGAGAGTGGGTGTCAGGATAGAGAGGTTTGGAAGGCGTTGTATGAGGATTTTAGGGAGAGAAGGAAGGTATGGTCATCGCTGCTGTCCCCTGCTCCCAGCCGCTCGGTGGTTGTTGGATGAAGTGAGAGTTTTGCTGACCTGATATTGTGCGTGTGCAGGATGTTTGCAAGTTGCTCAGCGTTCCTGCCCCGCAGTGGCCCCCGCCGCCGAAGATGAGCAAGCCCAAGGCGAAATCCGATGACGATGGCGCGAAGACGAAAGACGCACCCGACACCAGAGCTACGCCGTAAATTTTGTGGATATAAGACTGTGTTTATTTGGGCAATATCTTTAGAGGACATAAGAAAGGCGTTACGGCGTTGTATTGATAGAAACGGGTCCGCGGGGCCTTACAAAACGACAAGACAGAGGACATTGAATTCGAAAGGCTTGGAATGTACAAAATTCGGATAGCTGTACATGTATAATTTGGGACGACTGTGCAGTGGACGAGCTTTGAATCAGATTCAAAGCACTGGAGCAGGTCTGGTTTGTAGGTAAAGAGTATATCCCGTCTCGTCAGTTCTGTGATGGATTAATAATGCAATAGACTGTTGGATGATTATTTGCGGGCGTGGATGCAAAGTACCAGTGAGTATCCTTGTGGCGCTTTTTCCGGCAGGTTGATGTATCTGTTTTGCTGTTGCACCGCAAAGTGGTTTGCATCTATGCAGCGCGTCACGACCGGTTCGCAACCAAGCAATGGTCCGCAAAATTTTTATCTGCCGATTGTGTTGGTATCTTAAGCCTTCTTTGAACGTCCGATCTTATTTCCATGTCTCTTTTCCCTTGGTGACCTTGGTCCAGGATAGACTATCTCTGAAGTCTGGAATTTGGTGCATGATGAGGGCCAATAGCGGGTATCACCCAATGATGTGGCCCCCACGATGACTCGTCGTGCACGTGAGATGTGGATCATAATCGCTGACGTGGTACTTTCAGCTTTTGCCCTTCCGTTCCCAAGCTTTCCACCTCCGACAGCATCTTTGAGGATCCCCTGCCGTTTGGGGAATCTTTTTTTTTTCTGTCTTGCCTCCAAGAATAGCTGAGCTGTTCAGAGACTCATCCTACATCCGCCAATCCGGTGAAAACGACTTTATTGGAGTGGCAACACGACCCACTCAACCTTTACACTGGGATAACGGTAGGGAGGAGCCTAAGACGGCGATACACCGTCTGACTAGGAAAATGCATACATCATTAGTCACAAGAGATGGCTTGCTGTGCCAAAGATGCTCAGATCTTGACTTTGAAGCATCTTTTGACTTTCGGCCCCCGACCATAGGGGACTTCGAATTCGACTTGGCCATCGACGTTGTTGATTCGTCTTTGACTTGCCCGTTATGCATTCTCACACGACGCTTTGTTTCGTGGCCGGGCTATGACTTCGATCTTTTCCGTGGTGCCACCTCTGAAATGGGAGAGGCGGAAATTAGAATCGAAGCGTCCCAATCAGGCCAGACCAAGCTTTGGTGCCATTGGTATACGATGTCTGAGAGCGAAATATCCATACCGCCCTTTCCACCACTCTTTCCACGACGCTATGACTGGCCAAAAGACCCTAAGCGGGTCGATTTCGGTCCACTCGAGCAGAAATTCGCTCAATGTAAGGCGGAACATGGACCAGTCTGCGGAGCAAAGAATCGCCTGCCGGTAAAAGGACTTCGAGTATACAACTGTCTGACGAGAAAGCTTGAGGAAGCCACGATACATACGGAGTACGTCGCATTAAGTTACGTATGGGGCTGTGATCCAGAAGCTTCTTTCCAAAAGCCTCCAGAGCAGCACCGAACCATCTGCGACGCAATGGAAGTCGCCCTCCGCTTCGGATACAAGTACATTTGGGTCGACCAACTATGCATCGATCAGAGCGGTACACACAAGCTGCAGCAGATCCAGCAAATGAACCGCATATATCAAAATGCAGACTTGACAATTGTTGCTGCGGCGGGCGACAATTCCGACTTCGGAATCCCCGGAGTGCAAGACAGGAGTCGACTAGGCCGAGAGTGTTTCAGAATCGGAGATATCCACTTGGTTGATGCGGCGTCCCTTCTAAGAAGCCTCGACCGGACGACCTGGGGCTCTAGAGCATGGACTTTCCAAGAGGCAAAGTTGTCGAACCGGCTCCTTGTGTTCACGGAACGTACTGCCTGGTTCTCATGCTATCTAACACCAGAAGAGGAGGGTTTCGAGGCTCAAAATCCGAAGGTTGAGCCAGTCTGCAACCGGGAAGCTGAGTTGGCGCTCGCGAGAAAGATGCCTCGGCCTCCCTGCGGTCTGAAGGACCCGCGTCATCTCAGAGACTTGTTCTGTGAGTACGCGGGAAGATCTCTGACCTATCCTTCTGATGCCGTCAATGCATTTTCTGGGATTTTGACCGAGTTGAAGGAGGCCAAGTTGATCGTCTCCCACGTGTGGGGCACTCCGATCATGCCAATGACTGATTCCGCCTCTGCCTATGACCGTGGAGTTACGCATCTTGAGAGAAATGCCGTCGACGGATTCATACTTGGTCTGATGTGGACTGCTTATATGCCAGTGGACTTGAAACCAAGACGCGGAATACCAAGCTGGTCGTGGGCGGGCTGGCAAGGCGGAATTGACTTTCCCTACCTTTATGAGAAAGGAGACGTCAACTTCGGCATTGAAGCTTTCATCGAGCGTACAGATGGTCAAGTTTTAACCTGGTCTGAGTTTGAAGGCCTGTCATACCTCGAGAACCAGTCCCATCTCATCTCCCGTTTCATCCGCCTCAAAGCTTGGACTATAGATGTCAGGCTTGAATACCATGAGCCCCCCTCAGGACCCAGGTGGCATGATGATTCGACCAGTAAGAGGACATACGCGGTAACACAGATGCGAAACGGAGACGAGCTTCTATCAGAAGCGGTCATATACGATGATCCCCAGGACGGTTCGAGCAAGGACCCGCTCGATGAGCTCAAGTGCAGAGTATACATTGGAGTTTGCCTCGGTAAACACTCCATGTCAACATACTACACTATGCTTCTGCGCAAGGTGAACGGGTATTTTCAACGAATTGGCCACGTTGACTTCTGGGACGCAGACTCGATGAAGAGGGGTCCTTCTGGGGAAGTAACTTCTTTGGAGCCGGAATCGTTGAACTTTAGTAGTTTGTGTATGCGGGAAATTCGTATTGGATAAAGGGGAAACAAAAGGTTTTATGTCAACCAGCATGTCTTTGTTATTCAAGCTGCACTTGTTCATTCCTTCGGCTACTACAATCCCTCGAAGATTCTAGAGAAGGGGAGGGCATTGCTTACCACTATACATGCCAATACCCTCGGGTATTGCTTCCTCAGAAACTCCCATTCCTTCATTCATATCAGTTCAGATTCATGTATTCGAGGACACTTGCTCTACTTTTCTTTCAAAAAAGACAAGCAGAAGCACAAAATTTCAACCATTCTAACCTTTCCACCAAGGGACAAGCGGTTTATCCGATTTTAGTATTCTACGTAAGGGCCTCATAATTTTTCTATCCCCCTTTCAGTCTCTTAGCCTCATTGTGTATTTTCTTTCCACCTATATTCCGCTATTTTCTTGAGGAAGTAAATACTTACGACTAGAGGCGGGGAACTACTTTACGCCTAATGTTAAAGGTAGTAATTAGCCGCAACTCTGCATCCTGCTCATCAAGGCCCACGGCCTATTTCAGCTGCTCTTGACCTCATCCAGCTTCTTCCAAAAACCGCCAATAAACCCAGCAACCTCGGGCACCCTCTCCCTCACCACCCCATGCCCAACCTGCGGCACAACATGAACATCCTTAAACCCCAGCTCCTTCAACTCCTCCTCCGTACACAAATCATCCAACCCCCCCAACACCACCACCGCCGGAATCCCCGTCTCAGCCGCCCTCACAAACTCCGCCTCCCCGTCCATAACCCCGCCGTCCCTAAAAACCGCAACAACCGACGCCGTGTGGCCCCGGTGCTCCCGCATCTGCCACCCGCGCACCGCCTCCGCCACCACCTCGCCCCGCGCAACCCGCTCCTCCCAATCCCCCGGCACGCGCAGCTCCCCGCCCTCCAGCACCCGCAGCACCCAGTCCCGCGCCGCGACCTCATCCACCTCTTCCTCCCCCTCCCCTCCCCGCCGCAGATACCGCTGCTCGTCAACCGGAAACCCGGACGACCGAATCAGCCCCGCCGGCGCGACGAGCGCGTAGCTCTTTACGCGCTCCGGCCGCGAGCCGACGTAGCCGACCGTCAGCGCGCCGCCGAACGAGAAACCAATCAGATGCGCAGCCGGCCACGCCAGCGCATCGAGCACGGCGTCGATGAGTCCGTGGAACAACGCGGCGTCGTGCGGGACGATGGGCGTGTCGCTCAGCCCGTGGCCCCAGAGGTCGACGAGGGCGAGGTGCGCGTGCGGGAAAGATGCGTGGAGCGCGCGGGCGAGCGGGAGCATGCCCAGGGCTGGGGTTTGCACGCCGTGGATGAGGAGGACGCGGTCCGGTGTGGTGGTTGCGCTGGGGGAGGGGGTGGGGGGAGAAGAGGTGGTGGAGGGCGGGATCTCGTAGTACGCGGCTTTGCCGGTGGGCGTGGTGAGGAATTTGGCGGGGGGGAGGAGCGCGCCGAAGGTGGTGGTGAAGGCGGTTTCGGTGGGGCCGGGGATGGGGGGTTGTGGTGCGCCGAGCGTGGCGCCGGGGCGCGGGAGGACGAGGTCGTTTGTGGTGGGAGACATTGTTGTGGAGGAGGGTGTTGGTGGTGGTGGGAGGGGAAGATGGATGCTCTCGTGATGGGGGGTTTTATGGCGTTGAAGGATCGGATACACGCGATAACGTGCGCGTTTTACGTCAGGTTCGGCTTATTGCTTATTTTTGTTGATGGTGTGGCGCAAGTAACGGATTTAAGGCGAACAAACAGTTGGGTCCGTGCGGGATGGTAAACTGCGCTTCTGGCAAAATAATTGTCTACGTATATCTACCATACGCTGGAGCTATGGATGCAGGGTTTAACTGGTTCGGGAGACGCTCGTTTGGGTAAAGCTATTTCATGTAGTCGCTTTTCGGACCCTTCCTTCAACTTTGGACCAACCGAATAAATTTTCAACGATTACGTTGCACTATAAGTAGGAGGGAAGCAACTGCGGCAGTCTCGCACTTTCCCACGCAGCGGTCATGAAGCGGCAGGCGCAACCTAGCATCGCAGGCAACAACATCGATTCCGATATCCCTGACTCTGATCCTGTCAACACCGACCTGCTATGGTCCACTGTCAGAATGGCCACGTCAAATACTTCCAGCGATTCATCGACTACCCAGACAACCACGGACCCAGAGCCTGCTCCAAAAAGGCAAAAGCGGAGCTCTGATACTGAAGCAAGCATCGATGACGCAGACTTCGAAACGACGGTTCTAATTCCACGTGGTGTCGAAATCCTTAGGGGTACAGACGCTTACGACTTTCCGCGCACCCATTTCAAAACGAAAACGGCCCCCGAGTCTGGAAAGAAGGCAATTTATCACGGGCTACTGGGTGGACAGCCAATGGAAATCTTTATTGACGGAGGACCCGACTTTGTGCAACGGGTGGTGAAGCAGTACCGCACTTTCGACTCCTGGAGATTGAACGAGCGGGGATGGTCGAACCTTGCGTTGAAGTACTTCCTTGAGCAGGAAATAATGGACCTGGACCCCAAGGAAGCCCACCAGTTTCTTGTCGAACGACGAGATGAGGAATCGATTCAACTAGACGATGATAACACAAACTGGAAGGCTCCACCACTGCTTGCAGAAGACGAATCAACAAAGAGATACTCGTTTCAAATATCACCAGGCGCAATGTATTGGCTTTCTTTACAAGCATTCGGGCACAACTGGAAGCTCTCTGCTGACAGATACACACACCATCGGTACCGAGTTCTGTGTCCATATCTCTCCGTCGACTTCAAGGAGGATCGTCATGACAAGAACGCTATGCGTAAAAGTGTCAACCAGATGACCTGTGCGGCTGTACTTAGTCTCTACAATCGATGGAGGCTTCGATACGACGCCGTAAAAGTACGTGAGGATTCCTCTTGGACTACACCAGACCATGAAGCCGCACGGCATTACGGAATAATCATGGCCGGCGTAGACTTCCAGGTCTGGATTGCAGACGCGAAAGTTGATAAGTCTGGGCAGTGGCTGGGGAGTAGAGTCCGCCTGTTAAGCGAAGGTCGACTCACGGCGGCGGGCGACGTCCGCATGTTTGTTGGCTGGGTGAATGAGATTCACCACTGGGGCCTGGGAAAATACGCTGAAGGGGTGAAGAATGACATCTGGGCACTTGCGAAGAAGGATGGCCGTGAAGCTGATCTGAAGATCAAGACATCTAGAGGCTCAAGGAGGCGTTGAGCACGATATGTCTTACGAATGGCGATATGATCCATAAAGCACACACTCAATTGCTACGTAGAAAAAAAAATAAAACAACACATGGGTAGTCGAAGCTATCGTCTGCACGTGTATGTAGAATTTTTAATTCGACAACTTCGTCCGGACGATAGCTTCAACTACCCATGACATTAGCGAAAAACAAATTAACGCTAGCCGTCGGATGCAATACCCTTCTGCAGATTCTTGGTTGCACGGCAGGCAACCGCCACGGCTAGAACTGTTGCTGTTCCTCAGCCAGTATTGTGTACTCAGCATGTTCCTGTCCTTTTCACATGCCCACAATCAGCAATATGACTCCTTCCAAAACTCGAGACTCAGCTAGTACAATGAACCAGCATCATCTCTTGCCCACAGAGTAGCTGCAGGCGAGTTTCGGCTTGGTACCCACCACCGACCCTGAAAATCCGTATATCAAGCCAAGGGGGTTTATTGCATTGTCATTGAAATACCGCTTCCACACATCATTAATTGAACACCTATATATTGGACGCATCCTGTGTCAAATGATTCAACAGGCGCATGCTGGAAAAGATGCTACAGTATTTGAAAGGGAAGGCGCCACCCTAACCAGCCGAATTGGATGTTCTCAGTGGCATTATCTTTTTGAAAAAGCCGCTAAAGCTGCTAAACTGGAAGTTGGAAAAGAGTGAATAGCTGTGCAGTGTAAATCTGGGATGATCTGTAGACAAAAGGCGGATCCCCTCCCATCGGTGTTGTGGTGAATTGATGATGCAGATTGCCTTTAATGCAATTTATTGTCAGTTGTTTTGCTTCCATGTATCCTCAGTTTTACGTAGCATGCTAATAGCCATTTTCCGCCCCCACAACCCTTACCTTCTTTTTTTTGCTTTCTGGTGGAAGCAGTTGCCTAAACCGTGAAAGTTGTGCGATTGGCATAGATCATTTAATGCGGCAGTTGTGCCGTTTCCCCGCGAGGCAGGTATCTCCGTGGCTGAAAGAGAGACAGTGGGGTTTCACAGCACACAAAAGAGGCCCACACCGCAATAATGCTTTGCTGTGGTGGCGTAGGGGGCAATGCCGCCCCAGTGGAAATCACAGACGCTGGAGATGGACAGCGACCAATATGAGGAGAGAGCCTTGCCACGAGTAATCATTCTGGTGACTGAGACACTGGCGGATTCCGAAAGTCCACTCCAATTGATATCCTGCACTAGCTGCGGCAAATGGAATCAGGCGGAAAATACCTCTTAAGATAATTGGTTACATGCATCATCATTCAGAAGGATTCTCTTTGAATATTGAAATCTGTCCGTCAGAGTGCTGTGATCGCGGGATTCCCTTGCTTGGTAGGATTGTCTTGTCGGGTATCGAGGCTTTGCTAAAGGAGTGCGTTGGGTCACTCGAGCCATTAATCCAACTCTGGCAACTCGCAAGTCTCGCTAACCCACCTCCACATCAGCGTCTTTTTCCTGTCGCTCTCCACAAGAGTCACCACCAATGCACCTCGAAATTAAGGAGACTTTTGGCGAGCTGAAACAACTATAAGAGGAAGCTAAGCGCCTGTGGTGACACAAATTCTATTGATCTGATGTCTCGGAGTGCGGGGCTCCGTGATTGCTTAACGACGAATCTGTTCAGATCAGTGTAGATTGGCTGTCAGTATCTTTTCAGCTGCCCCACTGTGACCGGTAAAAATGCCAACGTGGCACATATTCAGCTCTGAGTCTCACCTCGCAAAAGAAACATGCATTAAGTGGGGGCCAAAAAAAGAAAGGATCCGCAAGACTCAGCCGCGCTCTATTGATCGCCCGCAGAATTGTTTTTCACAAGTTTGGACAGGATGAAAGGAGAAACAATGCTAAAATTTCTGGTTCCGAAGGAATCGGCACCCGAAGGACATGAGCTCTGAATTTCAGGCCAAAGAAAAAATTTAAAAAAAAAGCATAGATGCCCACTTTGCACAAGGCTTGGCCTTTGCAACATTGCATGGTCGTGTGGAGCCCTGGTTATTTTTTTTTCTGAAGGGTTGAACGGAATTGGTCGGAAATAACTTGTCAACGGACATGAGGAGTGAGCACATGATGAGAGTCGTCTGCTTAAAAGAACTCAACTTTTCTCAACAGCGCGCATTTATGTGACCAGCAACTTCCTCGTCTCAGCTGACAAACACCCCAAGAAAGCGATAAATTGAGCCAAACACGGGAGTACCGCACTTTCTGGCCACCAAAGTCTTTTGTCCTTGAAGCATGCTTCATCTTTAGATCAGCGATAATCAGAGATCAATTGCCTCCACGAGTTCGCCAAGGGTGGTCACCTACGGTCACCTTGAACACAACCATGAGTCCGCCATCCCCGGGACCGGGACCGGATCCGGAACCAGGCTTGGACACTCAAACGCACGACTCTTCAACGCTTTCTCAGGGGCTTCAAGAAGTATCGGATCCCGCAAAAGAGCAACAAGACCAAGAATGTGCATCTCAGCATATGAGCGCTACACAATCCGAATTTCCACAGCAGGAAAGCGAAAGGAAAAAACTCATGGAGAGTGAGTGATCATATTAGCCATGTTGTCAATATATCTATTGACAGTGATGATCAGGGTTGCATATAGAGCCACGGATAGCGCCGAAACGACTAACAACCGCTCCTGGCACTTTCAAAGAAGTTGGAGAACGCAAAACATACACTTCTTTTGGCGACAACGGTACAACTGCAAGTGTGAGCGCATACGGCCATCCGTTGCAGATTTCTAAATATTTTGGCATTGGCCACTCCGGCTTCTTCTGTGCCGACCTCCCCGATTTTTCGAGTCCTTATTACTCCAATCGTCGCCTGAGAGACATTCTGAGAAAAGCGCAAAGCAACACTGCAGCTATCGGCATAAACTGGAGACAAGCCTTTGCCGATTCATGGGACTTCGATGAAGTTCTCCCTCGTCTGGAATTTGTTGACGACCGCTGGCCCCGCTTCGTCAGTCCTGCGGCAGATCAGTGCGCTGATGGCATAGCTCGAAACAGCCAGTACCAGGCGCAAACAGGGGACAAAACGACGTCACAAGAGACACGCCCCTCTTCAGCGTTGTCGACGAACTTCTCCTTTTCGATTCAGTACTTCTGCAACGATGGAACTATTTTTCAGAAATGCACGTTGGAACGAAGAGCTGATGCACAAGCAGGTCTGCAACTCACCAAGTTGGAGCTGCAAGCAAGTATGCTCATTCGGAATCTCGATTTCACACAGAGATCATACTTTAACATGGATAAGGCAACAATTGAGCGTTATAAACTGCTCGAGCGCTTCAACGTATCCATGTTCAGAGCAAGCTCTAAGGAAACCAGAGCCGGAGCCCCCACTTACAGCTACCGGCTTGGTGTCAACAAAGGAAGCCTTGAAGTTGTTCATCACATCACCAGGAAAAACTCAGAAGAGCTCGGCCTCGAGGAACCCGAGCATCAAAAGGCGGTTATTCTAGCGATCACACCTTACGTTAATGGAGAGCTGCAATCACTCAATCTAGAGGGTCAAGCCGCTACTATGGACTTGAATGAGAATATACAACATCAAGTTAACGAGCTTGGAGTGCTTGATGTGGTTCTTGCCTACAAGCTACACTTCAATGAGGCTGACAACAAGCTCGCTGATTTTGAAGAAATCATCAGTAAATCACCGATCAATGGACACGGAAGTTACGAGAAAATATCGTTCTCAAGTCACCCGAATTTGGATTTCATCATCCGGCGCAATTTGGAACACATATTGTCTGTTTGTAGCATTCCAGTCGCTCCAACAACACGAGAACCCTCTGAAGAAGATACTGTGATTTCCACTACGGACAGCAACTCACCGATTGCCTTGACGTGCGGGGATATTTCTGGTCATTATGTTGGACTAGCAGCGAGCTTGTAAGTGACCCATATTGGGTCAGTAGGCATACTGCTAACTGAATCCAGTCATGCCTTACAATATCTCCGCGATATGAATCAATATCTCGAGACTCAACCTCGCTCCCTCTATGCTAAAAGCTTGCACACACGGATCAGCACGACATGCAAGCGACACATAAGATGGGTGTTCGAGTCAACAACAGAGCTTCCTAAAGGAAAGGACCATCCAAAAGCATCATTTGCATTTGCTCCGCACTATTGGGCCAGCGGCCAGAAGATCTCCGAAACAGCTTGGCTGCCTGGGCCGTCTTTAGTGGACACTCCCCTGCAGATACTCAAAGTTTTCGACAACAGCGGCTCTAGCTTCCGAGAATATATGGTCACCGGTGCCTTGTCGAAAGATTCAATGAAGGCACTATCCAAAAGAGTCGTGGCTTGGCTCCAGGACCTTGACCGGGACGATGATAGAAAAAGATATGCTTTCGCACGTACGCCATCTACAGACAAGACAAAATTTCATTTGGTGGATCACGTTCGGATCTCTCAGGTTTTAACAAAACTCGACGGAATGACTCAATACTACGACGACACTGGAATCAGAGACGCTTTGGAAAGATTCCGTCCTGAAGTTGTCCAAAGAAACGTGCTCAAAAGATTCATTACCGAGAATCCGATTTCGAAGCAACGCATGATTGCCACGTCCCGTACAGCATCCGAGACCCGCTTTCTCTTCCATTCAAAAGACACCGCTCTTTTGCACGTCATGGACTCCAGTATATTTTCCAAGAAACAATCGAAATCTCATGAAGAATACAATCGTTGGAAGTACGTCATGGATGAGTGGAAGAACACAATTGACTGCCAAGTCGAACATGAAGAAACGCAAGATTTGAAGTGGAGAAAGCCACTTTGGTATGCCTTAGCATTCATTCTTGCCTCAAAGGATAGGTCGATCAACAGTATGCCACCTGAAGCCCTCCTACACAGCACATGGATGACCCTTTTGGGTATGACTTCGTCAAGTGGTCTTTTCCCTGGGCTCTTGACGAGCAGTCGTACCCCTATGGAATTCGAAGAGGAAACTTACCGTGACACTTACTGGCAGACGACCTTCGAAGTTCCGCATATTCTTTGGAGATGCGGCAAAGGAAAGGTGACAAAATTCACCTCTACAGACGGCTTTCCACTTCCACGCATGCCTCAAAACGACCAGGAGATCAGCAGCTCTAAACGGAAAAGCGGTTTCATGGCGAAAAAGCTGCAATTTGCCAATTCAAACAAATTCATTGACCCCAAAGGTCTCGTGGAGATATCGGACGATTGGCTTCAGCAGGGACCACAAGCTTTGAAATTTGGGCTAGATCCTGGATTCCTGCGTTTTGAAGGTCCGAACAAATCAAATCCAGTGATAAGGAAAGTCAAAATCTTCCCTCATTGCTCGGAAGAGCTGGTATCGGCTGCTTTGGATGCCTATCACTTGGAATCAAAGGACGAGAAAATGGCAACCTTGTTCACGAGTGAGCAAAATGCAAACTCATTCACGGATGAGAAAAGAGTCAAAGGCCGTGTCGTCGATGTCCCTCGAGGTGCCAAGGGGGCAAGAGGGGGATTGGACAGTAACCTTCAGAATAACAGAGAACTTGCGGTACGACTCGGACAGCAGCGCGATGTCCAATCCGCAAAGAAACGCTTCATATGGTTGCCCAAGGCCGACAGAGAGACTGCATTGATTTGTTGTCTTGCGTCTCCTCCTGACGAACAGTACTATCTATCAGCATTCTTCGACAGACATGCGCTCTACGACAAGTATTTCTCCGATGAAACATCAGTGACGTTGAACGAGTGGAAGACTGAGTTCCAGCTTTCATTCTATCGCCTTGCTGGGTTTGCCGAGCCTGATGACTTCCACGAAGAGGAGGGAATACCCAAGTTCAGTTATGTCGTTGCTCATTCCACAGCTGTGCGAAAGGGAGCCGTCAACCCAAAGGCAAAACCAGATATGGCTACGGGTATTGTGCGTGCCGCTATGGGATTCAGGTTTGTGGGGGACTTTTTTGACCGATATTGGACCTGCCACTTCCTCGAATATATACCGGGAAATCCACCACCAAAAAAGACACCGAACGAAGACACCACCATGGAGAGGTCAAACGCCGTTGAGCCATGTTCTGAACATGCTTCCGGGAGCGACCCGAAAGTTGCTCCCACAATCATGGAATCTATCACACAAGAGAAGTACATACAGAGCCAACTGACAGATCCTCAAACTGGCAAAACGAAGTATCCGTGGCAGCAGCGGAAAGTCCTTGAACTCCTTCTGTTTGACCAGATACTTCTTCATATCGAGAAAGAAACGGAAGATATATTCAACTGGGCTCGAGTTAGCGTGTTGAAAGCTTCCGGGGCTACAAATGGAGCAGAATCTAAATATTCGACGAAGAAGGCACAAGAGAGTGTACTAGGCGTACACGGGGCCGACGACAGCGCCCAGCCTTACAAGATGGCCGCATCTGATCCTCTCAACCCTCTTTCCGAGGCCATCGATAGCGCTTACCAGTTTGTTGAATTGGGCGACAGTGAAGGATATTTCAACGTCATAGGCCGCTGGAGATTGTTCGAAGAGATTCTCCAAACCTTGGGAGAAGATCTCACCGAAAACTTGGAGAGGATTGAAGAGTGGAGCAGGCGTGAAGAAGACCGTGTTCCGGAGAGCCCGAGATGGACAAGAAATGATGAAAGACTTTTCCGAAACACGATGAACAAACTTCGTGTTCAAAACCAAAGAAAGATACGGAATCTGGAGAGGTTGAATGCGAGGATCAAAACGTTCCGAGATTCGTTGACTGGACGTTTGGAGTCCATCCGAGAAGATGTAAGTGCATCCCTCCGACTGACTTATAGATATTAATTATATTACAGATGAGCTTTAGAGGCTCGGAGAATATGTCATTGTTCACATATGTCACTGTTATCTTCCTTCCTCTTGGATTTGCTACTGGTATCTTCAGCATGAATGAGGCTCCGGGAAATCCAACGCTCACCTTTATGATTGCAACGGCCATCACCTCGCTATCAATTACCGTGTTCGCACTGGCCAACGCCAAACATCTTAGAAAGAATATCGTGGAGCCGCTGATTGAATTCGTTCAGAGCGTTGGGAGACCTGTGATATCCATAGTCCTCGTCCCATGTCTGTTCATGGTTTACTGTGTCCAAGCAGTGCTCCATCCGGTCTACCATCGTATCTACGAACATACGCCCGAACCCACACGGAATTTCTTAGGAAGGCAAGAGTATTTGCAAACCTACAGAAAGAATCTCCGTCCGATGCGAGATTTCGACTGGATAACAAAGGTTCACGAATGGTTTGAGGAGGGTAAGAAGAAGAGGGAAGAGAAGAAAAATGCGAATGACCCTGAAGGTCAGCAGATTTCACGTGAAACCGCTCAAGGGCCTAACACTCAGCCTCCATGAGGGGAAACGTGTTTCGATTGAGGAGGCTCTTCAACTTTTATTCTGTTACTGATGTTAAAAATGGTTAGGTGTATTTGTATAAATGCTTTCGGTCCTCCTTCATGATGTATTGCTTGGAATTCGTAGCCTTTTAGGAATGATTAAGCCTTCGTGTCCTTGGTGAGATTTAGTAGCATAACTGAGATTTCCCGTGTATAATAAATTAGTCAATTATTAGTCGACTTGAGAATTACTTATTTGAAGAGCTGTCTCGACATTAAGTAAGTATATTTATCTTCTGAGCCTCAGTGCGTCAACCTAGTAGTGTCTAATCATTGGACCTTGCCGGCTCGCAACGGAATCTGAATAATCTGAATTTAAGCTACAGCTTGTTTTACTAAAAACTGATTGGTTCTGGCGGCATTATTTAGTCAATGCCACACAACTTCAGGCCAATGGTCATTAAAGGTTGTTGCGTCTTAAACTGCTCGAGTTCAGGATGCCCCACTCTCAGCTACACCCTTTCCAGTCAACTTACTCTTCTAGTCAGATTAAGATAAAATCACTGGATGAGTGATTATGGTCATGAGCATCCGGGAAGGCTTGTAGCTACATACACAAATATCGACACGAGTGATATGATCATCGAAAATAATTCCCTAAGAGATGTTCCAATCGGAAATTCATACGGTTGCAAGGTGCGGGGTAAGTTTAACCCGATGTGCATCAGGAATAAAGCTACTGGGTGGCGCGCCCTGCGACATGGGGACTAAGTTCACGCTCTACGACAAGCGCGGCCCACTTTTGTATGTTTGTCTTGACACTCATTCATGCCTACAACATCAACATGAGTGACCCCTACTTCTACATATTACTCCCAAAATACTGGATGCCTACGCGAGTGCGCACTTTCAAATGTTGCTTTCACATGAGTCGTTGTGTAGTGAAAATATTTGAATTGTGCTAAATCCTTCAATTGAATCATATAGAATCCCAAAACAAATTCACATTGAGGGTGGTGAAAGACCTAACAGGACGGAAAGATGAGTTAGGGTATCCTATACAGTCCTAGAGTTAGAACCTGCAAATGCCAATCGGTTTTAGTTGCCCCTGAGGAGACTGCGGGGTGTTTGTTTACCCCTTGTAGCAACTAGCACGGCCTTTGTAATTTCAGGTGCAAGATGCGGGGTATCTCGAAGCCGACCATGCGAATTAGCTCATATTGTGGAGTTTACTCGGCGTGAATTATACTTCGGCCTCTCACTGGGTTTCATGCTGCTTGGTACCGTCAGACCAGAAAGTCGTAGGGCACGAAACCTGATTTGAAATGGATTCTTGTCAACGTAGCCCATCGTAGCCAAGCAGCTTGACTGGACGGGCCCCGAATAGCGCTGGAAGATGCATCCACCAGTATCCCGAAACGGTAGTAATCGAGCTGCCCCACAAGGCTGTCGGTTAGACGTGAGCCCGCAGCGCTAGCGGCGCCATTATCCTAGCATTACCCAAGCGATGAGTTACGAAACGGGACACGCTGAAGGACCTTGCTCGGCATATCAGTAATCAGCCGGCGAGCAGCCAAGCCTGATGACGTCCGAGGTGGCCACGATCCAACATCATGGACCTCCCCAAGCCAAGCATAAATAACTGAAACGATGACATGACAGGGCTTTTACAGCACAGCAACAATGTCTTCCACCGAGAACTCAACCTCTGCCCCGCCCAACACGGCGATTGTCCTCGTCGACCCTTACAATGACTTCCTTCATCCGGACGGCAAGTTCTACAGCCGCGTCAGCGAATCACTCACGGCAACAGACACCGTAACCCACATGAAGGAACTCGTGAGCGCCGCGCGCAAGGCGCATCTCCCCATCTACTACGCCTTGCACAAGACGTGGAAGGAGGGAAACTACCAAGGATGGCGACACATGAACACTTCGACGACGCGGATCGACAACATGAGAGCTTTTGAAGAGGGCAGCTGGGGAGCCGAGATTCATGAAGGCCTCGAGCCGGATGTTCTGGGGAACGGCGATGTTGTAGTCAGCAAGCACTGGAACAGCAGGTGAGCGACGTGCAAAGTCTGCGAAGTGCGGAAGCATGCTGAAGGAGACGTGTCTCCGTGGCGCGGATTGTCACGACGATGTTTTGCTGATACAGCGGTGTTCAGTGGATTCGCCAATACCGACCTGGATTACCAGCTCCGCCAGCGTGAGATCACCCACCTGGTGATTGCTGGGATGGTCGCCAACACTTGCATGGAGTCCACGGCAAGATATGCGAGAGAATTGTAGGAAAACATTGAGTCCCGATTACGTTTACAGCTGGGCAAAAGCTAATCAGATGATCCAACTGCTAAAGGGGCTACCATACGACTATGCTGTAGGTGTAACTTTTTTCTCATGACTTGAAGCCTTTATTCTAACTCAACGGGCTTTATCTCTACAGGACTGACGCGACCGCCGGCTTTAGCACTGCCGGTAAGGATGCTGCAACGAACTTGATCTGGCCAATTATAGCAGATGAGGTGAAGACGGTCAGCGAATGGATCGCGGGAGTGAAAGTTTCACATGGATCTCAAAGACTATGATGTACCATAGAGGTACTGATCTATCTGTGGAACAGACAAGGCTCGAGGGGTCATCGAGATTTTTTCGCCTTTCTCCCGGAGCGCTCACGCTCAAATATTCTTCCAAACACCTATCTCGACAATAGCTCTTCTTACTGTGTGAATCGTGGAACTCATTACGATACTACGTACATACGTGCAGCGATTTACTACACACTTTGACGCATTTCGGCCAAAAAGAGGCACAGTCCTCTCGTAGTCCTCATTCGCAAAATGAAACTATGAGGACCTCTTCCCCGGGCCCTTGAGCCGATACGGCATGGATGAATTGTTACTGACTGACCTCCCACCTGAAGTGCTGAGGGGGCTGTGTTCAGGTTGATCGTATATCTCCTCGTGTTCGACCAGCAAGGATGGAGGGTTGAACGGAATAGTCCGGATCTCATCTTTGCGTTCTACAAGCATTCGGTCAGAATATTGACTTAAAAGAGCATTTCAGAGGTCAAGGGGAACTTACGCTCTTCAATATTGGGGGTACGCCCCCGTTGTTTTGCTGGGATAGCCAACAGCAACTCCTTCATGTATGCAGCGGCAGTAGCGGCGGCATAAGGTTGCCATATTTCGTTCTTGTGGGAATCTGCGTAATTGCTGACTCCACGAATAACAAGGCAGTTGAATTCATCCATCACACCTGCCGCTTCCATCTCTATGCAGAGAACACCAAGATCTTCTCTCAACCTCTCTCTTTTCTGTGCATCTCTTATGACGGCATTGCCTGACCCAATTGTGCCATAGAACACCTTTGGGCTAGTGCTGGATCGTGGAATCCGATCAATGATTCCGTCCCGGCTGCAAGTTTGGCAAGTTTTCCCACCAGTGTGATTGTATGTTGCTTCAAAAAGCTGGTCGTATTGCGCCCCAGGAAACATGAACCCGTTGGTTTTCATCACCGGCCATTTTTTCACCATTTCCTCCAAGTGTTTGGACATATTGCTGCCGCGTTGTAGGTGTTCGGCATAGACTTGTTCAATGGTCGTCAAAAGCAATGTTGGTGGCTTCGTAAGGGTTCCCGTCCGTTCAAATTTTCCACCTGTTCGATGCTTTCCGCTGTCGAATTGGACGGCTCCGCCAAAGCGACCCCTTGGCTTACTGACGACGACATCACCTAGACGAATGTCGTTGTCCTCGCTTGGAACGCCCCCTGCAGTTCCGACCAATAGACCAAACCTGATTTGTCTAAAGTCGTTCAAGAGTTGGACTGCTACCTGTGCGGAACGGTTGTTTCCGATTTCGGGAAGGGTTGCGATGACCATGTTGTGTACGCCGATGTGACCTAGGGTATACGTGATTGTGCGGCGACTCGATATGAGACTAGCGTGGGTACCGTCGAGCATTGCCGTGACAGCAGCGAGCTCAAATTTCGTGGGGCAGATGACTGCAACCGTATAGTCATCGCAATTGCAGCGAACTTGGGAGCTTGCCATTTCATTCACAATGCCAATGGCTTCAAAGGATAAACAAAAAAAAGGGGTTATATGAGTAGCAGATATCTGATCAAAGTTGTGTGGATAAAGATAGGCGAAGTAGAATGAGATGGATGCATGCTCGCAAACCATCTCTGAGTGTATATATATCCTATGGAAATTTGGCTATGCATGAGTCTCAGCCGGACTTGGGCAACCCAGACTCTCGCATTGGAAATCGAGGACATACGCCAAAGCGCGCGCTACGCACATAAGGTTTTCATTGACAGAATGAGCTTGGCTTCATCGCATCCATGTTCGAACAGCGCCAAGCAGCTGTGCCTCATTGCTGATCGACTACGTATAGGGAAGTGAGCCGAACATTCGAAACACTACACAGCCCCAGTGGGTCAGCGTCTATTTAGGCGCGCGCGACTGAATACCTGGTAGGAGTTTGAAAGGATGCTCGTCCACACAGTCGGTATGGAAAGAGGCCCGCTTTTAGAACGGCTTGATTTGAGTTAAGGCTCAGCCCCGTTCAGCGAGGTACAGCGAGTTTGATCATGCAGATATTCACGCTATACCCTAATTCCACGTTCGAATTCTGCAACTCGCTTGCGGAAGCTGCTAGCGACAAGCACACCACTGAGCGCTGCCTAAAATGGCAGTCAGTTTGGCGCGCGGTAACAAATCGGGCAAGAATTACGAAACATATTTTTTTTTTAGCTCTCGGGCTGCGTCAGTTATCGCTGGAAGGGAGCTATGGTGAGTGTGAATAATACTGATGACACTGTTGAGCTTTGATTGATTAATCAGTCATCTCGTGCGGCGCAGTCCACTTCTCTCTTCGTTCTGACATCGCTGAGCGCTTATCAGAACCTATCTGTTGGTCGAGAAATTCAACACCATCAGTAGTCGAATACTAGCGAGAGATGACACTCAGGAAGTTTGGCGGCATGATAGCGCTACTATGGCGTGCAAGAGAGGAAGAAATACTGTGCACTCTGGTACGGGGTTTCGTTTGATCTATGACTATTTTATTTCCGCCCATGTAAATAGCGTTCCATAGTAAGATCCCATTTCGTGCCAGTAAACCCTCCCGTACGTGGCAACGACATTGGCACATGGATCACCTCGCTGTCGCCTAAAAAGTCCACTTCAGATGCATGCATGTTGTTTGGCGCCGTAAGTAAAACTTTGAAAATTGGTCCTTCACGTGATTTCGAGTGGATAAGCCGTAGGAGGTCCTTGATCAGCCGTTTTGCATCGTGCGCTGTGATGGCATTGTCGACGTAGAAAGACAGTCCATCAAGAATGCAGAAAACCGTAGTCGTTCGTGGTAGCTGTGCGAGGACGTACTTGAACCTCTTGAGCACGGGCTTCAGCCTGCTTGAGTCAAATGCGGAGCATCCGATAGCGGTATCGAGATTCACGTCTTTGCATTGAGTCAACAGCTGCGCTAGCAGACTGTTGACTATTCCGCTTGGCGTTTCCCGTATATTGCGGGCTCTTGCGTGCTCTCCACAAAAGAAGTGCAACGCAATTGCCTCGGCTCGCGGCTTTCCACGGCCATCACTCTTCTGTCCGGTTTCATCTAACGCATGTACGAGTCGCGCGCATACGAAACTCAGAGCCGACTGCCGGGCCACCGTTGGGGCGTTCCCTTGTATGATGAGCGGTGCGGAGGTCTTTGTGGTAACCCAGGAGGCTAGCTTCGGTGACCTGATCACGTACAGGCTGCGCTCCTGGTCTTCCCAATCGAGTCGTGTTGCTAGTTTGTAGTTCACAATTACATCTGTTCCTGCCGCTTCAGGATCATACTTCAGTCTTGAGAGCAACGCATGACGAAGCTCCTCTGACGGTGGCACTCCTGTGGAGATTGGGGGAGTGTCCAACCGTTTACCTTCAAAAAGGTCAGTCCGTATATCTTCAAGCACGTGGGATCAGCGGGCTTACGTAGCTCATATGCGAGGTCTGGCACCGCTGGGTTTCCATGTAGGAGCTCCATCACCATGTGGCCCAGGTGATCAAGACTGGTCAGAATCTCGTGGCTTCTCTCGTTCACGGCCTCCTCAATAGCTTTGCTCCTGTTATCGATGCGGCCCACCATCTCCTTTTCACACATGTCCGCTTCTGAGTCAAACCGAGCTTTGCAATCTTTGACTGCTATGATCTTCTCGCTCAGTTCCGCTCCAAAGCTCGACTGTTGTAGCCCGGCTTTGAAGAACTTCCGGCGGAGGCTGCGGCGGAGGTACTCAAGAATATGCCCCAAAGCTGTCACCATTGAGGTATACATCTCCCAGGTGATGGCCTTGAGACTGTCGGACTGGTAAAGGGCCTGCGCCCGTTTGGTGTTGTCAAAGATATGCGGTATCTCATGGATGGCATCCATGATATCATCAGCAATGCTTCTCATTCTGCTGGAAGCCTGTCAGGCATTAGTAGGTGTAATGAAACCTAACCAATGGTCTTTCTTTGGTCATTTTTACCTTGATAATCAGCCTCAGGCCCCCGAGAACCACCGAGAGATACTGCGACTGTGTCGGAAGCAAGCCGAGCCATCCTTCGACGGCCTCGCCATGCTTGCCAAATTTCCTTCCTAGCCCGCGGACCCGCCCGGCAACGCCTTTGGTTCCTTTATTTTGGTATTTCTCAAAAGCTTCATCCAGCTCATCCCATACCTGTTTCATTGTGTATGTGTCTTCGACATTGATTCCGGTTTTGTACTTCTCGTCGGCTTCGGCTTCATAGAGTTTTAGAGCTTCAAGAAAGGATTCCTTCTCGGCGTCTGCCTGTTGCTGAAGTAATTGCCTTCCCAACTTAATCAGCCTACATGGCTTATGCTAGAAGGAGAGGACTGAGTTCTTACAGCTGATTCGTGTCCTGTGTTGACGGATTGCTGGCTGGCTGGTTCCGATCGAAGTCCAGATGGAGGCTAGGCTGGAGAGTTGGCAGTGTTGAATCTAACGAGGAACGGGTAGTAACGTATTTCTCTACTATCTCGATAGCGCAGTCTTTCGCGTGAGCCGAGTCGAGCAACAGGGCATCGATTCCTTCGCGAGATTCCGGGAACTGTTGCATTGTCGCTAAAGCAGTATACGGAGCTTCCTGTGAGCTACACACCCGTAGAAAATAGAATTCGCGGACGCGATCAGTGGACGATCATTAAAGCACATTGGCGAGGTTAGAATGGGATTTTTGATGAGTGAGAACTCGGAGATTTGGAAGAGAAACCCCCGGAGCACCGCAACGCGTGGGCGCTAAGCCCCGGCCAGCTTGCAGAAGCCTTCAGCCTTGCTGAGAAATCAATAACGGTGATCATCCTAAACCAGTGCGGAAGGATTTAGCCACTTTGCACATGCTCTACAGCTGAGCCCCCCGAAAAGGAAGCTCCGAAAAAGCGTGTTGCAGTTGTGGTATCACATGGTGATGGTGGCTTGCTGGAGACGCAGCCGTGCCACGAAGGCCCCCAAACTCCTGCAGCCACCCTCGATAAGTTTGCTCTGAGTCAGCCCCCACCTCCATTTAACACAACTTTGAGGCATATGTTGTACCCTACATGCGACCGGCTACAGCCACTCACCGGATCTACCATTTAAATGCGATTCGGCCCACTGCGGGGTTTATTCGATTTAGGGCGATTACCCGATTAATCCTTGCATCTCTTTTCGTCATGGCTAAACATTAGTCCAGTTGAGCCGCTCAAGCCAGGTTTTTATCAATGGCGGGCTAACACATACTGGCGGACCGGGTAATGATAAAACTCCCCGGCTGTACCCTTTCGACTCACCAATCTCGGCGCCACATTCTTAATTCAATTTGATGAACTGTGACACTTTTCTGCTACTCCAAACACGAAAGAGATCGAAATTCCTCACTGCGCAGCCGGAGACAAGCTGTGGTACGTTGTGTTGAAGAAATCTCATTGGAGGACCTTCTTGTCCGACCGGCGCTGACTCCGGTAGAAAATGCCCCCGTTCAAGAAAGAGCAGCCTTCCCAGCCAACAATGCCTCTCTTTGGTAGAGACGCCTCGGAAATAAAGCAGTTTGGCAGCACTGAGAAAAGCCCTACCGTGGTAGAAGGGACTGCTTCGCACATCGTGATCCCAGAAGTGCAAATCGATATTCCTCCAGTGCCGGAAGTTATACTTCAGCCAAACTCGGGATCGCACACATCGGAGGCACATGAGCCCAGTACCATGAATGAAAGCACCCGGCACGAACATGGCAGTCGCGAGAACGATACGAAATCGACCGATGGAATCGACAATGCCGGAGTCCCTGAACCAGAAGACCCCGAAGAGACCAAAAAGCAGCAGAAAATCAAAAAACGTCTTCTAGAGGCCGAGAAGTGTTTCACGCGGAAGAACGGAATAGTGTATATCCTTGATGAGTCTTGGATTCCGTGGCGAAATTACGCGCTCGACTGCCATCTATACGTGTCATCAACGACCAATGCGAAGCCCGCCATGGAGGGCGATACGGATGGTACTGCTGCGTTAGATTCCGGACCCAGCAGTCCCAGTTCTGCCACTTGCCAGCCTCAGAAGACATCATCAGCAGAGGCCCTCGCCCCTGTATCATACAATTTGCCCACCCGGGTCAGAATCATGAACACCCTCCTACTGAATGAAATGAGGAAGATTACTGGGATCGTTTCTCTCAACCAAGACCATGTCCCCCCTTTCAGATCGATTGTTCCCTTCGAGCAGAAGTTTCGGGAACTCCACAAAGAAATGGAGAGAGAATTTAAAAAGCTGGCCTCCGAATCCCCTGACGATCCGGCCGTCCAGCGCAGCAAGCAATGGGTTCCGGATGTATTTGCGTACAATGTACGGTCAGTCCGTCGTGAGGGACCACATTCAGCAAACGATACAGCAAGAGTTCTTCTGGACGGACTCAGGGCTCTTGTTTACTTTTTGGACAATGATCTCGCACATCTCGTAGAAGCATACAGGCAAATCGAGGCTGGTACCGTGGAGAAGCTCCCTTTTGCCTACCTGTGGCATCTATTTCAACCAGGCCAAGAGATCGTGTCCAAGAGTCCGAAGCATCAAGTCTACCGCGTGCTACAAGTCAGTGGTGGGAGGAAATCTCTTAGAGGAAGGAGCCACGGCGCAAAGAGGTCTATTCGCAAAACCCTTTCGAATCTTAATATCGACTGTTTCTACCTGGACTTTGATGGTAAGCATTTCAAAGCAGTGCCGACAACAATTTCCATCACGCCGTACGATGACGTGTTGCCCATCCAATCTTTGGAAGCCTATCCGATGATTTATGATCATGGCGAATTGGAGGGAGCCTTGGTTGAAAGAGGCAAGAAGTTCACAGAACTGGTAAAAGTTCGACACCAAAGATACAACGGTCTCAGTCTCAAAGAAGGTGATGTTTACGACAGATGCGATGAGGTTCGTCCACGTCCTGTTCGAGCTACACTATGTAGGAATGGGTTGCTAATCGTCAGGACGTTAAATAGATCGAAGGCGACGCCATGATTGATTTCGAGCTTGCGTTTCGGAACAGCGAGCCAAAAATTCCGACACCGAATTTCGGGGGCGGTGTGATCTTGAAGCCAACTGAAGAGGATGAAGAAGAGACTCGAGACGGAGAAGGCGTGTCCTACGACGACGAAGAATATATGCAACGACGGTGGTCACAGTTTGTTCACAATACGAACCTTCTGGAGGCGCACACGTTCCAGAGCCTCACGAGAGACAGCTTGATTCTTCTACCGTACAGAGTATACGGATACGTGCTTCTCAGCCGGAAATGGTGTAAGTACTCATTCTCCAAACAGACAATCAAACAGAACTGATGTTTTTCAGACCCGCTGGACATTGACCTAGTCAAAGATGTGCCACTGGTAAAAGATGGTGATGACGACGGGT
Source organism: Lasiodiplodia theobromae (assembly GCF_012971845.1). Classification (NCBI taxonomy): domain Eukaryota; kingdom Fungi; phylum Ascomycota; class Dothideomycetes; order Botryosphaeriales; family Botryosphaeriaceae; genus Lasiodiplodia; species Lasiodiplodia theobromae. The sequence goes on along the minus strand of NW_023336518.1, from coordinate 269,125 downwards.
TTGAGAAACTCATAATTCCAGACGGCCACAAGAACATCGTGCGAGCCCTTGTCAAGACCCACGCTCGTGGAGGCAACACGGCTGGCACCGACAATGTGTCTCAGCCTCCACTTCGTCAATTCGATGTAGTCAAAGGAAAGGGTAAGGGACTCATAATCCTTCTTCATGGGGCTCCTGGAGTAGGAAAGACGTCTACCGCTGAGTGTGTTGCTGCAAATGCCGGCCGGCCCTTGTTCCCGATAACATGCGGAGACCTTGGAGGAACCAGCGCTCAGGAAGTCGAGAGGAACCTGGAGAGCTTCTTCGATTTGGCAAGGAAGTGGGGCTGCGTCCTGTTGCTGGATGAAGCCGATGTCTTCCTCACCGCCCGCAACAGGGGATGGATTAGCCAGAACATCCTAGTATCGGGTGAGTCTAACTATTCCTCGCACTACCATTTTAGAGCATATATCTGACGTATAATCAGTCTTCCTGCGGGTGTTGGAGTATTATTCCGGGATACTCATTCTCACGACGAACCGCGTTGGCGATTTCGACGAGGCAGTCAAGTCACGTGTACATTGCGCATTGTACTATCCGCCACTCGACCGCAGGAACACTAAGAAGATCTGGAAGATGAACCTGGAACTCCTTCAAAAGCAGAACGAGAGCCCAGACTGCAATGTGCCGGTTCGCTTCGACCGAAAAGAGATCCTGGAATTTGCGGACAGCCACTGGAAAGATGGAAACCGTTGGAACGGGAGGCAGATCAAGAACGCCTTCCAAACCGCCGTCGCGTTGGCTGACTGGGACAGTCTGAAGGGTTCATCTGGAGGTGACTCTAGACTCTTCGGGCCGCAGCTGGAACGCAGGCATTTTGAAACTGTTTCCAGGGCCAGCACCCACTTCGACACGTATCTTAGCGAAGTCCGGGGAGATGATGAGACTCGGGCTAAGATGAATGAGGTCAGGGATGATGAGTATGATCTTCCAAGAGGACATGGCCGCAAGTCGAAGCCTGCAAGAGGGAAGAATGCATCCGGCGGGAAGGCTAAGCACTTCGAATACTCGGAGTCAGATACATCGGAGAGCTCGAGCTCAGAAGAAGCAGAGTTTTCCGACGGCACCGACTCAGAATCTACCAAAATTGTTGAGCCGATAAGAAAGAAGGGGGCAAAAAGGCCTGATAAGCGTAAAGGGCGGAAAGACTACTAGTATCTTTCTTTATCTGAATCCAAATTCAAATCGCTGTGTTCATGCCGTAGTCAGATCAGAACTTGATATAAGCGTACATAGCCTTCCAAAATTGCTTGTGGATGTAACTCGTGCTTCATACTGCATATAGTAAAGATTTCATTCATTTTTTATATTTTGGTTTGATAGTAATTTCACGAGCGTTGAACATGGCCTGGGCTTTCACGAGAGAGGAACGATAGTAGCGTTTCAAAACATTATTTGTCGCAATAATCATGGCTAATCATACAATTGACATTCCCAACCCTTCCAAAGCCGGTGTTGAGCAATAAGCCGCGACGCTAGGCGAGCCAATTTACTGAAGCTCGACCGAGAGGTCGCCGACCTGGGTGCAGACGAAGTCGTTCTGGCCGTTACCGCCAGCGTGGCAGTAGACGGGAGGCTTGCCACCACCGTTGAGGCCGCGGCTATTTTCACCCCATCATCAGCAAAAAGTCCCTCATTACAAAAGCGAGAGCGGAGAACAGGAAACTTACACAGAGCCGTCGTTCTTGTGCAGCCAGAGCTGGTAGTCGGACAGGCCGTTCTTCTCAACGGAGAAGGTGAAGTCGGGCGGGCTGGCGGCACCGCAGGCGTTGGCGCCGTTGCCGGCGAGGGTGGCGGCGCTGACCGAGCTGCAGTCGGTGCCGTCGACCTTGAAGGAGACGGCCTGGAGGCCATCGTTATCGCGGATGGAGATGTCGGTGACCTTGACGGTGGTGGCGGCGGCGGCGAGGCCAGCGAAGAGAGCGGCGGCGAAGACCTTCATTTTGGATTTGGTGGTGGTGGTGGGGTTGGGTTCGGAGTGGAACGAGAGACTGTTGTTTTGCTGAGTGATTGAAGCTGTGGATGGTCGATTGAGAGGACTACTGGGACGTCTTTATATATCTCTCGTTGACGCCCCTTTTAGATCGTTGTTGGTATGGCTGCCAGCGTGATGGGTAACGGTCACTTCGGAGAGACCGTAGTATACGAGTTGATCGACGAGTCTACGTCATAGTCCATAGCCCGGCTCGGAACGTGAATACGAGCTTCTGGAAAGGTGGTGTTACAACATTTCTACAGGGACCTGGGGAGCTTCTACACCTCAATGGACGGAATATCACTCCAATTAGATGAAATTTCTATTCTCATGGCAATGTACAATGGGCAAAAAGATCGGTAGGGCTGAGAAAATGTTGCAGGCATCTGGAAAAGGGGCGGCGAGGAGTGGCCCGGACTGAGGCCGGGACAGCCAAGACATGCGGGGCAGCCCTACGTGCAACTCTTGTACCGGTGTAGCTAGTGGCCTCACACGTACATGAACCAGCAAACTGCCCGACTCTGGTCTGACCGTTGTGCCGGCCCCCTATGTGCCAGATGCTCACCGATGTTTGGACGTGCCTTGATGTCCTAATTTAGAACGGCAAAAATCGCCCGAGGACAACAGATTCATGCCCCACCACTATTTCTCCAATCGGATTCGGTCTCACTCCCTACCTGTATTGCTTAAGCCGATGCTTAAAGTAGCTGTGGTGATGCTTTAGGCCCCCAACCCAAGCTACTCTGGAAACTCGGGCGCAGTTCGGCTTCAGCCAAGCTGCTGACATTTCAGGTACCAGTGCTTCTGTCATCATCCAGAAGGCCCGCAATATCGCGGCGTTTCGGAGGTTCTATGGTAGTATGGCCGTAGGATGGCCCTGGCATAAGAGCGTGACCTGAACAACACGCAAGGGCCACGATTCAACAAAATGGAGAGCAAATTGGTCTTTGCTCGTATGATGGTAGCAGTCGTGCACATTTTGGTGACTGCTCGGTCATACCTTTACGTTCTTCAGACCGCCGGAAGGGGTCTCGGGCGTTTTCGCCCAATTGTAGCCTAATGTAGTATAACAGCACGAGTGTCTTCGGCTTATCTCCGAGAGCTCGGATGGTATGCCACCCGATTGGTCGGATCTGACTTTACGGGCGGCACCTATAATCTGTGGATTGGGATTGGCTCTTACGCTTCCTGGTGTCCACTTGAGTATGAAAGCTCTGATCTTCAGATACAGGACCTACATTCCTCACATAAGAGCCATCACCTCCGAGACTCCATATTGCTGAACCTTCTCGTTTGTATGTACCTTCAAACACGAACAACGCGGACCGAATCCCTCAGCACGTGAGGGCGGGCTAGTGGAGGCAATGGCCGGAAAAGACGTCGAAGAGCAATTTACTAAAAACTCCTTATCCGCTATTCCAGATATTATACCAGCAGCTAACCAAACATGCTCTCCTGTGGCTTAGTTATCGTCTTTTCACCGGACCTCTCAGTGTACTTCAAATTCGAAACGCTGATCAACGAATACAAAAACACAATTTATCAACGATTCCCATCGCTACCGTACCCTGACCACTTTCCGGATTCCTGTACTTTGCCCTGAACATTGACGGGTATGGACTTGGATGATATATAGTCTGTAGGACGTATTCAAATGCCGATGCTGCAAAATCGGCGTTTGCTATGCCTACCGACTGCATATTGAGACAAGCGGCCATGATGCCCCCCCAAGTCTGGTCGTGATGTGGACTCGTCGCTCTTATGTCCGAGGATCTCCGAGCCCTAACCCCTTCCACATCGGTGTCTGTTTAGACGCTACTTAGATATGTCCGACACGTAGATTTTATCTCCGATCTTGTTTGCGCCGCATTGCGGAGATTCTCTCGTGGGGTACAGTAGCGCGCCACTTTTCATCAAGGAAATGTGGCACAAACAAGCTTATTTGTAAGCCGATGGCGGTAGCTCATCACCTCCTCTCAAGGAAGACGTGTGATGTTTAGTATTCCACATACGCGTCCTCGCTTGGATCTACCCTAATGCGGACGATGCACCGCTGCTATAGTGTCCGCTGTTTGACCCCTCCAGATCCGGAAAACAGCAGTAACCGGTGCCGTGTCGTCGTGCCACCGTTGAAACATGATTATAAGAAGTAATGAAGCCTTGGATCAAGATCAGCACCACCACCATTCGTTTCCAAACATTTCCAATTGAACATGAAGCCTCAAACGGTCCTGGGCTCTCTGGCGTTGGCAAGAGCGGCGTCAGCGCTGAACTGCAGCGTTGATGCGTTCCAGTCTTTCTTGAACTCGAATGGCACCACTGCCAACGTCACGTTCGCCGCTGCGCACACGGTGAACAGCACGATGGTCCTTCCGGCTGACGCTGATGCCGCTCTTTCCAGCGACCTCCCCAATCTCTGCGCGGTGGAGGTCAACGTCACTGGTCCAGTGGCAGGTTCTCACTACAGCTTTGGCCTTTTCCTACCCGAGGACTGGAACGGACGTCTCATGTATGAATCTCAATTGCTCTGATAGCACGCACTACTAACAACCTGAAGCGCTGCCGCACCCGGAGGAGGCATCAACTGGCGTGATATTGTAACAGGTAACTTGCCTCACTTTCAGAAGTCATGCTAATGGCAATACAGGGTGCGTCTGTGAGATATGGCTTTGCTGCTGTGTCCTCCGACAGCGGTCACTCGGGTATGGACGGAGTGCCAGGCTGGCAGACTCCTGAGTCCTTGATCGATTGGGGATACCGCGGCGTGCACGGTTGCACTGTGGTGGCCAAGAACATCATCGAGGCTTGGTACGGCAAGGCCTCCAGCTACAACTACTTCACTGGCTGTTCCGTCGGTGGAAGGCATGCCTTGAAGCAACTACAAACTTACCCCGAGGACTATGACGGTGTCCTCGCTGGAGCCCCAGCATGGTGGACCACCCACCAGCAGCTCTGGAACTTGAAGGTGCCGTGACTTGACCCCTTCGTGCATATCGTGCTAACCGGTGGCATAGCAAACCACATACAATGCCCCGGCAAACTCCTCGCACACCATCCCGACGGCCATGTACGACGTCATCGGCGCCGAAGTCCTCCGCCAATGCGACCCCCAGGACGGCCTGACCGACCAAGTCATCTCCGACCCCCTCGGCTGCAACTTCAACCCGACCACGCTCCTCTGCGGCGCCGCCAACAGCACAACCGACTGCCTCTCCAGCGCGCAACTCGACACGCTCTACAAAATCTACAACAACTGGGTCGACGTCAACCAAACCTTCGTCTACCCGCACGTCGCGCTGGGCAGCGAAGCCATGTTCGCGAGCCAACTCGGCGACGGCAGCGAGAGCAGCATCTCGGGCCAGCTGTGGTACATGCAGAACGTCATGGGGCTGACCAACTTCACCTGGACGGACCTCGACTACGCCTTCCTGCAGTACGCGGAGCAAGCCAACCCGGGCAACGCCACCGCGGATGACTTCGACCTCGCGCCGTTCTACGCCCGCGGCGGCAAGCTCATCCACTGGCACGGCTTCTCCGACGCCACCGTCGCGCCTGGCGCGAGCGTTTACTATCACGACCATGTGGAACGCGCGCTCGCGCCGCAGGGCATCGACGTCGATGAGTTCTACAAGCTCTTCTTGGTCCCCGGCCTCGAGTACGCCCTGCCCCCTCTCCATGTCTCCCCCCCAACCGCTAACCCTCCCACAGACACTGCACCGGCACCCCCGCCTCCATGAACGCCGCCTGGTACATCGGCGGGCCCACGCAAGCCGGCGAGTTCGACGTCCCCCCTTCGGGCATCGCCGCCGACGCGCAGCACGATCCGCTGCTGGCCATCATGGCGTGGGTGGAGAACGGCACCGCGCCGGCCAGCCTCGTCGCGTCGAAGTTCAGCAACGACTCGGACCCCGTCAGTGGCGTCGCGCTGCAGCGGCCGATCTGTCCGTATCCGCAGCAGGCGAGGTACAAAGGAACGGGCGAGGTGGCGGAGGCGGGGAGTTGGGAGTGTGCGGGGTTGTATTGAACATGAAGCATTGGAACCATGCTCTGCGAATGGCAAATCTGCTCACGTGGTTTGAGATGGTGCAACGAAACAGCAAGTGCGGGCACGGGAGGAGGAGGAGGCTTTCAAGGTTAGGGGTCGGGAATAATTGTTTAAGGATTATGATTGACCACGAAGGCCATAAGTACTGGAAATGAACGTACTCTACGTAAATAGTCGACTGGAACTTGTTGAGTCCAGGCGCTGGCGGAACCAGTTGGTAGGCAAAGAAGAATCTGGCCTCCCTACTGTACGATACACGCGTGGTGTATCTTTCTAGAACGAATAAAATGCAAAAACTCTGACCCGCCGCCCGACTGCAGATCCTCGTCCTCTGCTTTAACTACGTTTTGTCTGTCTTTCGTTCTTTTCAGCTTTAATCCTTCAATAGATTATATTCACTATAAGGATTTACATAGAACTAGTAGTTGTAATAGTTAATATTATCATTACTTTTAATAATCTTAACCTAAATTATCAACACTGATGCGTACGGCAGCCCATAGAATACCTACGGGCAGCGTAGAACATGTGCGTCGCCGGTTGACTCACTACCAACAAACAACGAACGGAAGAGACGCCGACGTAAGATATAGTCTTCTAGCTAGTCGGTCAGATACCATACCCATGGTTAGTCTCAACCCCATCAATCGCAATCCCCTCGCAAGCCTCGACATCGCCATTCGCCAACTGCTTACTCGCCGCGTCGCCTCTCTCCAGCGTCTCGATCGCCTTGTCGACATTCTGGGCGATAAACACCTTATTCACCGTCATCTCCTCCTCGGGCGACGACGACGACGAGGGGTCATTCATGGTGACAGCACACGAGATAGTCCCAAAGCTGTTCCCCTCCGTATCCTCCGGCTCAAAAACCCAGTCGTCCTCGTCTCTCGTCTCGCCGCCGGCGACCAGGATAGGCAACAGGGCGATAGCCCTATCACCACTACCAATGTCCTTTTCATCAACGAAGCTGAGCGGCGAGACGCCCCACTTATCGACGGCGTCGCGGTCGTAGTGCAGCAGGCGGTCCTGCGCGTCAGCCACGACGACGTCGTGCATGTGCGCGAACGCCTGCTGTGCGTACGCCGGCTTGTTGGCGTTTGTTCCCTCGGGTGCTGCCACCAGCTCGACGCCGCCGGTTGCGCCGGCGAAGAGGTACCACTCGCCGCCGCCCGCCGTCACCGTGTCGAAGTAGAAGTCGCCGGCGGCCTTGGCGTCCTTGACGGCTTTGCGGGCGGTGGCGTAGACGGAGCTGCTGTTGAGTTGGGGGCGGCTGGGCTTCTTGTCTTGGGGGTCTGTGAATTGCTCGACGAGCCCTTTGGGCATGTATTTGGCGATTGAGGACGGGATCCTGTTGGGGGGAGGGAGAAGGTCAGCATGGTGGGTTTTGTGGTGGCGGTGAAAATAAAAAGAAGGGGAGGGGGGGAACCTACGGTACACAGCCTGAGACAATGGGTGGCGCTTCGTCCTGTCGTATATCGATGGTCTTGTACTTGAGCACGTCGACGTAGATGTCGTTGCCGGCGTTGACCTTGTAGTCGATTCCCCTGGTGCAGTTCTTGGTGTCGCCGTAGCTCGCCACGGCCTGGAGGTACGGCTCGCTCGTAATGACGAGGCCCACGTCCTTTTGGATCAAGGGGAGGTGCAGGGTGACGCCGATGCTGAACGGGGAGCCAAGCCGCACTCCGGCCCGGATCGACCCGAAGGCCTCGAACCGTGTCGTCCACGTAGGGACGAATCCCTCGAAAGAGACGGGCGCACTGCGGTCGACCAGGTCGACGGTAGACGTGAAGTTGGAGAAGGTGCCCTCGACGCCGGCCAGCACGTTGCCCTCAGCCTCGAGCTTTAGCGATGCCCGTATGTCCCACCGCACGGCGGGCCCCAGGGTGATGACCTTGGGGATGGAGAAGCCCGGAGGGATGGCGACTTCGGCGACGTTCCTCTGTCGTGACCACGGCGTGGCCTGGGCAAAGGCGTCCAGCCCGATCATGAGCTTCGCCGCCAGATCGCTGCCCTCGACGGTAATGGAACCCTTGGTCATCTGCATCTGGCTCACGCTGAAGCTGACGTGGCCCTCGACGTAGATTGTCGCCGTGAAGCCGCAGTCGACGCAGTAGAACTTGAACAGCGTGCTGGAATTTCCTTTTTCGTATTCCGTTTTGTTCTCATAGAGAAGCACCTGCGAACCCCACGGACTGTCGTCATCCACCTTGGGGAAAGGTGCAAGCCCCAACCCCTGCTGGACCCTTACCATACTCACGAGCGAATAGTCAACCTGGATGCTGAAATCCGGCTTGATATTGGACAGCGTCTCTGAGGCCTGTCTGACAACCTTGACCAACTTCTTGTAAGCCGACCTGATATACCCGCGGAGGCCTCGTGCCGTCTTCTGGGCGTCTCGGCGGACTTGCGCGTCGTCCTGAAGATTGGAAATGGTGCTCTGAGCCACCCTTTCGGCGACGGCCATCGGGTTGGCCTTTCCAACCTTGTTCTTCGAGCCACCACCCTTGCCGTCCTGAGCTTCCTCGATAGACAGCAGCCTCGCCGCCTTCCTCCTCGCCGCCCGCTTCGCAACCGCTTCGGACCGTGCAATGTCTGACGCCAGTTTGGCTGCCTTGTTCGCTGTTCTAAGCTTGGCTTTGGCCGTCCTTAATTTCCAGGCCATCCCCCAGTCGGCTGGATTGCGCCTGGAGTCGAATCGACGGTGGTAGTAATTGGCCCGGGCTTCTTCAGCGGCTTCCCTGGCTTTCTGGAGATTTTCCTGCGCGATGCTGTACGCCTCTTCCGTTACCTTTGCGCCCTCTTTGGCAACGACGGCGTCCTGGGCTACTTGTTCCTTCGGTCGCCTCGGTGGACCGTAGGGCTTATTGGCCGGCTCCGGCAATGGATAATCGTCGGGGTTCTGGGACTTCTGCTTCTTCTGTTCTTCCGGCGGACCGTAGGGCTTCTTGGCTGGCGCTGGGATTGGATAATCTTGGGCATTCTTGGCCTTCTGTGCCGGCTTGGGTTCCGGCGGGTCGTAGGGCTTCCGGGCTGGCGCTGGGAGCGGGTAATCCTGACGCTTCTCGATCGGTTCGTCGGATGGCTGCGCGCCTTCGGTGTCGATGATGCCGCTGTTCCAGATGTCGTAGTCCGGGTCGCCAGCCGTCCCGTTGGCCGGGCTGTCCTCGTCCTCGTAGTCCTCCTCGGCGTAAGTAGACAGCCCAGGGGCGAAGTCATGGAGCGCGTCGGCGAAGTCCTCGTCAAAGTCGAGGGCGCCTCCCTCATCATCGCTGTCGTCGTCGTCATCATCATCGTCGTCCGTCAGTGATGTACCAGTGTCCGTCTGGCTCGGTGAAGGAGCACCGGGCGTGGTACTCTGGGGCACGTTGGCGCCCCAGACTAGGTCGACGTGGTCGAAAAAGTCTGCGACGTCGATTTCCACGGCGTCGAGGAGGGCCGTGAGCGTGGCATCCGGGTAGGTTACGGCCGTCACATTCCAGTAGCTGTGCTGGCCGCTGGCCGGCGTGCCGCCGCAGTCTGCGCTCGACGTGATGGCGACGAAGTTCTCGTCCCATGCGGACCGGGCGAAATCCACAGCTTCCTCAGTCGATAGATCAACCTTCAGGCCCTGCGGGGCGCAGCTGACGTCTACGATTTGCGCCGAGTGCTCCAGGACGACGGCCGGGGTGGTGTGGTTTGCCGTCATTTCGGCGACTAGGTGTTTGGTCGAGAGATCCGAGTTGCCGTCCAGGGTAAAGGTCAACTTGGAGCTGTTTGTCGGAGTCAAGCTGTCGAGGCCCTCCGAAGGCTGGTTGCCGGGCACTGCGGGCAGCAATGTCGGCCAGCCAGACGCGTCCAGGGTGGAAGTCGAAGTCTGGTCATCGCTTGCTGGAGCTGGCGCAGTACTCGGTGCTTGAGAAGGCTCTTCAGGAGTAGATGAGCCTTCCGGAGAGCCCTCGTCGCCGTCGTCCGCAGCCGGAAGAGTGGCTGTGACATATGCAGTCTGGGTGGCGGTGGTGGTGGCGGTAGTGACTGTTGTCGAGGTGGCAGTTAATGTAGTGGCCGGAGTGCCAGCGTCGTCATCATGCGGGGCGAGTAATGTAGTGGCAGGAATTCCATCATCGTCATCATACGGGACACTCTTGGTAATGACATTGGTCACCTCAATAGTGCTGTGTACGGTGCTATCGAGAGGGGCATCGTCAACCTCAAGCTCTGGCAAGGCGAAGCCCAGAACAGACCCTGCAAGGGAGGCGATGAGGAGAGGACGGTGCATGGCCGTGAAAGATTGACGCTGCAAAAGCTGGCCGCGACTCACGGGAAAGGTGATCTGCAAGAGCTCATGTTGCTTCTAACCAAGGCGGAGAGCATGCATATATATGCATTGATAGGAACTTCACAGGAATTGAACAACACTCCGGTTCAACTTGGTTTTCACATGCACTACATGGTGATCAGGGCATTTAGCGAAAAGTTTAAATCCACAATGACAACTGTTAAACGCGCGTAAGTTGATTTGCGTTTACCAAATACGGTATAGCGCTTTGCCGACATCACCAGTCTGAGCTCAGGGTACCTCACGATAGACATCTTAGGTGATGATTTTTACTGGCGATTGGGGTACACTCTGCGTCATTGAGTTGAAACATTCTCGGCAGTACTCCCTTGTTCACCTCGCGCTACAATGTTCTGCCGTGGTACGGCGTCTATGAGCTTTTCAACCGCTTGTAGTGCCTCTTTCCTCCGTGTGCTTTCTCCCGTGTTCAGGAAATGTTCACCGGGAACAGAGCTCACTTATATCTGAGGACAGTGGTGAGCTGCTCTCCCTGGCCGTGTGTCGTTAGCAGATGTCTTACCCCTCAAACCCCTCGATATGCCAAGGCATTGAACCCGTAGCGCTAGGCCTACGAGAGCAGCCATCTATCCCTCATTCCACTTATTTGACGCTTGCAATTGAACTAGCAAATTTTATATGTCGCATACAGCTGAGTGGGTAGCAAAAGAGGACTGGAGAGCTGACGTGCGGTGCTGGTGCAACGGCTAGCGCGTTGCGGCTGAAAAAAACGGCCCCGTTGCGGCTGACACCATCCCTGGATTCCAGATCGATCATCTCCCAAGCTGCTTGCGCTTAAGACGGGAATAGAATTATACCATACCAGAGAACAACACACAAGAACAGCAAATTGGCCTGGAAAATGTATCGCAGTAGCTATGAGGTGGGCGCGGCGGATCGGAACTAAGCGCCACCCGCCCTTACCGCCCCTCGCAGCCAGTAGAAACTGTAATGATAGTGGTTCAAGGATCAATGATGAGCACAATTGGAATCCAGATCGAATCGCTGAGGGGCAGAGTCGCTTGGAAAATACATTGTTTGAATACCTCACTCTATGCTATGTAACGTGACTCTTCATAGTGAACTGGCTCTCAACGGGGGCTCCCTGGGGTCAGCGGGCTGCCATTGAGTCGTATTCAGTTTTGGTGAACTAGTATGAGGCGGGCCGTTACAGAATCCTTCGGTGCGATAGGAGAAGTGTAAGGTGTACTATCCTTTCTGAATAGTCTCCTTGGAAGAAATCTAAAAATGTCAGAGGATACTTAGTGGGCTTGTACTAATCATCGACCTCCGCGGATAGATAGCACAGGTTGTTTCAGGAATGGATTTGGGATAGTCAGGCCTCCTAAGCTCATACGTGAAGCCGCGCCTCAGGGCATTTTTAATATCTCACTATTGGGGGAGTCGAAGCTAACGTCAGGACGCAGGTGTCAAATTTAAAAATGGACATGTTCATCCGGACATTTGCTTCACGTACGCCTGTTTCAGCAAACCCGAAAAGCCTCTTTGTCCTGCAGGTACGACAAGTAGTTGCGGAAGAGTGACAACTTGTCGTGTTCAGAATGGAAATCACGCCTGTGATCGCCATCGCCAGCCCATTCGCGTCTCCGACAAATGTAACCGAGCCACGATCAGTGTTCGATTTTACGGTGTGGTAGATGACGATGGGCTTTTCTTGGCCTTGATAACCGTCGATGGTGCGCATTCTCACGTCGAAAAAGCTGCTCGTACCCCCTTTGTATTCAATGTACTCACGCCGCATGCCCGTCCACGCGTACTTGTCGTTTGTATATGCTGTCAAAATGACAACATCGTCTGAAGTCCCCTTCCGGCCTTGAGCGGGCGTGTGCGAGAGAAGCTCAAAGAGGGATTGCATCAACCGGGCCTGTGATCCTAGATTTACAAGCGATATCTCTCCTGGAGCTCTCTGGGATGTTGAGTTGACGGAGAAGCGCAGCGTTTTGCTGCGCTGGTTGCAGAGTGCCTCGTGGTAGGGTCCTGTTGTGAAGAAGTTCTCCAGGCCGCTGAGCAGGTCCTCATCTTCACAGTGGTAGGCGCTAGTGAGTCTTGTCTTGTACACTTCCTTCTCAACGAACTCCGTGCAACCAGGGTTGGCACGGTATTGCGTGATGAGGATGAGAGCGCGGCGGCTGAGGACTTTTTCCGCGTATGTGAGGATGGACGACACGTCCCAGGCTGCGAACTTGGACTCTCTCTGACTTGCTACCATGCAGGTGGGAGGGAGTTGATGAGGATCACCCGCAAGAACGATTGTACTGATTTTGTCTTGCGCAGTGATCGCTCTCAAGAATTGCGGGACGGAGGTAGCGCCAGCTTCCTCGTTGATAAGGTACGTGGCGCCGTAGTGTCGAACTTTGGCGCTATTTACGCCTTCGGGAGTTGTGATGAGGATATCTGTCTCGTTCAAAGCAACGCCCACAGTCTGCCTGAACTTCTGATCGAACTCCTGCTTGCCTTTCCAGCTGTTACCAGACTCAGGATCTGTCTGAACTCGTTCGGCTCGCAGCTCCAAAAAGCGGTCTGCCACCTCGTTCTCACGATTGTCTCTAGCCCATCTGATCGCTGTCTGGGCTAGCGAGAATCTGTGGTCCAGGGAGTTTCGCTGGGCACTGGTGGAAAGCCGGTTGCTGCCGTAGAGCAGCATTGCCTCATTCCCGTCGATGTGTGATATTCCCGATGGTTCGTTATCTTCCTCATCACGGGTGGAGAGGATGGACTTTTCCACCATGCCAATGTTGGCACGGCATAGGGATATGAAGTCGCCGAGGACGCCATGACTCGTTGCGGTTTTGTAGAGCGTGGCGAGGAAACTTCTGGCAGCTCCGTCAGTTGGCGCTACGACCTTCACCTTGCCGCCAAGCAACGCAGCTGCAACAGCGATGGCGGCGTCTGTCCGAGACTTTCCGTTGCCAGGAGGGCCGATGGTCATGGCTACCCCGTCCTTGATGTCATGGATAGCGCTGTTAAAAGCCGCGATCCAGGTCTGCACGTATGCCGATGAGTAGGACTTGGATGCGCTCGGATGTTGAGGGATTGGCCATGAGGAAGTCGACCTCCATGTCTCTCCGATGCTCACTTGATGATCGAGTTTCCCAGAGGGATGACTGGATGTCGAACATAGTGGGAGGGATTGTTTGCGTCGAGGCGGCTCGCTTGGATATGCTTGCAATGCCTTGCGCAAGGTTATCCACCAGGCAGCCGGCATCCTCAATGCTCACATGCACATCCTCAGAGCAATCATATTGAGACGGCCCATTAACGAAAGGCACATTTGATGGGGGCATCTGTTCTTGAATCGGGAAGGTGGCTGTCGAATTCTGGTCAACCATGTCTCGAATTTTCCAGAGGGATTGACGAAAGTAAATAAACATTGCTGCGGCCGGAAAAGTAGTAAGATATAAGTCAAAGCGCAGTGGGACCACAGGTGGAGCATGTGACTGAACTTTTAACCATGGATGTTCAGGGGGGCATTGCAGCCGACGGCTAGCGTTAGTTGAATTTTCGCTCATACCATGGGTAGTTGAAGCTGTCGTCCGGACGTGAATGTATAATTATTAATTCCACATTTGCATCCGGATGATAGCTTCAACTACCCAGACATGTTGATTTTCATTGTGATTCAGCAACGCCTTCCACGGAGTTGGAAGAGCAAGTCCTCTTGGGGAAAAAGAACACGGGTGCGAGGTAGGACTTTGCATGGAAATGCTTTCTGGACACCTCCGACGTGTTGACGACAATAATGAGTGAGCTGAAGTTGCTTAGGGTCTTTGTTTGTTGGCTGATTCGAAGAACCAGCTCTCTTGAGGAAGGAGAACACGCGTGCTAGACAGCTCTTAGCGTAAAACCTCTTCTTCGTGACCACTGAAGTGTTCGCCACAACGACCAGACCACGCTTTGCCCGAGAGAGGCCGACGTTCAAGCGGGTGGGGTCATCCAAGAAGCCCATGCTATCGTGGTTAGGAAGGTTCACGATCACGATGTCGGCCTGGCGGCCTTGATAGGCGTCGATCTTTCCCAGCGCGATTTCCCGCATGTCGGCGAGAGGGTACATGGCCTGAAGGCCAGTGAGCGCCTGGCGGTATTGAGAAAATTGAGCATTGTTTGGAGTCAAAATGGCGATCGATGATGGTTCAACACCGCGCTCCATGAGGCCGCGGACCAGGTGGCCAACCAGTCTAACATGCGTGTTGTTGAACACGCTGCTGTGGGCGTCGCACTCAGCGACGCTTTCGACGCAATTGAGGAGAGCCGCATTTCGCGGTAGCTTGAAATGTTCTTGCATGTATTCGCGGAACGTCTGACTGAGTGGATTGTCGTCGGTTCCTGGCGCAGTTCGGATCTTCCCGTCGTAGAAGGTGGTCGAAACCACCTTACAGATGCTGGAATGCATCCTATGTTGTTCATCAACCATTACTAACGGGTATCCGATCGTTGCGAAGCGCCCCATCAGCGACAAGGAGAATTGCTCTCGTAATGGGCAGGTGGTTTAAGCTGCGCCATATCTGCAACCAGAATCTTCGGCGTGTCCACAGCGTAGAATGCGAACAGACTCCATGAGTCTGGCTCGGGGACTCGTGCAGCCTCATCGACGAATATCATGGAGGGCTAGACCCACTCATAGAGCTTTTCATCTCCGGCATTGCTCGCGCTTGTAACGATGACGTCCATGATCTCGAAGACGTGCTTGCGTAATTCCGTGATCGTGCCGGCGAAATTTGCCCTTTGCTCCTTGTCCATTCGAACGTTCATCGCGTATTGCCTAAAATACTCGATGAACTTCGCATGGCGCGTTGCGTCGCCGAGAGGATCTTGTTCGTTGATTCCCGACACTCGTACCATCCAATGGCCTAACGAGCTTTCGATAAGCTTGACCCGCCTATCAACGATACCGGCGTAAGGACGGAAGGTAAACGTCTCGTATTCCTGTGAGGCGATTAAACTCGCAAGCATTTGGCTCAAGTCTTCCTCCTTCCCTTGGAGTATAGCAGGCTTGAGTTGCTACGCTGAGCCTCGGCATCACGCTCTAGGTCATACCACCTTCTCTGGTGATTTTCACCATGGTACCCTCTACGGGCTCGACAAGCTCGTTGGAGTAATGGACGAGCCTTAGTTGAATGGTGAAGATCTGCGTGCTTTGGATGCGACGGAAAGTAGCAGAGTGTATGGAATCTGCAGGGATGGCATCACCGATGATTCTCCTTTAAAGTGACCTCTCTCGGTAGAGGTTCACCATCATGACGGTCTCGAAGGAGTATCTGTCGATGAAGAACGGCATCACTTCTTCTCCATTCTGTTGGACCTGGTTTGGCGAGAGGTTCGGGTGGCCTTCAGCACCGACGAGCCATGGTGGCAATGGAAGGCTGACTTCGGCGGTAAGCAATCCGTATGCGAACGTGTCGGCCTTGTTCCAAACAGTCTTTTCTTCTTCGGGGTGCCAGGCCTGTGCGCAACGGAAGTTTCGGTTCTGCGCAAACCACCAAAAGGACGAGCCTTGGGTGCGAGCGTGATCTTGAGGGTGCCAGGCGATGCTCGGGCTGTGCCTCAGCATGAAGAATCTCTGCCAGTAGTTCAAGCTAGCAATGATTTTGTTGTCAACCTCCATGAGTGCCTCTATCCTCTTCGAACCTGACAGCGCAGTCAGGATGTGATCGTGGGTTGCTGAAGAGGACTCATTGATGAGCTTGCCGAACATGGCAGGAGAATACTCAGGAGCGATGTTGAGGGTCACTAGCGCAAGATTGGTATTCATCAGATGGTGCTTACGTGCGGTGATTGTGGCTCTGGCGTCAGCCGCCGCTGTTAATGCTGGATTGAGGACCGATTAGCCCGGGGGGCGAATTCGATGACCGGGATGCACATTCCACCTTGGCTCGGGTCTGGTTGGAGCATACCGCCATTCAAGTGAACCTCAGATGACGTTGTCTTGAGTCTGCCTTGGAGAAGCGTGACGTCCTCCGGGTCTTGCAACGTGATGGTGAAGGCGGGGTCAAGGCTGAACAAACGGCATCGTGCGAAAGGTTGGACAGCGTGGACCCTCTTCACAGAACCAAAGGTTTTCATTGAACCACCCTTTCCCGTCGTAATGAGAATGACTGGCCGAGCCGGAATATTCTTTACGTCCGGGGGCCTATCTTGGGTGAGGCGGGCGGTCTTGAACCAGTTTTCCAACGATTGGCCTGGCGGCTGTCAGCTCTGGCATTTTCTACATGGTAAAGCAGAGTATCATACCGCTGGTGGGTGTGGAGGCCATTGTTGTTGATGATCGCTCAAATTCAGTGTTTTGAACCAGCCTGCAGTGGTGACAACGGAGGTGGTGGGTGAGCGAGGATTGTGTATTCAGCAAAAGAAGGTCCCGACAGCGATGGCGCGCAGATCTAAGCCAGGACTGATGAGTTTGAAGGTTCGTGGTAGAGGGAGAAGAGTTGGAGGGTGCGTGACGGAGGAGGCGGGTGAAGATATTCTTGTGCAGCAGCCCAAGACAAGCGAAGCAAAGACGGCAGGCGCGGGACCCCATGTAGCGCCGATCCGGCCGCCTGTAGGTGATGCGAGAGCTGACCTTTGAACTTGTGTGCTGGACGGGGAGAGGCGTGTAATCGGGCGGAATTAGGGCGTGTGTGGTGTGGTGTGCTAATAAAATTTACTTCCAAGCTGCTGGGACGTGTTACGACACAGCTATTGACGGAGGCGTTTCGCGAGCGGTAGAGCAGAGCCCTGTACGGCCAGGCGGCTTTGCAGTAGGAAATTGACGCTGACGCTGCGGCAGGCGCGTTGCGAGTCCGCTAGGCGGGCTGGATCAGTGTGCCTGACGATAACCCGATTGGTCGGGCTGCACGACTCTTGGGCCGGACCTCATGGGGAGTTGCCACTATAAAGACTAACAGAGCTTCCGATGAGGTCCTGGGAATCATTCCTCACACACTACATCATGATTATGCGTGACTTGACACGCTCTCTATGGTGGCATACCTAAGCCAAAACATGAAGTGCCTCCACGAGTGAAATGTGGACGAGGATAGGCTCGAAAAGTCGCACCAACAGGAGTGAGAACGTGCGGGGCAGATGAACAGAATCGGGGGGAAGATACAGCGTGTGGGCGAAGGATTTGTTTGACAGAGGCGGGCATTGTTCGCAGGTGTGATCGCCAAGGGGGGTAATTCAGTGCTTTCTCCTAGGTAGCTCAATGCATCACACGTCCATCACCTCGATCACGGACGGGACCGTCGCTTTTCGTCAACGCCAATAGACATAACTCGGCGCGTCATTAGACCGCACGTGATTCTGCATCTGAATTTGGAATCGTTTGGCCTCCTGCTCTGAGAGCCTGCGCCCGATGTTCCGTTGTTGCGAAGTTCTCACCTTAGAAGCAGAGCTCGTTGGACATCAGCGAGCATAAGCTAATCGGAACTTCCGCACGCCGCAACTACCCGGCGATCAAAATTCCAGCTCAGCCCCATTGGCAAATAATCCTTGACCGGGTGAACAGTAGTCGCACTAGGGCCAATCATGTTTCTTGTGGGTGAGGCTGCTTGAGTCTTGATCTCACCTATTCGAGACTGCACAATGCAGTCCAGGTCATGATTCATTTTGCTGGACGCGTTTACTGGAATGCCATCACGGGTGTAGCAAACAGACCAGAGAACACGAAAAAGCGCGTCTCACGTGTCACGGTACCCGCGCTAGTATCTTCCACCTGCTCCGAAACATTATCCGTGCATTCTGACGCATTGCATCACCTCTGAGCCCATCTTTCACAGCCAAACATCTACCCTCACCGCAGGGTGCCGGCCTCTCACTCGCCATGCTCTGACCTGAATCGGCACAGCTTGCTGGCGCCTCTCTTCGCTGCTCACACCTCACTGTCCATGCCGACTGTAGATACTTGCCATTTCTCATCCTAGCTCCAAGGTAACGAATACCCACGCACCCGCTCCGCTCAGGTTGCCCGCTCACATCAGACTGAATGGGATGCTGGTCCCTAACAACGGATAGTGCTCGCCACCCCGGCTGACCTTTATGAAACCAAGTACTCAGACGGCGAAGCGCGGACACGACCTTCCACTCCCAGCGTACGATCTCGCAAACCCCAAACGCAAGCAGAACATGCCACGAGCCTCCCCCGAAGATGGCAAAGGTCTTGAGGATCCCCTAGCGCCAGCCAGCATCGCTGCCAGCTATCGGATGTTTGATGCTACTGCAGCGCCGGTGCCTCAACAGCTCAGCTATCACTTCTACTCCTCATTCCGTCCTGGTCCACGTGAACGGTCTCTCGACCGTGGCAGCATCAACAAAGTTATTCAACAAACAGTGCCCGAAAAGACCATGACTGATGGCTCCCATGTCACTGACGCAAATGACATCGAAATTTTGCAAGTAACGGAAGCCACGCCAGGTCCAGCAGCCAAGGGGTTGGAAGCAGGAAGTGACTCTAACCTGAAGAAGGACCTCACCCGCGGGCAGCAGGAATACCAGAACCCGAAGGAACATGAGGTGCCCACCGCTCCGAAGAAAAGATTCAGTGATATTGAGCTGCCACAGGTGGCAAGCAAGAAGGCGAAAATGACAGCGTCGGATAGCTCTCTCAGCCCCAATATCAGCATCGATGTGCCGGACAGCTCCAAGACACGTACAGAGGAGCCATACGTCAGCACCAAGATCATTGACGACCGGCCGGCACGAACTGCCGTCCAAAGAAACTCCTCATATCAGCACGAGCGTCATAATCAAGATGACACGGATGATGACGAGGATAAGCCGCAGGTGCTGACCGAGGGCCAGAATAGTACGTCTGAGTCTATCGACTGCAAAGTTTTCTGATTCAAAGAGACGAAACAAATGGCTGACCAGCATATCATGAAGCAGACTATAAAGCCCCCATTACAGCGCCCGACCAATCTTCGCCTGACCAATCCACTCCCGACCAATCCATTCCTGGCCAATCCACGCTCGATCGCACGTCCTCAGCCATGGATGCGATTACAGCGGCTTGGGGTGAGAAAAACGTAAACAGCATCCCCGGAAAAATCAAAAAAGACGTCTCATTGCAGGAAGTTATCGTCAAGTGGGTTAGCAGAAGCAACACGCCCAGATTTGAACACGCAAGGAGCTGGGTGAACCACGCTACCATCCAAAGACTTAGATACGGTGGTCATACTAGCTCCAAGAAGCGACGTGCTATCAGAGAAGACTGGGATACGGCTTTGCAGGGGTGTGCCGTCATTATGAATGATCCTGGTGGCATGCCATTCTTAAAGGCTCTAAATCCTAGCCATGTTGAATTGGAGGATTTTGCCTTGAAGATTGATGAAAAGACTGGCTTTCTGAAGGCGGACCGAGGCAGGAAGCCAAAGCCCAAGGAGGAGAGAATATCTACTCTATTGCAACACATAGGAGACTAAATGCTGGTTCGCAAACGCACCGGAGGCTACACGAAGGGAAAAGCCTGCGATAAAGGATGCAGACGCCGAGGCTAGTGAGCTATTTGATGAGAATCTAATTCAAGCTAGAAGTCTTTTAGAGAGCAAAGATACTTGAAGCGAAGAAAGCTTTCAGAAAGAAGGTTTAAGCGAGAAATATGAGGTAGTTAGATTTTAAGCCTACTGAGCACCAAGATATGGTTCCAAAATAATAGATAGCTACTCCTCGCTATAGTTCTTTCCCCAAATCAAACCGATTAATTTTTATCATTGAAAATGCGGTGCATTATTCTTTACCTTTTTCGCTACAGGAAAATCAACAGATTCGTACGATCCGCATATGTCTATGCTCTGTGATGATGACGCACCGCGCTGCGCTGAATGAGTCATCACGCTTGTCCGACTTGAAGCCTGGGTACGTCACTGAAATGGCGTAACAGTCTAAACATAGATGCACCACCAGTTCCCTCAGCCACTTTTCACTAAGACATCTGGTCAGTCGATCGTCTTTCACGCCACTCTGCGCCGAAAGCACACATGGCTATTCACACAAGGCCTACGGCGGCAGAATTTGTCCAATATCGCAACGATGCACCTTGTTTGAGCCTCGCCGGGCTTTCCCGTCGCCGATCACCTCACCTTAGCAAAAGTAGACGACACGGTGAAAGGTGATCTGATGCGCTTGCCAATTCAGGATTGGCACGGAACATGGAGTGCCGCCGGCAAAGCCCAGCCCAGCACTCGGGGCGAAACCTTAAACGGAGAGCATACCCTGACGAACGCCATCGCCCGTCCCTTTCCGACGCCTAAAATGATGCCCTAAGCCGTCCTAGGCATATCGCCTGGAATACAGGCAAGTCTGACCAATATCCCAGTCTTTAGCTCAATTCTGCATGAACTCAGCCACCTGGTCCGATACCCTGTCTTGTACACCAATCCGCCACCTTCTCTTGAAAACAAGGACCCAATGTACATAAAGACCGTCTAGCTCTTCACTGCGGTGCGGTAAAACTGCACCGCGAGACAGCTGACAGATCCGTTGCTGCCGGGCTGTGGTGGCAGCAGAGGAAGCGGTTTGGCAGCTGAGGCGTGCGCTTGGGCAGGCACTTCAGGGTCGGTGGTGCCTTCCTGTCAACCGCAGTCGCGCGCCACCACGACGAACCACGCTCCAGCGTGAAGTCAAACCGAACCATGGTCTTATCCCTCATCATTCCGCACTGTGGCTTCGTTACCACTTCTGCCGAAAAAAAAAGAAAAACTTCCCACTTCTGCCCGGGGAAAATCTTCCTTGTCTCCGCAACATGCCCAACACAAAAGGGCAGCCGCGCAGCCCTGCGGTAAGACATTTGCATCTTCCCGTCGCACGGCTCTTACTTACAAGCAGCGGACGTCCAGGTCCACAGCGGAAATCTCAGCGTCCCCCCAACATCCTGAGGAGCCGTCCACGCGTCGCGACGCATTGTTGCCACGGGAACCTCCGCCCGCCATGACATCAAGCCCCGAAGCAGTTTTCATGGACCAAGTCTACATCGCCATCCTCGATGTCGCACGGAAGATCAAGAGTCGCATGGGGCAGCAAGACACGTGCAGCGCCACCCTCTTCAAGTTCATCGACGTCACCACATTACTAGTCAAGCTGCAGGAGGAGTACGGCGCTACAATGCTGGCATCTGGTTTTTCCGAATGGGATGAAGCGGGTTACATGAGGGGCCTGGTCAACACGTGGCTTTGCTGCATAGGCGACGTCTTGGTCAATGGTAAATCACCTCATCCTCGTTCATAGATTTTGTCTCATAGAAGCTGTACAGGTCTCGCCGAGCGTTTATCGAAGACGGAACTGGACAGACAATCACTGGTTGGATCGGTGCTCCCTGCTCTGCTTGCCTCTGATGAAGCCAGCGACGTTTCACAATTCTTGTTTCACCAGGCGTACGACTCCGCTACAGCAGAGCAGCTGGTCGAGCTTGTCCAATTTATGGTCACGCAGATTGATCAGCTGGGCGAGACCTTCGATGACGAACTCAGATACCCCATCGGAGGCGGCACGACAGCACAGGACACCTCGCGCAAACCCACATTGAACTTCGCGGTAGGAAATCAGGAGGAATCTGGTCTTTATTGTCGCCTGAGGTCGATGTTCAAGCCTAAGAGTAAGGGAGATACCTAAGTGATACTGCGTGGGATGGGTGGAGGCTTCGTTCTAAAACTCCTTTGATTGTTCAATTGGGCCTTCGCTTTGTTTGGACCAATGCACAAGGTTTGTCGTGCATCATCGTCCTTTCATTGCCTCTCATAATGACATTCTTCACTGGGTGCAATCCCCGGAAAGACACAGCTAGACACTATTGTGTAGTGAAATGCATATTTCTAGTGCTCACAGTGTACCTGAAACTTGTTGATAGCCCGTACCCATGCCCAGACGTTTTGTAGCCTGCGCACGGAAAACGGAAAAGGAAAGAATGAAAGAATGAAAGAATGAATGGAGAAAGCCGCGATTATCTCCATTCAGGATAGGCTGCACCCTCTCATTTGCTGGTGCATCTGGCTTGGAAGAAATACTTCTCATCAATAGAGCTCCAGTCCCGCTTCATCTGAGCTCCCTTTGCCATTGCCCCTCTGTTAGATCAAGTGGATATTTCCTCGAGTTCCACAAGTCTTTACCGACGTCAGGGATGAAGAAGCCGATAAATCCGCCGAGAATAACCATAGCGAGTATAGTGACCATGACCGTGCGAATATCGAGGGACCACTTGGCACTGATCTGACGCAGCTTGGCGAGCTCCTCCTCCTCAAAATTACCGCTGCGAGTCAAAGGCTGGAGGCCGCCGTAGGCAATCCTCTTGACCTCCCACTTGCAGAATGCCTTGGTCTTCTTAGGCTCCTGAAAGGCGATGACATCTCCAGGGCGAAGGGCCCTCAGCTTTCCCTTGGAGACGACCTTTTCGTTTACGAAAATAGGCGGAACCGCCTTGTCCGGGTTACTATGCGAGAATGGGGTTATGACGATACCATTGCCGCTCCACTTCATGACGGCGTGGAACGTCGAGATGTATGGAGAAGGGATGTAAAGGCAATCAACTTCGAATTGCGGGCCGTCGGAAGCTATTCCTAACACTTTCTCCCGCCGAGGCTGAGCTATGGGGGTTCTTTTAGGGTTGTCGATATCTTCCGTTGACTGGTATTCTCGGTCGATGAGCACTTCGCCGTCGGGGTAGTTGATTACGAAGTCCTGGGTATACGTGTCGCCCATGCGCGCGCGGGGCTCGATCGTGACAACCGCAAATGCTGTGAACATGTCAGGGAATCTGGAAACTGAATGAACGGGCCGGAAAACGTCTTACCGGGTGCCATGGCGACCTGTTCTTGTTCCTGCCGATAGCGAGGGTCGATGAACGTTCCAGTGCGCCGCGCAACCGATGCTGCCTCAGCCAGCTTCTCGCTCATGGTCGACTTGGATGTCATCTGAGCAGATGCGCCGAGCCGCTGGAGGCTTGTGGGATCGTCTCTATCTTGGTGAGGTTGTGGATCAGGCGTTCGTGCGACGGGTCACCAGGGCGATGGCTTTTGCAGGAAGGTAAACTGGGTGGAAGAGGGTACGGTGTAAGGCAAAGACTTTAAGTGACCGGGCGGGCAAGTGGAACCGGCGGTTCGGTGCGGCACGTGACTGGTCAAGCTCACCTTTATGGCAGGTGCGTGGCGCAGGAATCTTGGGCTCATACGAGGTGCCCCAGCCCCAGCTCCAGCTCCAGCCCGCGCTCATCGGCCGCTCGTCTAGCACACATTCTACACGCATGAGCTGCTCAGCGGGCTAGGCTGGGGTCTCAGAGCTTCTTTCCCTGCCGTCGCCTTTCTTTGCCTATGTTTCGGCCACCATCTCCACGTTGTCATGCGTACCAGGGTCATAACTCTTGCCTTCAATTACATTATTCGCAGGGAACAACATTATATAGAGTAATAGATCGCTCGACCAGGGGTAGCTCCATGAATTGATAAGGCTCGGTGTTCAGCTCACCGGAAACTTCTTGCTATCTTAAAATGTGGTTTTGGAGGTGTAGGCTACCCTGAGAAGAAGAAAGAAAGGAAGACAGAAAGACCACGACATCCCCTCTGACCTTTGTTGGTGCCGCAGTAGTTGTACAATTTCACCCGCTCATTTTTGTGCCACCGAATTGCATGAGACCCTTTCACCCAATCTAGCCTTTTGCATGAATATGAAAACCTCGCCGCTCAAGTTCTGCTTTCCTCCACCGTTCGTTCATCATGGCCCTCCTCGTCGAAATGCCAATATGGCTACGCATTGTGCCGAAAGAAACGGACGAGGTTGCTGAAGGAGAATGCTTGCGGCATGATGAGGTTGAGTATAGCAATGACAACTGCGCCTAGAACGACTACGACGAAGATGATCACAATGGCAATCATCGCCATGATCGCGAGTACATGGAGGATCGACTTGGTGAGCTTCTTCCCCCCAGGGCCATCGCCATCGTTGTCGAACGAAGTGCTAGCGAGGATACTGTCAAAGTCGGCCTCAGGCTGATCCAACTCATAACAGGAGATAATGTCGCCAGTCTCAAGAATCCTGACACGTCCCACAGGGAGTGACATCCCGTTGACGAAGGTGGTGAACATCCTCTTGCCAGGCTCGCTGGGCATGATAGCCAGAGGCTTTCCCTTCCACTTGACGACAGTATGGAGCTCAGCCCTGAACATGTAGGCCGTGTTACAGAGGCAGGCAAGCGCCGATGCCTTCCTGATGGTCTGTGTCTTGCTTGTGGTCGCGGAGCCATGGCAGTATGAGTACTTGATGACAATGTTCTCGAGCTTCCTGGAATCAGGGTGGACCGGCTCCCAAGCTAGCAAGATAAACGCTGAGAATGTGTCAGGGACGCTAAATGTGACGGATGTAGGCCAGGACTGTGTCTTACCAGGTGTCACGAACCGATCACGATTCTCCTGCATCTCGGCGTCGGATAGGCTCACGTCCATGTTCGCCAGCATAGCCTGCTCTTCGTCCGTACTCGACTTGGCCGCCATTGCTACGACTGCAGATGGCTGTCTGGCGGCGTTGTTGTTCAATGTATCTCGCGGCGACCGGGTAATGCAACCTTTGTGCGATAGGCTGTTGGGGGTGAGCAGTTTTAAGGTGGAGTGGAAGAGGTGCGGTCGAGGGCGATGATTTTGAGTGCAGGCTCCCGCCGACGCAGCTCGGCACGTGACTCATGCATATCACCTCGCGGTCGCTGCATGCTTGCGGCCGCAGCCCAGACGGCAGTCCGCGCGAGTCATCCGCGCCTTCCTCCAGAGCTTCGAAACCTCGCGCAAAACTTCCTGTGATCGCATCGGCTTCCGCAAACCCTTCCTCCTTATCCCTGCACTGTCGTGACCGTAAACAACGGCGTGAATGTCCGAAGAACAGCAGAGGGTCGCACTGTCAGCTTCTTGAAGCAGTGAATATCTCTTCGCCCCATACTACAACAGGTGCTAATCATGCAAGCCGCAGCAAACACCACCTCCGCCATGTCCGCGAACGGCCCCAGCGCCACCCTCCGACCGCCGGGCCAAAACGGTCCTCAAGGCGCAAAGCCTTCGAGTCTCACGCCTGAAAAACGGTCCTACCTCATACAGTACCTCAACTCGACCATCGCGAACGAGTTGCCCGCCGAGACTCAAGACGACGTTCCAGCCAAGGATGCCGCCGTCGCCAACAACGCGCCCGATGCGGAACGCCGACTGACGCCAACCGACGCTGCTCTCAAACTACTTCTCATGCGCAAAGTCAGCGTGGCTCTAATTGCTGACTGGCGCGACTTGGTTCTTATGTTGCAAATTTGGCTCATGCGAAACGGGGTCAACTACATGATAGATTATCAGGAAAGCGACAATAACGTGGAATTTGTGTTCGAGGGCTCTGTGGAAGGCAAGAAGGCGGCTCAACACTTTTACAAGGTCTGGAATGGAAGGGCTCACACCGATGCTTCTGATTCACCTATTTGCGCCATGAAGATGATGGTTATCACGGACATCGTGTCACTGCGTAAGCAGTAACTACACCTTTTACGGTCGCACTTCTAGCATCAACCATATAGAAACTCCTCTAATCTCATGGCTGTCGTCAGTTCGATGTTTTCGTGACATTGTTCGTGTTCCAGATGTGAAGTCACAAATCTGGCTGTCTGTTACCTCTGGAGTTTGTGACAGGCTCGAGAGAGTCTATGGGTGGCGTACTTCCCACGTCGGAAGCTACTAATCTTGGAGCGGTTGCACCTACTGTGGTAAGACACAGATGCTATTTGACCGCAAATATCTTCTACCCTCGTGCCACAATCCCTCGTCACACTTCCTCCTCCTCCTCCTCTGACCAGCATGCGCTACTCCCATCCCACCTCTCACTCCTCCACGCCGTTCTTCTTCGCCGCTCCTCGTCGCTGCCCTCTTTCAGGCTCCTGCACGATATTCCGACACATTCACCACTTACATCGCGCCTTTGCTATCTTGCCAAGCTCATACGGAAGCCCGCGCCCTGCTTGGCCAAAATCCGGCCTTCACCAAGCCGAAGCAACTCACCGCTGTGAAACATCCGAAGCTGCTTCAAACCGAACTCTGGCGCTCCATAGCCTCGCTCAGCGGCCCCGCTTCAAATAGAATCTGCTTCAACCTCATCCTCTGATGCCGGTGTGCCCCACCACCACCACCGCCACGGACGTTGCACGTCATGTGGATTTCTTGTACAAGATGTTCGGAGATGAGGCAGAGGGCCTAATTCGAGAAAGGCGGGCAAAGAAAGGACTTCAACTCGGGCGATATGAGCCAATTCCTCTCCATGAGTACTCCGCCGACATAGTCCGATATCTCGCCTCTGCCGTCAAAGTAAGGCCCCTGCTAGGCGTATCTCACCACGCCAAAGGTATATTGGAACTGGTTGAAGGACGACTTGGCAAAGATCACCGTAACGGCGGAACGTACCAGAAGTCGCGCTCATCGCTCTTCACTCGATTGGACATTGAGCGACACCTCAAAAATCAATGCGCCGATGCCAGAGTTGACTTTGAGACTACGAAGAACCCCAGAATGGGCCAGACCAGAGGACGAAAAGGTCAGCGCCAGGAGAAGAAGCTGAAAGGTTTGTTAGCGAGAACATTCATACTTTGCAGGATCATACTGAGATGCAGCAGTGCGCCGCCTAGCAACACTCCGCATCTTGCCCACTGAGCAGCAGCAACCCCACAACATCAACGGTCCCCCCCCCCCCCCATACCAACTGATGATGGCTTCACTCAAGATGATACAAATCGTAGCTCATCTCCGATCCCCTCTTATTCTGAGCGGACCTCAATTGCAGCCCTAAAGTCGAGCTTCGAGACGAATGAGAAGGCGATTTCTGATGCCGCAACCACTCAGAAGACTCCATGGAAGAAGGTCGAGATGATGGAAGACCCGGAGCTGGCTGCATGGAAACCCCCCAAGTTACCAAATGGACCCCCGGCTGTGAGAGCGCTTTGGCTGCAGGAGGAGATACGCATCTGGGCCAAGGCTCGTGAAAACCCTAAAGACGTGACCCGCCATGAAATCCTGTTCAACACCACTAACCATGAGAGCGGCGGGTGGCGATCAAAGCGAGTACCCCCGCGCTTTGCTACAGAGCTGCTGGGGATTCCTCTTCCCATCGACATCCCGGACGATTTCTGAAACCGGCACAAGGTTGGTTTCCACGACATGTTTCGCGCAAGGACTGTATTGGTTTTGGTCTTCTCCTCAAGCTTTGTATTATCATCTGCTATCTATTGTGTTTACCTCCTCAGCTGAGCTTTCGTTTTGGGCGCCCACGAATTTGACTCTTCCAAATCCAGATTGCCAGCCGCATTTAACGAGACCCTTTATGCCCCGCAGACTCCCCCAGTCACTCGCCCCGTATGCTATCCACTAGTCCTCTCCGCCGTCCGAGATCAAGTCCCGTCGCGAGTGCACTATGCGCCTTAAGACCGGTGTCTCTTGTTATCCGAGCCGCCGATGTGGTCACCGGACCTCTTCTTGCTCTTCCAACCATGGTAGCTGTTCAAGAACTCAGAACTAGCCCCATCTGGCGCGCGTTGATACGTCATCTCGTTTGATGTGGTGACTGACTCTGAGTCTGGCACCTGCGGGGGACTGGCTGCGGGTAGAGTCGTCGCTGCTTGGAATGGACGGTGGTCATCGCTCATGTGGCGGTCTGGCTCGCAAAGCGCTGTGACGGCGTCCCATACGGCCTGGACTTCGATGGTATGGTCTCGGTGTGAGGCAGCCGGAGGGGGGTGGAGAGGGGGCCAAATCTCAGTCGGAGGACTCGGGGGGCGGGGATTGACCGCGGCGCGAAGCATTGGCGTTTGGGTTTGCTCGCTGTCCTGAGTGTGCATGACGGTGCTTTGTTTGGTTGGCGAAAGTGCTTCATCGCGCATGGTTTTCATGTGGTTCGAAGTAGGGTCAGGCACTTGCGTCATGGCGGTGTGGTTGCTTTGACCAGGCTTAGGTATGACCTGTGTGTTGCGAGAGTCTTGTTGAAGGCCGTCCATGACATCGAGCTGCTGTGTTTCTCTGGGAGTTTCGCCTCGTTGCCGCAGTGCTAACGCAGGGTGCTGAGTCGGCTTGGGAGGGCCTTCGGCGGTTGACAGCCACGGTGGAGCCATGGCGGCAAGGTGAGGTGGTTAGGAGAAGGCGAATGGCGGAGTGCGGGTGAAACTGTGGTTGACCTTAGAATCGCGCAGTCCTGCATGTGATGGACTAATCGGGTTAGCGTGAGATACGCAAACCTAGTCCACCTGCAATGCTGAACAGCGCATCTTCTGTCTGCTCGTTCTTTGCTTTGTTTCTTTGGTTGACGTTTTCTATCTGCTCGTCGGGTGCTTGCGGCGTGCGGGGGTTCTGGTTGGTCAGAACTAATCCTCTATCGAGCTTGGGAACACCATGCCCGCACATTAGCAATTGCCAAAAAAAAAACACTAATTCAAATGAGCAAAAAACTCACCCTGCTCCCCGGCAGACTTGAACCCAGAGGGCTCGGTCGGCTCAGCAGGAGTTGGGGGGAGAAAAACCCACCACGTAGTAGATTTTTGCTACCAGCCTATACCACCACACCAGCTGACTCGAACAGCCCTTCGAGGCACGGGTCCGTCCTCACGATGCCCGATGTAGGTGGCGCGATGAGGGGAGGACCGATTCTTTAATATATATAGTAAACATATGGCTTCGCGCACCTGGCGGAGATACGGGAAGCGAAGCCAGCCGTGTAATTAACGTCTGTAGAAGCTATGGGAGGAATGGAGATGTGTTTCTGACGCACCTAAACTCTAGAAACATGTCTGATCAGAGCTAAGAATCTCGCAACATATGACTGGAGCTGGAGCTAACGTCTGGACGTGTTTGTCAGGTTTTAAATTATACAAACATGTCCGGACATTAGCTTCAGCTCCCCAGGTAAGTCGAATTAATGCTGCGGACGGCGTCTGGTACCACTAGTTTCTCAGTGCTGCCAAGGCTGCTGAGCCGACCATTATCAGCACTGCGAATGTATCAGATGATCCCTCGATGCAGCTCAAACCACCCTCGCATTCATCACCCTTTTCCTCAGCACTGTCCCTGTTGAAGAGCTACGGCATTCTCGAAAGGGAACAAGTATAGATTTATGTCAATGAATGACTTTATATTCGTCTCTTCTCTGACTAGAGGCGATTACTTTATAATGTGAGGCCATGTACCGTCACTAGTGTCTGATATTTGGCTCCCTTCGTCCACGAGACCCCTCCTGTGGTAACCCCGATGTCCGGCTGTCACGGCTCTCCTTGACTCCTTCTTGGAGATTTCATGGTGTGGTGGCACAACATATCGAAAAAGCAACTTCATCTCGGCAACAAGCTTAAAAGCACTTCCTCGCCAACGTATTTGCCGCTTTCCTTCACCCCAAACAGCCACACGACATTCCAAACACCATGCCCCGCCTCACACTCACCCCCACCCTAACCCTCCTCCTCGCCCCCCTCACCACCGCCCAATTCACCCCCGTCACCCAATTCTTCAACACCACCACCTTCCCCCACGCCCAACCCGCCAACGTCACCCACCACCTCACCACCGCCCTCTCCCTCGCCTCGACCTCCGGCCCGCTGTACCAATTCTTCCTATCCCTCTGCATCGCGCAGCCCGTCTACCCAGCGCTGTTTATCCCGCCGAGCGGCTTCGTCGAGCCTTTCTCCCCCTTCTCCTCCCTCTTCTTCGTCGGCCACAGCTTCGTCTCATCCTGGGCCTACGACACCGGCGCGGGGCTGGTCGTCATCGACGCGCTCTCCAGCCCGGACGAGGTCGACGCCGTTCTCCTCCCCAGCCTGGCGCACTTCGGGTACGCCGGGGAGGATGTTAAACATGTGGTGCTCACGCACGAGCACTTCGACCACTACGGCGGCGCGCGCGTGCTGCAGGAGCGCTTCGGCGCGGCCCTCTACGCGTCGGCGAGGGCGTGGGAGGGGATGGAGGGGCTGGGGGCAGATGCAGGGCTGCCGGCGCCGCCGACCAGGGACCGCACGCTGGAGGACGGCCAGACGTTGGTCGTGGGCGACGTGGCGTTCGAAGTCGTGTTGACGCCGGGCCACACGCCGGGGACGCTGTCGCTGATTTTCCCGGTTTGGGAGGAAGGCGACGAAGGGGGCGGCAGCTGCGCGGATGACGGCAGCGGCACGGTCGGCGGCGCGAAGAAGGGTCGCGGCGGGCGGGGCACGCAGCACGTGGCGGGGTTGTCGGGCGGGACGGCGACGCCGGCGGGGCGGGCGGCGCGGGAGGAGAAGGTCAGGTCGCAGGAGAGGTTTGCGGCGATCGCGCGGGAGAGGGGCGTGGATGTGTTGTTGTCGAATCACCATGTGGCGGATGGGGCGTTGTGGAATGCGGATTTGTTGAAGTATCGGGCGCCCGGCGCGCCGAATCCGTTTGTGGTGGGTGTGGACGGGTTTGAAAGGTATATGCGGATTAATGCGGTGTCGACGAGGGTGATTGCGGCGAGGGAGGGGATGGGACTGGATGTGTAGGTCGTGGAATCGAGCTTTGGGGTGAAGGGGGGACGAGAGAGAAGTGCATGAGGATGCAGAGGCTGGGAAGTCAGGTCATCGCAGTGTTGTCATCTCGGGATATTGGGAGCAGCGGCAATCGGTTGGCATCAATTGTCATTGTTTACAAAGGATGGAATAAACCAAAGACTGTTATCTAAAGAATGCAGCGTAAAGA
The DNA here is from genome assembly GCF_012971845.1 of Lasiodiplodia theobromae. Classification (NCBI taxonomy): domain Eukaryota; kingdom Fungi; phylum Ascomycota; class Dothideomycetes; order Botryosphaeriales; family Botryosphaeriaceae; genus Lasiodiplodia; species Lasiodiplodia theobromae. The sequence goes on along the minus strand of NW_023336518.1, from coordinate 238,079 downwards.
AATGATCGCTCAGAATTTCCTTCATCGAGAATTATTCGACTTGCGTGGGTAGTTGAAGCTACCATCCGGACGTAGATGTAGAATTATTAAATAAACATCTACGTCCGGATTGAAGCTTCAACTACCCACGTAACGACGATCGAATGGCTAAACAGCAGTTCGGAGCAGCGAGCGAATGGAGTACAAAGCCTCAGAAACTATGTCGTATCTTCTTGCAAACAAACTCTTCCAATCTCCATGTGGTAGTGCCAGTGCCGAAAGGCACAATTGCCCTCGAGATAAACCTCTAAGAGCTATCCTTCTTGCACCAGTTGAAGCTCGTCCCGCCAAGGCCTCGGTGAGAAATGACGCCGCAGAAGATGACAATAGTGCCATTGTTGAATCGGTCCCACATGATGACACGGTCATTGTCCGGGTTGACGCCATTCGCATAGGCCTTTCCATTTTCCATGATAGGCCACTCGACGAGCGCGCTGCCTCGGGCGTTGACATCGCACTCGGCCGGCAGATTACTCCGAACGTTGCCGCCGTTGCCTCCGTACTTCTTAGGGAAGCAGTTGCCGTTGTAGCAACGGGCTTTACCCTTGCCGTCAGCATTGATGGCAGGAGAGACTGGGGAAGATCGACTCACAGTCATCGTAATTCTTCCAGTACTTCTTACCATTGTTGTACGCCTTCTTGACCGCATCCTTGCCATATTTCTGTTGGTTGTTAGACGCTAGGATAGGATTTAGTAGGTCAATCTAATCTGCAAAAAGTCTTGACACGTACGACCGCAAATGACTGCTTGAGGACTAGGATTGGCCCGTTCAAGGAGCACATGTCGAGGTGCCGGTGACAGGGTGGCGTCTTCGGCAGCCGGGACAGCCGCACAACTGATTTGGGCAGCCGCGAAAAGGGCAAGACCAAGGATCTGGATGAAGTGCATCTTGGTAGTTGGTTCTCAAATGGATGTACTAGATTGGAACAATGGGTTGTTGTGCTGATTCTGGAGAGTTGAGTAGCCTTAATATATACATGATCACATTCGAAGGATGCGGATATGACGGCAATATCATCCCTTCATCGTCTCTTTCAATGGCTCGATTCAATCAACGAGGTGTGTATGGTTGTGTTGGTAGTGTCGGGAATTGCGGCAGCTTACGCCGATGCTGTAGCACAGAATTCCTCTGAGTAGGCCATTTTCAATCGGTCCGTTACCATTTCGACGTTTGCATGAACAGTGCGGCTGAGGTATGTAGCACAATATTCAGCTTCAAGCGTGGTGTTGATGGGCCGAGCCCTAATCCTTCACGATCGACGTCGGAGGGAGCAGTGGATGCAAGGGCGGTGGGGGCCGATTAGCCGAACAGGCTGACACACACCGCCGTGTGCGGCGTAGTATCAGCACTAGTTTCGGTACTGCTGCCTGTGCCCCTTGCTGAACATATGGAGGTCGAGTCCACGCCGGAGCTGTGACGTCGTTGTGCTGATGCGCCTCTATACATCGGCCCTGATCCATTGAAGTGAGCGTAACCTCTACAAACTACAAGTCTCTCTTTCATTTTGCGTGAACATCCCACATCCATACCCCGCAAACAAAGAACAACATGGCCGACGCGTGGGCTGAGAACACGCTTGCGAATCTACCAGTTGACGACGGCCCCGACGGCCGCAGAGTCGTCGACATGATCCACTCGTTGCTCAATCGCAGGACCTCACCCCAGGAAACGGCCGAGTCTCTGGCTTCACTCTACGACCCGCACATCAAGAGTGGCAAGACGAACACAGCGGCCCTATGGAGCATCTACTGCACAGCCATTTCACATATCGAGCACGACGAGTCCAGCTTCAACCTTCTCATCGAGACGCTGCTGAGCCTTGCCCGGCTTCCGGACGTCGTAGACAATAACGGCCAGCCCGTCAAGGAAAACGGCAATGTATTTTGGCGCGAGCTCCCCGAATTCCCTTTCTGGCTCAGCCAAGGCCCTGCGAGTAAGTCTTTGCCAAATATAACGATAAGCAAATGATGCTAAGAACTCGTACAGGCCCCGTCTCGCCAAGGGACATGCGCAACAACCCTCAAAGACTCACGCGATCCATGAGAGCAGCCAAGTTCGGGGCGCTGTACCTGCGCGAGCTCGACAGCCAGCCGATCGAGCATACGCCCCGCGGCCCGCGCGATGGCATGCGGGACGTTGGCCTGAACACCATCGTCGACGCCCTCCGCTGGGAGGTTGAGGGCGAAAGCGATGTGGAGCAGGCGCGGCTGGCGGTGCCGCAGGCGGTGACGTGGATCGTGACGGCCGGACGCAGTATGTTTCAAGCCGCCAAGGAGGGGTTTTCTATTGGGCCGGATTGCACTCTTGACACGGGCATGTGGAATTTGTGGAAGGGGCGGTTTGCTGCGCTGGCTGGGTTTGAGGGCGCTGATGGTGAGCTGAGGCGGGTTGCGGGTGAGGCGGCGGATGAGATGGCGAAGATTGAACGGGAGGGTTAGCTAGATAACGGAGACCTGGTTTGATGATAGCTTTCGAGGGTTTGAAAAATTTCACTTCTTCTGAGCTCAAGTTTTCTGTCTTAGTTAAATGTGTCCGACCTTCAACCGGTCGTGTTAGACGTGGTTAGAAACTCTTGAATTCCTTTCCGTTTAACACTTTCAATCCTCCTTTACACCGCACCTCGTCATTGCGAGATAATCAAAGACTACGTAATGATGGAAAAAGCCCAAGGGAAACAGCGAGAGCAAGTACCAAAGCATTCAAGATGAAGAAAAAAAGGCCACAAAAACAAACCGAAACAAATATCAAAACATTTTTGTTAATAACAACCGTGGATTTCTGAATTTCAAAAAACCTTGGAGAGTTTTCCCTACCTGTATTTGCGCATGGCAAATGATTGTAATCAGAATCTTCGTTCTTCGAAGTCCAACGTCTTGAGGCTGAGCTGGTGTGATTCTGATCATCCTTCCGAGAATACATGGGGAATAGAGACTCTGGTGTCTGCCGTCGGTCGACAATGGTCTTTGAGCTGGCCGCCAGTGCTAGGCCTTCAGGGTGGTGCGGGAAGTCCGGTGTATCAAACTCATAACTGTCACCCTGGCTTCTCTTCGTATCCTCTGGAGTTCTGTCTCTTTGTCCTCCTTCACGTCGTTCTCTCTCAAGTCGCCCCCTCCGTTCATTCTCTGCTAGAATCCGATATCTCCGTCTTGCGTCTCTTTCTTGCTCTCGTTTTCTATCTTCTCTTTCCCTGTCCTCCTCTATCTTCTCTCTCTTTCCCCTCTCAAGTCGTTCCGTTATTTCGTCTTGTGCCTCGGTTTGACGCCTCCGTATTTCGTCTCTCCTCTGTTGCAGATTTTCCGCTTCACTGGCTTCTCTTTCGGTCATTTCCTCTCGGGTTATCTCTTTCCCATCCAGCTCCTTGGAAAATTCCAGCATTCCGCAAAAGGATGTGACAATATTCCCCTGTACGATACGGTGCTGCATGTAGAGATCCTCTCGGAGTTCACGCAGAGAGAGTAAATTGGTTGCCCTTGCATGAGAGGTACGATTGGCAACGGCTTTACAAAGAACGGTGAGTAGTTCATCCCGGCCGTCAAGGCCGGCTTGGAGCATTTGTCGACGTTGAGGAACGATGCCTACGGAGGTGAGGATCTCAACGCAGACGACATCATCCATCTCGATTGCTTCATCGAGTTGGAGAGGAAAGATGGTGCTGTAGTCTGTAGTGGAGTGTTTCCACTTTTGTCCATACCAGGGCTGGCTCCGAGTTGTGTTGGACCATATAGAGGATGATACTCTGCCGTATCCTATGCAGACGCGGCTGTCGTGCATAGAGGATAATGCTTGAGCAAATGCATCTGGTTTTTTTAACGACAATAGGGCATTGATCTCATCGAGTGGAACTACCCATCCTTGTTCTTTGATAGCCCTAACCACCTGGTTTGTGTTAAGACTACAAAGGCTCGAGGCTGCCCTTCTCAGGACTTGGCGGCTTGGAAGAGTACTTTGGGACTCAAAGCGGATGTACTCATCGATTCCCACGTGATGATACTCAAGTATCATTTGCAAGAGACCGGCAACGCCTTCGTCGATCGACCAACGGAAAGCAGCGAATGCAGGTGGTGGCGGATTTCTCTTGAGTGAAGGAAAATGTGTTGGAGAGAGATCTGAATATTCTGGTATGTCCCAAGGTCGACAACGGAAAGTGAATTCTTTCTCGAATGCGATTCTATGGGCCATCACAGCTATGCCATTGTTGTACTGGGTTTCAGGTAGGTGATATGGCCAATTACCCGTGACATAGTCCAGCATATGGTATTTCTGCTCCAGTGGATTGTACTCTCGCTTTTGTGGAAATTTCAAAGTTATGTCGCGTGTTCTGTGGGTAGGTCGGAAGAAGCGGTCTGCGACCGTTCTGGCAATCGGAGAGAGCTGTTGTGGGACAATAGCCTCGATGAATCCTTCATTGAAAGGAACGGCAGTTTGATTTTCGGAGCGTAATGTGATCTGACTTTCGAAGTCGCTGAAGTGCAGATACTGCAGACAAAGTCGTGCGATCTTAGAATTCGCATCCGGCAGGATGCTGTGGTTCTGGGCATCGTCCTCGTCAGTCAAGTTGACAATGATGCTGAGCTCCCAGTGTCTCCGAATGAAAAACTCTCGGACGGTGTGGTGTGCGAATTTGACAGTTCCGTCCTCTGGATCAACGACAACTAAGTTACCACAGTCTTGTAGAAGCTGCTTTCCATCCAGCACGATCCGATCTCGAACGAGGCAAGTGTCATCTTCCCTAATCGCCAATGCCTCTGATAGCTCCTCGATGGTCAATAGTCGTCGAGCGCACATCAGCCAGCAGAATATCAACTCCACTCTTTCTGTAGAGAATGCTGTTTTTGAACCGAATATGCGGGTTACGATTCGCAGATAAGTCTTCGAAAGGTCTCTTGGTAGGTCTGTCAAGGCTCTTCGTATTTCATCCTCGCTCCTGGCTTCACAGAGCTCCGCAATCTGGAAGTGCACCCACAGAAACCTGGGGACTGTTAGCATAACAGTATTGGTGGTAAAATGAAAGGGGTTTCCATACATAGCTTGCGCGCCATCAGTCAGCTTTGCAACAACTTCCTGTTTTAGAAGCACGTTGTTCAGATTTAACTCTCCATCTTGGATCTTTTTGTCGATGGCATGTTCCACGAAGACTTCCATGTCCCCGCCTAGTTCCTGTGGCGACATAGTAACAGAGAAGCCCGAATACCAAAACACTTTTCGCTTCATTGACTCTCCTCGACAAGATGCAACAATTTTCACCTGGCATTGATTGACCTGCAATAGCCTCGCCATGGTCGTGGCCAGGATAACTTGCTCGTCGTCATCCAGCTCATCGAGGCCGTCCAACACAAGGCACACTTCAGTCGATTCGGCCAGGACCTCTAGGACCTTGGAGATGAGATCGTCGATTGGTGGTCGAAATTGCTGTTCATAGAACTGATCGATGATCCATTCTTGCAGTCCTACTTTCTGCCCAACGGGGTGGCCTAGCCATTGACGGAGTATCGTGGCAATGATGGTATACGCTGATAACGTTCGGCAGTCTGCATAGTCGCAGTAGTAATAGCATAAATTTGCTTCCCCATCGTACGAAGATGACAGGGTATCAATGACTTGTGAGGCGAGAATAGATTTACCCGACCCTGGTATGCCGAAGATGCCGAGCAGTGCTGAATCCGCCTGCGCAAACCAACGCAGGTAGTTGTCGTTGTCGAATATCCAAGTAGCTGTACTAGCACATCTCGCTTGTCGAAGTTTCTCGTGCTGTATTTGATAATTCACGGGTGACATTTTGTCCAATGCCTGCCGGAGCTTACTCTCTCTTCTGTTCCGCTCAATCAATGCTCTTGCATTTTTCTGGAGGATCCGCTCCTTCTTTGCTTCAGTCATGTGAGAGATGTCGACTTCGAGAATGATCTGCTTGTGCTGTTGTTGGAATTGCTCTAGGAAGTGCGCAAACTTGTCCGTGAATGGTGGCCACAATGATTTGCAAGAGAGAGTAAAGCTGAGCTTGGAAACTTTGTAAAGTTAGTCGAGGATCTTTTTGAATGATATCGAATGATTACCCTTTCGGCCTTTAGCAGTCTTAAATAAACACTTCACTTCCTTGCAGAATCGGACCATATTCAGGTATGCGTCAGAAAGCCTGAGTAGTAATCTATCATGATTCGAAAACAGCCTCTCGTAATCTTGGAACTGGGGGAGGCAGTTCCCAATCTGAAGGAGCATGTCGATGAGCTTTTCGAAAAACTCGTACGTCTGTTGAGCCATCTGTCGCGGCACGAACATATTAAGTAAGCCTCAGGTTGATTTGCATGACAGGTAAGAAGGACATACGTAGAGGACCACCCGCATACTACCCCATAAAGGTGCCATGATAGCGCTCACTGTAGACACATTTGAGATGACATCAAGCCCTTTGCCGTATCCATCAAGAGCGTTTACTAACGGCTTGAGCTTCTGCCGTAGTCTGTTGAGGGTGTCTGTCTGGATGAACCGTTGGTGCGATTCATTTGCTTCATTAAGAATGGTCTCCATTGAAGCATCTTCGTATAACCGTCTTTCGGCTGGGGACAAGTCGCGCAGAAATTCCTTTTTTTCCTCAAGAAAGCGATTCCTGGCCAAATCCCACGCATTGGTCGCTTGCGTCGTATTGGCAGTCATGGTGAACGACAAGAACGAAGTTCTCTGGCATCTGTAGGTAGGACTGGATGAAATTGGGGCGGAAACATCAGAAATCGGATGACAGAGGTTATAAGCTGAGCGCCTCTCGGATGCGCAAGGCTGAGCCAACACCTTCGCTGCGTTTATTGGATCACAGTCTGCCTTGCTTTGCATCAAGCCATGGCTGCACGTCGCCAGAGTTTGCATGAGGCTGATACGGCCCCCGTGCCATGATTGGATGAGTTTCAGTTCAATGCAGGGCTAACTTTGTGATGGGGGTGTGGCTAAGGCTGCGCCTCATCGCGCTTAGAGAGGTGGGGTTGCTTCGCGCACGTTGTTGTAGACGAGCTGCGATTGAAACAGCTTCCATTTGACGAGGCTTTACTGTTTGCCCTAAACGTGATTTCATGGTTGGGAAAGCCATGAAAAGAGTATCATACGGCTCATAATGCATCAACGGCTACGCTTTGACGCACTAATGCGGGGTGGCCACAGCCCTTATCTGTACAACGAGGCTGAAGGATCACCTTAGGCTGTAACGCCCCAGTGGACCAATAAATTTTCTCGGATCCCTGTCATGTACGATTTGGCCCCCAGGAAGCTCGCTTACAGCAGCTCCAGCCACTGTGACGATCGCTCCCCCTACGCGTTGTATATCTTAAAGAAAGCCAGGTTAACATAGCAGAGGACCAGTCATGCCGTATTGAATCAGCTTACGCGCATAAATGCACCTATCTATTTCCACCGTGACTGCCAACTTCTACTTCAAACGCCTGCTGCAATACATCAACGGCCGCAAGAGATGCCTGCCCTACACTATTACACGCGACAGCTGGTTTTAACGATTAGCGCTCAATAAATCAGACAGACTTTAAATAATCAGCTTCGAGGGCAGGTTCTTCTGGCCTTTTTAACTCAATACGGCGACACTGGGAAAAGCAGGCACGGCAACATCTGGGGCGTAGCTGGGAAGCAGTAGTGAACCATGTTGAAATTCTGACAGTCTAGCTCGAGGGGGTGCCTTACGACCACGAGTTCCACCGCTTCTGGGACTGCACTGTTTGATCAAAGACACTCATCTCATTGCTAGCCTAGGTAGAGTATCTGTTGGGCCTCGAGGCGGACCTCGAACCTACTCAGTAGAGAGCTCCAGCGCCCAACCGCTGTCCTTCTTCACGATGGTGAAATTCTCCATACCCATGAAGTTGAGCTTGGTGGCGAGGCCTTCAATGGCCGAAAAGTTGTCGGCACCGTTGTTGTGGCCGAAATCATCTCCCTCGAACCATCCCTCGATGACAGTCGAATAGCCCTTGTGCCAGTTGTTCCTGGCGCGCTCAAACTGCCTGATCTTATTCTCTGCGGCATTGTTTTCCGGTAGCCAGTACTGCAGGCTGCTCGCAGCACCATTCAGCCATTCCCTAGCGCTGGAATAGAAGTCGTCGACGGCGTTGGTCACGCCAATGAAGGTGTTGTTGGCAGAGGACGTGGCCTGGCGGGCCAGGTTGGCGTCTGTGAGCTTCTTGGTGCCGAACTGCCTTAGATCTCCAACTTGCTGGAGGGAATGCTTCGCCAGAGAGCCAGTCGCTTCGATGAGCAACTGCTGCCACTCCCGCTCGTTGTTGCTCTCGTTTTCGTTCGCCAGGTTTTCCATCCTTTTCTGGATTCTGTTTGTTTCGTCCAAAATCTGGTCCAAGGCATCCTTGGTGCGGTTGCGAAAGGCGTCCATAACTTTACGGGGATCCTCGGAGTAGGGCTTTGCCCCCGAAGAGAGGGAGGCGGGGACAACAGTAGAGTTTGCGGGCATTTTTCTATTCTATAGCGTTAATATCACGGGTTATGGCAATCATAATGGAGGCGGACTCTTACGTGGGATGTTGGTTGTTTTTGGGTGTAGGATAGAAAGCGTGTCGGATGGATTGAAGATGATGGCGGCGATGGGGGAGGACACAAGCTCACATTTATACACCTCTAATTTCTATTGAAGCCAAAATGTATTATCTTGAGGAATTTGTCGTAGGTTGCAAGGGATAATCCACTCTGGCTAACTAGAGTTGAGGGAATTAATGATGCAGAGTGTGTATGCCCGAAAACAACCATTGTGTTCCAATATTGCCTTGGGTTGTTGAGCTACTTTTGAACATGAGCACATGCGAAAACGGAGATGTCTAGTGAAAACAGACAAGCAACATTTTTAAAAAGGAAACTGAGGAAAAGTTTTACATGTGTGAGTTGCTAGCAAGGTACCCAGTAAGGAACTAAAACAGAAAGAGAAGATGGGGATGGAATCTGAAGTGTAGCCAATGCGGGGTGAGACCCCTGGCTGAGGGCCGAGCGTGGTAAATGTGCGGGGTATTTCACGTGTAAAGGGCTGTAAAAGTCCTGAACACAACCTGGATTACGTACTTTGGCAGGGAAGGAGGCTACGCTAAGATCCTTAATCCCTTCCCTAAAACAAATGCCCGCAACCTTATTGCCGGGGCTTGAATCATGTTCAACAGAAAAAGTTTGGTATTGAGGAATTTCACTATTCTTCAGTAGAATGCTGCTGCAATTTACTCCTCGAACCGTTGACCCTCCTGCTCACTCTGCATTGGTCTGTCATACTGGCAGCTGGCCAAGTATATCAGTGTGTGAATGCCGCGTCACGGTCGTATTCATCGCCTTGGTTATTGAGTGACATGAGGAAAATGGCGTCATACTCGAAAGGCTTGTCGATTTCCATAGTGTTCTCACAAATGCGGTGGTCCGGGCTATCATAGGTAGCACCGAAAACGATAGAGCTAAAACTTCAACTTCAAACAGCGGCTTAAACTTTTCTCACGCTCTATTGCATATTTTCACAAAGAACACAGCAAGCATAGACAGGCTACGCGGAAGCCAGCGTTCGCGATTAGCCTTGCGTAGTGTAGGCCATCAGAACGCGGATCATACATATATGTAAATGCACTACTACATCCCGCTCATCCCCATCACGGCAGCCCCAAAAAGATTTCCCTCAACTTCTCATACCTCGGCGTGCCCAACCCCGTAACCGGATCCCACCCCGGCCTTGCCGCAAAGCCCTCGGTCCCACACCCCGGGTTAGCCCCCTCCGTGATATCATTAAACGCCTCCGGGTGCGCATAAAAGATCGGATTCAAAAACCCCACCGGCCCCTTCCCCCTCTGCATCCTCTCCTCATTCAGCAGGTTGACCAACGACGCGACGATGGGCGTGCTGGCAGACGTCCCGCCCACGCCGTACGTCTGGTTCAGGTAGACGGTCGTGATGTTCAGGCCGAGCGCCGAGACGTCCGGGTACGCGCGAGACGTGCCGCTGTTGTTGTAGGTTTTGGCGTTGTAGGGTGGTGGGTACGAAGAGAGGTAGCCGCTTACGGCGGACTTCTGGTAGTCGGGGACGGTGAAGATGTTAGAAAAACCGCCTCCGCTGTAGTAGTCCAGCTTGTGGTTTGTTAGGTTTGGTTTCGCGACGGCGACTTCGCCGCCGGTGATGGAGGACGTGGCGAGTTGCGTTGCGCCGACTGTGGGGAGGTTAGCGGCGGGGGGGTGAGGGCGGGGCGGGGGGTTGGGTATACATACCGACGGTGACGTAGGGGCAGTTGCACGGAAACGACGGGGAGAACCGCGTGCCGTTGACGTCGACGTACGGCTCGTCGGTATTCAAGCAGCTGTTCTCGTAGCCGGCGTTGTACCGGTTGGCAACACCGGAGTCACCGCTGGCGAAGAGCACGCTGACGCCCTGCAATCCGAGCTTCATCCACTCGTGGCACTGCCTCCGCTGGTAGAACTCGGGTAGCGCAGCTTCGATCTGGTTGTATGAGAATGAGAAGACGTTCGAGACGGGCGCGCCGCCGCATTGCAGGGGCCCGGTGTAGCCGCCGAGGTTGGGATCGGGGTAGGCCGGGTCGACGTACGGCGCGTCGCCGCCCTTGTAGGTGCAGTAGCTGGCGTCGAGCGCGTCGAGGAAGATGTTGAAGGTTCCGACGCTGTCCACGTTGACGCCGTCGCCGACTTGGTACAGGCGGAGCTTTTGGGGCCAGATGATGGAGTAGGCGGTCTGGAAGTCGAGCGCGGACTCGATGACATTGCCTGCTTCGGCCTGGGTGGCGTTGGAAGCTTTGCCGCCGTCGATGCTGATGAATTCGGGGAGCGTGTTGCTGGGGATCTGTGGAGAGGTCCAGTTCTGGAAGAAGGGGACAAGGTCGGGGTCGTAGAGATAGTCGGCCCATTCGGCGATGCCCATTTCGTTCCCGGGGAGGCTGGAGTTGAGGAAGCTGAAGCTGTAGAGGGCGCGCAGGCAGTCGATGGTGATCAGCTCGTTGCAATTTTTCGTGCCCGTAAGCCCGGTGAGAGGGCTTGGCGCGGTCAGGGCAGGATCGAGGTTGGCGATGGGACGGAGGCCGTCAAGTTGGATGGTCGGCATTGCAAAATCAACATGACTGCTGACGTGCATTGGGAGATGGTACTCATCGCAAGCAATGCGGAAGCCACCGGTTTGCTTGTGCTCGAAGAAATGGTACTCGGTGTTGAACAGGCGCTCAGCCTCCTCCAAGGTGCCGTTAAACTGGATCCAGTTGCGGCCTTCGACAGTACATCAGCATGAATCCATAAATATGTTTCCCTGAAACCTACCAGTTGAGTATGTCAAACGAGAGGCATCGATGCCAGAGTCCAACAACCAGTTGGTAACAGTGTCCGTGGCCTCTCGGGATGGCGCAAAAGTATTGGCGATCTTTTCGGCACTCCAATGCTTGCCAAAGTTTGGCGACGCAGGATCGGAGACATCGATAAGAAATTCATCCGCAAGGTGGAGATTGCGCTGCTGGAGACCAATACGAATGGGAAGGATTTTCTGACCGTGAGCGCGCGACCGCTTTGTCCACTCGTGGGGGTGGCCATTGCGCTTCTCATGCAGACGATGATTTGAAGGCGCCGGCGCCGCAGAAACAAGGGCGCAGCATGCTGCAATGCTCAAGTAGCCAAAGAACCGCATCGTTCCGTGTTCCCTGATGCTTTCCGCTGCGTCCGAGACTGTATTTAAGTCTCCCCGACCGCTCATGTCAATCACGAATGCCAACAGTACCACCTGCCGTATCTGGTTGGGCGATACCGCCTAGTGTCGGTCTAATCGAAACAAGCATGACAAGCTTCTGATCTTCGTGCTTGGTTCCACGCATGTGGCTTGGCCGACCCATTATTTCCACATCTCTTATTGGCACGGTGTTGTGAGCACAAATCCTTTTTATTCTTTCCACAACCCGGGATACCCGTGCGGTCGCTTACTACGTCATAAGTAACAAGGATGTGACAAACAATTGCCGCAAGGAACGCGCCACCGACTTTTACCCCGCTTCCCATCACCATCATTAGTTTTTCCCCCATCGGTTACCTGATTGCAAGGTTACACCGCTTCCGAGCTCATGATTTTAATCTGTCTTTGCCGAGCAGCATAATTAATAAAGCAGCCACCATCACGCCGTAGACTTGTGGCGTTACTCCACTCGCTGATAAGGGACGTGGACATCTGTGCCTTGCTCTGCCTCTCCAGCGTCACTGCCCAAGTTCTCACCGACCACTATTACATCTCGGCTGGATGTATATCCTCGGAGGAGGTTCCACAGAGATCTCAATACAGGGTGCGACATATGAGATGACGGTAGGATAATAATACTTGATAGTATAGCATCAAAGCCTAAGTCAAGAAGGGTTTAACCGCACAATATTTATTCCGACATTCGAGGCAAAGGAAAGTTACTATTCAAGACGTCTAAGTTCTCTTTACGAACTCAGGTCGACTTCTACTTAACTGCGCGAGAATTTGTTATCTCGCTCCCACGAGCAGCCATGGGTTTATTAATCTCAATATTTGCTTTCAAGGGCATTAAGAAGTTTGTATAGTACGCTTAATAACATTATAAAATGTCTAGTACCTACAGAAATGCTAGAAAACGATTCCCATTGCAATATCTGAATTTCGAAATTAAGTCGAATAGTCAAAGAAAGTTTTGGGGTTTGCAAGATTTTATTGCAGGTTCGGCTCAATATTCCAACACAACTACACTTCGATAGCTACTGCACTCTACCTAGTGTTTTCAGGAAAGAGCTTTACAAATTCCGGCCGTGAGAAAGCTGCTAAGCTTCTTGCTGTGTCACCATCCGCGTCCTTGATATCAAAATCGACTCTTTCCCCGAGGCCAATGAGAAGCTCCGCAATCTCATAACTCCCTTTTACTATAGCAAGATGCAGAGCCGTTCCGCGATCCGACATGCGCGCATTGACATCTACCTTTTCTGGACCGAGACTACAAAGTGACTTGACGACCTTGACATGGCCTTTCCACACTGCCTCTAACAGGGGTGTCCATTCACCATGACGAATCTTCTGGTTAAAATTCACTCTTCCTTCATCGATGCGGATCAGCGCATCAACCACCGCATCATGCCCTCGCATTGCTGCCAGATACAATGGTGTGCGGCCGTATGCGTCTTGTGCATCGATGTCAACTCTGTCGACGTGTAGACTCCCAAGTGCCTCCACAATGGCAGCGTGCCCTTTGTATGCTGCGTGGTGAAGAGCTGTTTTACCGTCAGAATCGCGCGCATTGCCGTTGACCTGCTCTGGACCGAGATCTACGAGAAATTTCGCGGCATCCGAATGGCCTCTATTGACCGCTCTCATGAGTGGAGTCTGGTGTTGAAGGCCGCCAGCATCCGGGTCGATGGTAGGACAGGAGGAAAGTAGAAGTCGCATCATGTTGCAGTCGTTATTTTCTGCGGCACGCTGAAATGGATTTGTCAAGCAATTGTCATGGCCGCCATTTGGGTCCACTCTATCCGGTCCAAGGTCTATGAGTAGCTTCACAATGTCGCTAAATCCGTTCTTGACAGCTAGACTAAGCGGTGAGAACTCCGGATACCATGGATGTGGATGTGCGCTGAGGTCCAATCTATCGGCAGGGAGTTCAGTGAATAGCTTCACTATTGCGTAGTTCCCCTTCTCGATTGCGCGGCCAACAGCTGTCCATTCATAACGTGAATAGTTGATATTCACATCGCACGGTGAGCGCAAGTTAAGAAGGAAGCGAACAACATCCACGCTGTCATACTCGATGGCCACGCATAGAGGAGTATCCGTAAAGCTATCCGCGTAGTCAATGTCGGAGCTTGTGAAGCTGTGCCCGAGGTGATCTTTGACGATGTATTCGAATATGTTGCTGAGTCCAAAGCTCGCGAGGTAGTGAGACCATCGCCAATTCTGTGAATAACCCGGCATCCATTCATTCGTATAACAGGCCCCAATAATGTGGTTCTTGCTTCCCAAGAACATGAGCAGCAACTCCTCAAAGTCTTTCCAGGAGTCGTCACTGCAGCGTTTAATGTGGTGGCCCCAGTTCCGGTAAGCGTATTGAAAGAATGCCCACCGCGTGGAAAAGACCCCTAAAATAATACTGGTATTCCAAGCATAGTTCAATGGGCGGGTGACGGCAAATTCTCCAAAAGAGAGGTATGTAAGACAGGAGATTGCCATCTTTTCATGTGCTTTAAACATCCATTCCGGTCTGTTGTTCTCGAAAAATTCCTTTGTGGTATAGTGAACCAGTTGCACGGTGTTGGTCTCTTCATTGATGGTGACAAGCCCGGCACAAAGTGAAATGACGTCGGCGGGGTCTGCAAAGTCATCCTCGTCAATTGAGTCCTTTCCAGGTTTGATGGCAAGTGCGTGTTGCAGCTCCCATGGACTTAGAGGCCGAATGGCATAGACGACCCAAGTCAGAATTTTGTACGCCCATGCGCAGTCCTGGTCGCGCTGTTCGATGCGCTCGATTGCATTTCGGTAGGCCTTTTCTAGCTTAGACTGGCCCTGTGGAGCGCTCCTAAAATTTCGAAGAGCTCTTCTGATATCACCGGGAGTGTGTGCTTGGCTCAAAGTGTCGAAATGTAGCTTTGCCAGCAGGAACCTGGTAATAACAATCATTAGAAAGCCGTTAGTTTGCTTTATCGGTAGACACTTACATTCCATCAACTCCTTCCGTGATGCCTTCTACAACCTCTTTCGTCAGAGATGAATTTTTGCGAAGCACTGCAATTTCTTGGATCCTCGTGTCAAGATACATTCTGATGTCTTCCTTGCTCGCTTCGATTCTCAGTTGGATGTCCCATTCCAAGAGCTGGGTAACCTCAGGAACATTTCGTGATGTTAGCATCAGGGAGACTGCGGCTCTCCCATAGAAATCCTGGATTGAGGAAACCAGCTCAAGGAGGGCTTCATTGGAACATTCGTCAAGGGCGTCCACGACAAGAAAGATACGGCGGTAGTCCTGTGCAACGTCTATAAGAGTAGTGTTCAACTCGCTATAGGTAGGTAGGCGTTCCTCGCCCTGGCGAAATTTGCATTCTCGGGCAAGCTTTCTCAGCGCCGCAGGAAGCGAGGCTTTGTATGCTGATAGCTGTCTTAGTAGAGCTGCGACAAGACTGGTGCTGGTTTGCTCGGACTGCCTTGCGTATTCGCAGTATAGATAGACCACCGCCGTGTCTCTATCTTTCTCATGAACAAACAACAGTTCGTCAATGACGCGGGATGCCACAAAGGTCTTCCCAGCACCCGGTTTTCCTGGACAGAAAAGCGTGCTCTTTGATAATTTGAGCCATTCTTGAAATTCCTGAGAGTCTAGGAACCACTGGCCAGCATTTCCTTTGCGCTCTACATGCACGTTCTTGTGCTTTTCTCTGTGCGCTGATTTGCTGAGCCAGTCAAGGATCTTTTCATCTTCTTTACTCTGCCGAGCTGTAGAGAGATTAGCAACGTCACAGCATACATCATAGTTCTAAGAGCAAGTTACCATTCAAAAGTGGATCCAGGCGATCGTCGATATCAGAGAGTACTTCATAAAAAGTTAGACATGATCTGAGGTACGAGGGATCTGGTTCACTTACGCCGGTCGCAAATCTTGTTCGCGAGGTCGGCGTTCTCGACCGCCGTTGGTGTTACCTTCCCCAGCAATTCCTTTGCGTAGGCTGCTGCTACCATAGCAGCGTACAGCTGCCAGCGCTTGTTCTTGTGTGAATCTGCATAATCGCAAATCCCCCTGATCACAATGCAAGGAAAGTGATTCATGAGGCCGGCAGCCTCCATTTCGAAGCAAAGGACTCCAAACTCTTTCCACAGACGGTCCCTGTTTGGCCCGTTCTTCTGAACTTGATTTCCAGAAGCGATGAGCCCGTAATGGATAACAGGAT
The DNA here is from genome assembly GCF_012971845.1 of Lasiodiplodia theobromae. Taxonomy (NCBI): domain Eukaryota; kingdom Fungi; phylum Ascomycota; class Dothideomycetes; order Botryosphaeriales; family Botryosphaeriaceae; genus Lasiodiplodia; species Lasiodiplodia theobromae. The sequence goes on along the minus strand of NW_023336518.1, from coordinate 222,154 downwards.
CAGTCCCAGGACGTTCTAATCTTTCGACAAGTCTACACTCTTCGCAGCTCTCGCAAGTGTCCATGCCCCAGGGATGGTTGTAACTAGCCTCATAAAGCTTGTCTTTTGCCGAGTCGTATGAGATCTCCTCGGCCTTTTGCGGCCATCGCCGTCGAATACCAGCAAGGATATCCGGGAGTGCTCCAGATTCATTGAAAACACTTTCGGCCTCCATCTCTGCAAGAGCAGTCAAAAGCAGGTCTGGTGGTCTGTTGAGCATGCCGGTCCGCTCAAAGCCCTGGGTTGTGTCCTTTCCAAGGTCGATTTGGATAACGCCGCCTTTCATGATCAGGTCAACGTTACTTCATGAGATTCTATTAGGTCTTACCGAACTCCCCTTGTGGTTTGCTGACGACCACGTCCCCAAGCCGAACATCATGACTTTTACTTGGCACGCCTCCTCCAATGCCGACCATCAAGCCAAAACGAAGGTTGGGAAAGGTTCTCATCATGTGGGATGCAACAACGGCGGCGGAATTGGTGCCATATGATCCACTGGGCAGGCACGCAAGTACAACGTTGTGGTCACCAACTCGCCCGAGGACATAAGTGTTTGTGTCTCCAGCAACTGCGTTCGGCTTGTTCGGGTGTATTTCGTCCATCATCTCCTTGGCCGCAGCAAGCTCTATTGGAAGTGCAGAGATCCATCCAATGGTGTAGTCTTGGAGCGTCGTATCGCTCTTCTGAGCTTGTGCAGTCGCCATGGGCACGTGCACTCGGGACGTGGGTTTTGATGTGAGCTTTGCCTCCTTGGCTGGTGGATTTTCGTGATAGTCGTTGGCAAATGTTCGTCCGCTAGCTCTTGGTGTTGATTGAGCCGGCCCTTTTGATGGATCCGGCACCCTTTCGGGCCTGTTCGACTCTTACAGCGCAAGAAGGCCGTCGGGATTGAAAGATACTTTGTGGATGATGCAACACGGAATGTCCTTTGCAACAGCGAAAATGAGTAAATCATCATCAGTTGGCTCGCAGAAATCTTACAGTGTTCATCAATGAAATCGGCAAGAGCACTTAGAAAAAGCCAAAGGTCAGGAAAAGAGTACTGCTGTTTGCAAGGCTGGCGCTTACTACACTCGTGAGATGTGTGTTCGAACAACGGCGATCTGTGACTTAGGAAAAAGGAGCATTCCCTAGCGATGTGAAGCAAATTATAGAGTTGAGCCAAAAGAGGGATAAGGTCTCAAAGCAGAGGGGAATTGGGCGCTTTAAGGTCAGCATTCAGGCAGCGGCGGTTCAGCGCTTGGCAGCTGACAGCCGGGTTGCCGAAAGGATGTGATTTTCTTCGGCATGGGATGCAAGACCCCACATCCGAGCGAATCACTCTAGCGGGATGGTCCGCTCAGCTGCAATAGCTTACCGGTTTCGATTACCTACATATATTGTCTTGGGGGCTGAAGAGACGCGCGCTATTTATGGATCAGCAAGCGAGGTTGGGCGCTTAGTGCAACAACTTGTGCAAACCCCACTCTATCAAGTCTGCCACGAATGTGATAGTAGTAATCGGGCTTAGAGCCTGACGCAGAAGCAACGGTGTTTTCCTGTACGCATTTCCCTCAAGAATGTTCGGAAAAAGCGGATGGCTTCCCCATGTCGTATTGTCTCTTATTCACAATGAGAAGCGGCAATTGCGGAGAGTCCTGACAAAAATGAATAGTGTCAACGGCGATATAGATGTCTTGCTATCGCGAATGGTGCAAATGACTGGGTTGGTGGAAAAGGGTGACATACTGTGTGTGCTCTTGGTTACTCCTACCCGGTTGTTCTGAGACTCTACATACCCTTGTCATCACTGTACCTTTTCGTCTTCCATTGTAAAATCGGCCCAGTCATACGAGGAAGCCTTTGGAATAATTCGTAGCAAATGAAATTCCCCACACTGTGTAGGCGCCGTGTAGGCAGATCAACTGCCACATCAACAGACATTCTCAGAGGGCTTCCGATGATCCTCTGCTTTCTTGATCATGGCGGAACGCAATAACTGTTAGCTAGCTCTCAGGGACAGCTCGTGCGGCAGCCGCTTCAATGGCCGACATGTCCTCAATATTCTTCGTGACTGAATACCTTGGCGAAGTGCTAAAATTACTTCTACCCCACGCGCACTGAAAGGCGTCTTATCCCCACAACCACATTCCGTCATACTGCATGCATGTCGGCAATGGTTGCACTTCGCCATTTTCACTCGCAAAATCTGCACACAAAGTGATGACAATGTTGATACTATTGCGGTGGCAATCTGTTACTTAGTTTCGTACATTCGAGTCCGTGAAGCGCGAAAGAAGCTATCAAGCCTCTAAACAACGTGCTCAGTTCAGCAAAGCTTCTTTGTGCTCCTCCAGCCACTCTCGAACAGTCTTCGGCTTCCTGCCCAGGGTTATCTCAACGAACTTATTCGGAGCCCACACCACCTCATTCTGCTCCTCGTACCGGAAAAACTCATACAGGTATTTAACCTTCTCACCCATATGCGGCCCATACTCCTCGAAAAAGGCCTCCTTGCTCGAATCATACGCGATCTTCTCCCCCCAGACCTCCGTCATCAACTCGGCCACATCCTGAAACCTCATCAAATCATGCCCATTATTCACCGTATGAAACTGGCCAATGTGCCGCTGATTCGGGCTCAGCAGCAGCGTCCCCGCCACCTCGGCGATATCGCGCGGATCGATCCACGGGATCAGGCGCTCGGGCCAGATGAGCTTGCGCTCCTCCTTCAGGCCGCGCTTCATCCAGAAGAAGTTGTCCATGAACGTCGCGCCGATGTTGAGGTACGTCACCGGCAGCCCGCTCTCGTCGAACATGCGCTTGGCCAGCGCGTGCTGCACGGGCAGGCTGAGCGAGTTGCGCAGGCTCTCCGGGATGCGGCGCGGGTTGGCTTCGGGCTGCAGGCCGACGAGCTTGAGGATGTGGATGGCGCTGTTGTGCGCTTTGAGGGCGCTGATGATGTTGGTGGCGGCCGCGCCCTCGTCGGTGCCGCCGGGCGTGATGATGAAGACGCCTTCCATGCCGGCGGTGGCGCGGAGAAGGGACGGTTCGTCGGAGAAGTTGGCTTCGACGACTTCGGCGGCTGGGAAGGCGGCTTGCAGGGTTGAGACCTTTGCGGGACTGCTGGTTGCTAGGCGCAGCTTGATGGAGGGGGCTTCGCGCTGGAGGAACTCGGCGAGCGGGCGGCCGATGTGGGCGGCTGCGCCGAAAATGAGGACGCTCTTGGGAATAGGCTTCGTGTTGGGAGGCATGGTGGGATGTTGGTGTTGTGAAGAGTCTGCTTGGATCTGTATGTTGTACCGAAAGACTGTGGTTAACTGTGAATTGCTTTGAATTTTTATCGCTATTCATTTAGCTATCTTATATACAACCTTTTGATTTGTAATGCCCTCTGAGCAAAGTAAGAGGGTGGGCATCTATTGGTCCGGATACGGCCGGTTCCCGTCGGTTCTCTACGGATGCCGCACAGACTGAGATGTTTCATCATGGACGCCTATTACCTATTTCCCCATCCAGTAATAACAACTACTATTATTGCGACGAAACACTGAGTCATACGCCGCTTGGCCCCGCGATCTTGGCGATATTTCCTTCTGGTGACGTACTCCGTCGTCTCGGTACTGGCTGATCCACTGCAGTGGAGTATTCACAGATCTTCGCTGCTATGCTTTTGACTTTAGCCGGCGCTTTCCGTTATTCACCCGTAATAGGCGGTAACAAGCTAGGTTTTACTCTTGCCCGCTCTCTTCCGCACCTAAGATATAACTTCACCGCTTGCCCCTTTTATCGTCGGACATAAACAATGCCGACGCGGTTTTTGCAGCAGAAAGTATATAGCAGTCGCAATTCAATGACGGGACCTGGGATGCTCTATTTCATTGGATCGACTCCGATGAGACAACATCAGGTGGCCGCCAGTACCTGGCGATCGCTCACACCCAGCTGACCACTGCATCGGAGCTACTCCATCCTTAATCCTCAGCCCAAAATACAACTGGTGGTAGTTGAGGCGCGAGAGATGTGCTTAGGAGCAACCTGATGCGCTGGCGGCCATATTAAGACGATGGGGTTCGGAATCTGAGAGGAGCGCACGCGGGCGGACGGTATCGAGGAAGCCTTCGGCATCACCGCTTTCGAGCACAGCCATCTAGACGCCATAGGAACAGCGACGGAGGAGAGCGGGTCATTCACCTAATCATGCCAGATCTGTGCAATAAAAACTAAAACTAAATCTCATCGTGTTAAAGGAAAAGAAAGGGCGCCACTTAAAAAGCACGAGAAGGATTGGGAGAACTCACCACTTTTTCCATCTCTACCTCATGCACATCTCTTATTGCTTCCACAGGCCCCTGCGCAAAATGTAGCCGCAAGGGCAGACGCATCGGAAGGCGGTATGCTGGAAACAAGCGATGCTTAAAGTCGAGAGAGAGAGCGAATAATGTTCCTTTGAAATCGCAAGCGGAGAAAGACAATCGCGCGACAACAGATACGAGTGAAATAAAGCCGGCAAAGTTTAATTCAATTAATGCTCCTAGAATTCATGTGCTATTTATAACCTTTCAACGCAACCTTATCCATAAAGCAAGCATCAGCCTAAGTTCAAAGTTCCCACGTGATATAAACCAGCATGATGTCAGAGCATATCTTGAGTTCAAAGTGATGGTATTGAAGGATGATCGATTAGCAGCTACGATAGGTTTGGACTACGTGCAAAGCAAACTACACTAAGCCTAATCGGGCAACGAACATGTTGTAGCAAACGCAGCCGGCCTACGCCTGCTGACACGATCCTCAGAAAGAAACCACAAAATTGGATATGAGAGGTATGCACCATCAGACGAATCAGTGAGGCGAGTGCGCTGCAAGAAAATCTATCGCGAGCTTGGCGAGAAGAGGGTCCCTTCCCGATACAGGGATTTTAAGCGCTTGTGCCAACGTTGCTGCCTGGCGGTTGCCACATTGGTTTAGGGACGTCATGTGAATACGCGACCCCGCTGAAAGGAAAGGCGCGTCAACCTCGCATATGTGTGCGCGTCGCTTCTTCACCCTCCGCACCCACCATCCGCACTCACCACCCTGCCAAGCTTCATATCACTCAGGTCACAGCGTCTTGTACGTGCCATGGCCGCCTTTCTTCTACATCAACTGCTAACGATGCCTCAGTCTCAACCATGGGAACACGTAACCTCACTCTCGTCTACTACAAAGGCGCGTGGCACATCGCTCAGTACGGCCAATGGGACGGCTACCCGGAGGGCCAAGGCCTCACCGTCCTCCGCTTCGTCGCGAATCCCGAGAACGTTTCCAAGCTGAAGGCCGTCATCGACGCCGGCAACATGCTCTACGAACCCACGGAGGAGCAGGTCATGGCCTGGCACGACGAAAGGGCCCGTGCCAAGAGGGAATACTACAATCATCGGTCCCACGTCCTCATCAGCAAAATAGAGGATCTCGAAAAGGAGGAGGCGAACGAGCCCAAAGTGGTCCCGTCCGTCAGCCGCGATACGTGTGCCAAGATCCTGGGCCTCGTTGCCAATGCCACCGAGCCGGTCCCGATCGTCAAAGAACTATCGTTCATCGGCGACACCCTCTTCTGCGAGTGGGCTTACGTGGTTGATCTTGACGAGGGCGCTGTCGAGGTGTACGCTGGTCTCTACGACGCGCCGAACTTGATCAAGGAGGGCGCGGAAACCCGCTTCGTGCAGGATGAGAACTTCAAGGACTGCGAAGCTTTTCCGGATCTGGTTGGCAAGTGGATGCTCGACAATCTTCCCAGTGAGCATGAATTCCTGGGCTGGTTCGAAAAGAGCGAATGCCGTGAAATTCTGGGCGGCTGTGATGCTGGAGAGCACGAGAACTGAAGTGCCGCCTACAAAGGTGACCGAGGTATTCCAAATCTTCACTAACCATGACGTCGGTGAGGACGTGTCATAGGATCTCGGGTAGTTCTAGGTATTATGGCTTCACTACATGAGTCTCCAAGCTTAAGATGGAGATTGACTGCTCCCATACCAACTCTTCACTTGCAGAAGTATCATAAAACTCTTCTCTAGATCTTCAGACAATGCAAAGACTCATGGCAATGATCCCTGTTCCAGTCTGTCAGATGTCAAACCCGCTCACCACCAGCACACGCTCCAAAACCCACCGCCTCCAAAGCACCACGCCCACCCGTCACCTCCACCCCACCACGCGCAACCTCACACAATATACCTAAACAACGGACTCTTATCCCCCATCCTCCTCAACTGCTCCTCCGTAAACCTCGCCCGCACCTCCTCCTCGCTCCCCATCTTCTCCTTCTCAGCATTCAACCTCTCAAACGCAACTTTCAGAACCACCGTCGCCGCAATCGCCGCCAACGATATCCCCAACCCAAACCCAAACCCCAACCAATAATGCGGCGCCTGCGCCTCGAGATACACATTACTCCCAATCGCACCCCCCAAGTTCCCCATCGAAATCAGCAGCGCCATCCCCACCGCGCGCTTCCACGACGGCGCCAAATTATTCCCAATCCACGACAACACGCCTATCAGCGGCGGGTACACGCCGGCGGGGATGCAGAACAGAAACGCGTAGGTCAGCCCGGGCAGCCGCGGGTGCGGGATGCAGAGCAAGCCGAGGAAGCCGGCGGCGGCGAGGCAGAAGGGCGCGACGATGAAGGGCCAGCGCGTTTGGTGCTTGTCGGCGTAATACGAAACGGCGATGGTCGAGATGACGCCGAGGACGTAGATGGGGATGGTCAGGAGTTGGGCGTTGGCGGCGGAGTAGCCGAGGCCGAGGATGACGCTGGGGGCGGAGTAGGTGAAGCCGTAGAGGGAGATGGAGTTGCCCCAGTAGATGATGATGGCGAACCAGATCTTCCACTCCACCAGCGCCGCCCGTATCGTCGGCCAGTGGAACAGGTCCTCCGTCTCGACGTGGCCTGTTTTGGTGCCTGAGTCCGCCTGCAGCCGCCGCACGAGGAAGCGGCGCTCCTCGGGCTTCAGGAACGACGCGGTTTCGGGGCTGTTTGGCAGCAGTTTGAGACATGATACGCCAATAACGACAGTAGCAATGCCTTCAAGAATGAAGATCCAGCGCCATCCGCCCAGCCCCGCCACGCCGTCCATGTTCTGGATGGCGAAGGCGAGGAGGCCGGAGAAGGCGCCGGCGAGCGACGCCGCGCTGAAGAAGACGGCCATCCGCGTTTGCAGCTCGAAGCGCTTGTACCAGGTCGTGAGGAGGTACGTGCTGGCGGGGAAGAAGCCGGTTTCGGCGAAGCCGAGCTGAGTTTGGTGGTGTTAGGGGTGGGGTGGGATGAAGGGTGGTGGGGAAGAGAGGAGGCTTACTGCGACGCGGGCGCCGACGAGGCCGCCGTAGCTTTGGACGATGCCCATGAGGGTCATGACTGATGGTGTTAGCGGCTACTTTGGGCGTGGAAAGGAATCAAGGTGTACCTGTGCCCCACGCGATCATCATGGATGCGATCCAAATCGATGGCTTTACAAGCTTCAGAACGACATTGCTGGGGACTTCAAATAAAGCGTAGGGGAAGAAGAAGACGGTCAGGCTGCAGCGTCATTAGTAGATGGTCAATGGCTGTTTGGAGCAACGTACGCGATGTTGTACTGAGAGCCCGTCAGACCGAGGTCTTTGTTCATCCCCGCTACCTTTGCGTTTCCGACTACGAGACTTTCGTCAGCCAATGCACGTTGCATGTGGTGGTTATACGCACTGTTGCTCCTGTCAATGAAAGACAGAACATACAGAAGAGTCAACATGGGCAGCAGCCGATAGTCGACCTTGCGGAGAATTCGCCGGGTCTCCTTAGCGTCGAACTCAGGTACGTCTACATGTTCATCGGAGGTGTTCGTTTCGACATCCTCGAGGTGGTGCGGTAGGTCAACTTTCTCGCACTTTGCGTCACCTGAAGCCATTGTCGGAGTACAAAAAACTTGCGGTCTGGTTCTCGGGACAGATGAGGAACGATGTCACAAATATAGATTCCCAAGTACCGGTGATGACGCACTCGGTTGTTGCACGAGATGCGGGGAGCTTGGCAGCGAACCCGATCGGCACTCCAACCCCGCAAATGCGAGATCCTTTTCCTTCTCGCCGCAGCGGAGATTCGGGAGTGCGGGGTTGAGTGGCCCGGAATTTTTGGTGAGTTCGTCCAATGGGCTCTTGAGATTGTTCGACGGTGGGTAACGCCGGTGTTCTCGGCGATTCCGGAAATCCCGAACAACACATTCGGTCTTAAGACATATGACGGTCCCTCATGTTAATTTCAAGACGCTCGCCTGTTTTATTTACTGTTTGCTGCTCCGTTTGCTGTTTGCTGGTAGTTGGCCATCTGGTGGCCTCTAGCGTCTACGCTTCCTCCAGGTATTCTCTGGATAATCCGGCTCATCTTTTCCAATGTCCCATCAGGAATGTGGGCCAATATTTCCGCGCAGCTGACCTCAATGCAGGCCTTTCCGGTTCTCTCAAACCAAGCATCCTCTCCAATCCTCCATCCCTCCACGCGCATCCTCCTCTTCCCTCTACTCCCACACCCCCCTCTCCCTCACCATCCCCGCAACCTTCCCCCCCACCTCCGTCCCCAACGCCTCAAACCCCTCCACAACCCCCTGCCTATCCCCCACCCCCATCTCCTGACTCATCTTCCACTTGCCCCCCAAGTCCGTAATCTCAATCTCGATCCCGATAATCGCCTTCTTCAACGCATCCGTATACGCCTTGGGCGCATCATCCACCTTCCACGGCTTCTCGTACCCCATAATCCGCGTCTCCGACAGCTGCGAGAGCTCCGCCACCTGCTTCGCCAGAAACGCTTCCGTCGACGCGGCTTTGCTGTCGAAGTAGACGGTGGCCCGCCCGTACGCCTGCACCGCCGCGTAGTTCCACGTCGGGACGACCTTGCCCGTCGCGGGCTTGGTGGCGGTGTAGAACTTCGGCGTGACGTAGTGGTGCGCGGGCGCGTTGAAGAGGATCATTACGTCCCGGGACAGCTGTTGCGGGAGCGCAGCGGCGTCGGGTGAGGCAGCGGCGGCCGACGTGGCTTTCAGGTGCTCCATCAACGCCTTCGCTTGCGGGTTCGCCCGCGCCATGTGGCCGCGCAGCACGCCGAGTTCGGTTTCGCTGGCGTCGTCTTGCACGTCGAGGACGAAGGGGATGTGGCTGGATTGGAGGAAAGGGAACGAGGGGGAGTCGATGGCCGTGGTGAAGATGCCGAGGGGGTTGTCGCGGATGAAGGCGCGGAGGGTGGGGATGTGGCGCTCGGCGTGGGCGGCGCGGAGGTACATGGTTGGAGGTGTGTGTGTGGACGGAGGACTGGGGTGGAGGGATGGTTTGGGGGAAAGCAGGTGCTGCGGGAGGGATGATGGAGGTGGTGGTAGGTTTTATATCTCGTGGCCGCCGCCGGCAGCTTCGTGAGTCAACCGGAGGATTCATCATGGACGTTGGAATTCACCCCGCCGCCACCTTCGGCTGCACTTTCCGGAAGAGGGAGAACCGGGATCTGCGAGCTAATCGCTTGCAAACTGTGCCACGCGGTACGACTCCGCGGGCCGCGCGTGGACCCTGGGTAGCTTGTGCTGTCATGCTGCCAATAAACCGTTTCTGATTGGCTGCGATGACTAAACGCGTTCCAGCTCCGCTTTCATTGGCGCCGCTGTTGCCGCCAGGTACAACAACTCCTTGTTGGCTTATCACTACTTTCCATTTTCAGCTCTTTCCCCATCTTCACCCACTTTTGGCATTCATTCACTACGTAAGCTCTTAACGGCTATTCGACCTTGACGCCAAACTTCCCAACATCCCTCAACCCCGCACACCCAATCCCCACGGACAAAATCATGGCCGCAAAGCACGCCCAAAACGCCGCGCGGTACCCCTCGAGCAGTGCAGGCGGGGATGTCTTAACTGCATAATCCGACTGCTCCGTCACATTCGACGAAATAACCGCCATGACGGCCAGCCCCACCGCGCCGCCAAACTGGGCCACCGTATTGAACACGGCGCCCGCCAGCGCCTGCGTCGACGGCGGGAAGATGTTGGTGATGACGAGCGTCGACACAACGAATAGCACGTCGACAGCCACGGCCGACAGCAGCATCGCCCAGAACTGCGCGTACCAGTAGGACCAGGTCGGCTCGGCGATGGCGAAGAGCATCGGCGACAGCGCGCTGATGACGGAGGCGGCGAGGACGATCCAGTAGGCTGAGAATTTGTGTAGGATCATGCCCGTGCCGATGCTGAGGATGATGCCGGAGATGGCGTTCGGGAGGAAGCGGAGGGAGGTTTGGAGGGCGGGGAGGGATTGGACGTCTTGGAAGCTGCGGCGGGGGTGGTTGTCAGCGCGGGGGATGGGGGGACTGGTAAAGGAGGAGGCTTACAAGAGGCTGGAGTAGAAGTTGACGGCGTTGAGGACGGCCCAGGTGAAGAAGACCATGACGCAGATGGTCGAGAAGGCCGTCTTCTTCCAGAGCGCGTTGGGGATCAGCGCCGTCATGTTCCTCTTCGTGCGTAGGTCCATCCAGAAGATGAACGACGGCAGCAGCGCGCCGGCGATGCAGAGAAGCGCGATGTTCCTCCCCTGCTTGATCTGCGACGGGCCATCCGAAATCATGGCCAGCACGTACGACAGGATGCCCAGGCACGCGCTCGCCATGCCCGCCCCGACCACATCCAGCTGCCGGAACAGCCCGCCCCATGAATACCTAACCTCAGCCCGCTTCCGCGGCAGCGCCCAGACGGCGACGACGAACACGGCCATCGACACCGCTGCGGCCAGATACCACGAATACCGCCACCCAATCGAGTCGACGAAGAAACCGCTCAGGAACAACCCTAGCGAGAACCCTAGCGGCTGCCCGGCGCCCATGATCGCGAACCCGACGTTGCGGCGCCGCCCGCCGGGGAAGTACTCGGACATGAGACTCACGGCCGTCGGGAGGCAGCACGACGCCGCCACGCCCTGGCAGCCGCGGAAGACGATGATCTGCGTGCTGTTCTGCGCCAGCCCGCTCGCCAGCATCGACAGCGAGAGGAAGAGGCAGCCGACGAGGTACACGATCCGGCTGCCAACGTAGTCCGCGATAGCCCCGGCTAGCAGCAGCGAGCAGCCGCTGGTGAGCCCGTAGATGGAGGCGGGCCTGTATAGTAATAGCCGCGTCAGTCAACAGAGAGCGATTGGGGACGCAGCAAAAAAAAAAAAAAACAACGCACCAGAGCAGAAGGTGCTCCGGGATCTCCAGATCCTTGGCCATGGTCGGCAGCGCGACGGTGATGAGGCCGGTCGTCATGCTGCTCGCGACGAGGACGCCCGTTATCGCGGCGGCGATGGTGCCTAGCCGGAAGAGCGAGAGCTGCTGCTGCTGCGGCGCATCATCCGAACCCGATCTGCTGTTTTCTTCTTCTTCTGGCTCGTTAATGGACTGCCGTGCAGCAGCAGAAGTGGCAACGACTGCGATAGCTGCGCCATCTCCGTGCAGATGCTGCAGCTCGTGGACCACGGCTGTTTGCGACATGGCAGCGGCGTGAGAGGTGGAGAGTTGGCCGGTCGTAGAAACGAGGGATTCGCGCTAGGTTTTAAGCCGCAGGACCCACTGCGCCGCTAAAGTGGGCAGCCGCATAAGGTAGGGCGAGGCGAGATGCGCTTTGCGGCGGAAACATGGCCGGATGAGGAGTGGTCACAGCCACGTGATTGAAGGTCGAAGCAGCCTCTGCGTGCGTTCTGATTGGAATTGATGAGGCGAGGATAGCTGTTGTAGCTTATATTCAACGGCGGCGAGCTTGATCAGATATGCATCGTAGCTCGAGCAATTGTAATGGAAGAGAGCTGCAGCTATTTAACTCTCATGCACTCTCTCGGCCGAGAGACCATGTCCCAGATGGCGAGGGACCAGCTGTATACCGGAGCGGCGGCGAGGGAAAGAGGTGCGAACTTCATGCTGAATAGAGCCATGTTGAAGGTCCTGCAGCTCTGTTACCTGTCACTGTGGCTCTTTATATATCAGGCCTGCCTGTGGGATGAAGAGTATTTGACGACCTTCTCGTATTCGATGGTCCGGATTGAGGCACATGTCCTGATCGTCTCCTTCTGATTGTCGCTGTTGTTCTTCCGTACTCATCTGCATGAAATTGAACGACTGTTGTCTTTGTGAAACAACCTTACCCACATTTTCCTATCTTCCATTCTTGCCAAAATTTATGTATACAAACGTACAAACAACAATTGGATCACCCGATGGTTGGCCGTTATTGTAACTTAACTCAAGCAATATAAATGAAATTTTAAGGGAATTCCCCATCATCCGCAGTCATGGAAGAGCAGGCTGGTCTCCGCTGTGCATCGGAATAATGACCGAGTGACCCTCAGCCACGTGATTGCATGTCGATGTAGCTTGAACGCCGATTTTAATGGACTTGATGTACGGAAGGCCATTAGAACTTGTGTACCATGAGATGTGTTTAGGAATTCACCGCAACGTCAAAAAGATGTAGCTATATTTATTGTGAGACAATCTCTCGGCCGAGACAGTCCTCAGCCTCGGGCGCTTAGGGCATGCCCGTATTCGTACTTAAAGTTACCCCTTTGAACGGACGAGGCAATCCGCCCCGACTACATAAAAGTGTTCACGTCATACCGCTCACATAGCACAGAAAATCCTTTTCTACGCCCTACGAATTACATATCGCAGAACTAAGATTCTTGCGGCGGCGCACTAGTCGTCGCGGCCAATTTACTTTTATTAACCATGCACCGATTCCTGAAGCCACACCGCCGCACCTTCTTCTCTCTCAGCCGCAAACATCTCGGAAGTCCACTCATTCGACAACCGCAGTGTTTATTCCCCCCTCTTTCGTTCACGCCGCACCAAACATCGAACACAACCATGGCCGCCACAATCACCACCACCACCACCACCAACGGCCGGCGGCCACCACCACCACCACCAGTCCAAATCCGGCCCGCCGCACCCACCGACGCCGCCACCATCGCTACCCTCGGCGCGCACGTCTTCAGCGTGACATTCGGGCACTCCGTCACCGCCGACGAACTGCAGGCCTACCTCGCCAAAGAATACACGCCTACCGCCATCGCCAACGATCTTTCCAACCCGCAGAAAGACACCATCCTCGCCGTCGACCCCTCCTCTGGCGAGGTCCTCGGGTTTGCAGTACTTACCCGCGGCTCCAGCGAACCCTGCGTCGAGCAACTCGAGAGCAAGGTCGAGCTGCAGCGCATCTACGTGCATCCGGATGCGCACGGCAAGGGGGTTGGTGGGAGGTTGGGGAGAAGGGTGGAGGAGATGGCGAGGGAGCAGGGGTTTCGGTGGATGTGGCTGGGGGTGTGGGAGGAGAATGTTGTGGCGCAGAAGGCGTATGAGAAGTGGGGGTACAAGAAGGTGGGAGAGCATGATTTTGTGGTTGGGGGGGTTGTGCAGACGGATTGGATTATGACGAAGGAGCTTTAGGGGTTTTAGAAGAGGGCGTTAAGAGAGGGTGGGGGAGTTGGTGGGGGGGTTTTTGATGATATGGTTTTTAGAGTAGATGTTTAGAGCATGGGAAAAGCACGTTTCGAGCATGATTAATATGAGAGAATCATGTTGTCTACCAAATTACTGCAGTCGGAATTCCAGCAGGAGGCTGGCGTGGGAAGCAATTCCACCATATTCTGATGTGTTTACGTTTCTCCGCGGGAGAATTGATGATGTGGCCTTGATATCTAGCCCTGTCGCATGCATGGTTGCCGACGCTAAGCGGACCGGTGGTGGGGACAAGCGTGCTACCTAGCCACATTTCATTGCGGAGGATCCACTTTCCCTGAAAGCACTGTGCACTTGGGACCTGGAAAAGCGCGTAGCGGGCAGAAAGTGCAAATTCCAAATAATTCGGAATTTCCGAAATGTGTCCTCCAACTATCATGCAGAGGATGTGCCGAAAAAGTTTAATAAAAATTTAGGCTCAAAAGTCTGTGTAGCTCGCTGTTAGTTGCTGGCACGGAGTTCGGCACCGCCACAGCGGGACCTTGTCATCGATAGGGCGGGACGCTTGTTTCAGCGGGCTAGACTAATTTAAGTAAAGTATCATCGGCGGCCGTTGCAAAGGCTCTTGGACCTGGTGAGCGACTTGTCATGGCACATGCAGGTTAGTCATTGAAAATTTGCAGGCTCGGAAACTCCTGCCAATCGCACGTCTTACGTACACCGGTAACGTTCAAGGCTTCGCGGCGTGCATGCCGGCGCCGGAGAATCTTCCAAGTGGCCAGCGGGGGAAGGGATCGGCGAGCGGTCAAGGCTTAGCGGCGGGCGAACGTCATAACCTTATTTTGTCACAACCGCTCGAACCACCCATCCCTTGTTAGCTTTGTCTGACCGCTCGTCTCCGTCTCCTTTACATGGCCGCCGTTTCCCAGAGCTCCAGCACAAATGTTGCCGAGCTGGCGATACGTGTGAACACCAAAGGCAGCGCAAGCAACCATGGAGCATTCGGTTCAGGGGATGAAGTCGCAGGAGAGGTCGAGGTCAGCACGCGTGACGAGGCCCGCATCGAGACCGTGAGAGTATACCTCACGGGTGCGCATTCAACGAGTCCCGGACTTTGACGAGACGGTGTGCTTACGAGGCTGCAGGAAAGGCACGGACACGTGTCGAACACATCGTCTGGGCCATGCCGTCCATCATGAAAAAACGGCTGCTGAGGATGCACCAAACCATCAGACCATCGGGTGACGACGCGGCGTTGCCTGCACAAGGCAAACGCACATTCCAGTTCAGCCTCACCATTCCACATGGGCTCCCTGAAACCCATTGTCTATGTCCCCCAATGAACGACGACGACCATCTGCAAGTTCCACCAACCATGGGCGGATGGCACAGATGGGAACACGACGGAGAGATCCTCAGTGACCCAACACCCGACATGGTTGAGGTATGCTACAAAGTCACCGCAATAGCGACGCTCAAGGACCCCGAAGGCCGATCCACCACGGCGGAAACAGCTCAGCGGATCTGCATTGTCCCAAGTTTCCCGGAAGCCCCACCGCAGTTTTCAAGCAGCTATCGCATCCGCGAAGAGAGCATCGTCAAGCGGAACATTCTATCTAATAGACTAGGCTGTTTGGTCATGGAGGCGCAGCCGCCAAGCGCGCTCAAAGGGATCAAGTCCGGCAACGCCGTTTCCTGCAGAGTGCTCGTGCGGTTTGACCCCGCATCCCACGAGTGGGGGCCTCCGCCGGCCGACGGCATCATGCGGAAAATCCACGTCACGACGATATACACATCGGGGGCCGCCCTTGCTGCCGACAACTCCGACGGGCAGGAGCGCTCATATACGGACGCAATATCGTTACCTCCATTCAACCTCAGCGGCGTGCAGTGGCTGAAGAAGTATCCCGGCTGGGAGCACATGCAGCTGTCGCACGGCCGCATGACGCCGTCGGAGGTCATTGCGCCGTCGGCGGGCTACGTTGGCGGAGTCTACTACCTGCTGAAGCTCTCGATTCCCGTCGAGTTCCCGGCCGGCAAGATACTCGTGCCCACGTTCCGCTCCTGTCTGGTGTCGCGGACCTACGAGCTGGAAATCTCGCTTTCTCTCTCTTCAACAGCGCCTATATCCGTGCGTTTTCCGCTACAGATCTGTACATAGCTTCTACGTAAAGAAGCAGAAATGACAAATATCACGCTTTACGGAAACTCAAGATTTATTTTCCCCTCCCGTCCCGTCTCCGGCCGGTAGTGCAGCTGAATACGGGATCGTTTGCGGGCTTGGTAGTACGAGATGGTGCAAGCGCCACTGCGGAGACGGGAAGCGAGGCGGCTCACCTGCCTGATGCGCGATAAGATCCGCCGCACTTAATCTACATCGTCCGATACCTAGTGCTGACCCGCTCCAGACCCCACGGGAACCACTTTTAAGCTTCTTTTAACATTCGCGATGCCATTGCCCCCCTCCGCATTTTGCTTTTCTTCCCCTTCGCCATTCTCCCGCCATCATGTTCCTACCCCTCATCACTCTACTCCCCATCCTCCTCGCAGCCGCCCCCGCATTCGCCGACAACAATGCCTACCTAGCCCTCACCACCAACGGCCCAATCATCGGCCACCCCGCCGCCACCGCCCCAGACGTCGTCACCGAGTACCTGGGCATCCCGTACGCTGCGCCGCCAATCGGCCCTCTGCGCTTCGCCGCGCCGCAGCCGTACGTCGCCGCCGGCAACCCGAACAACGACACGGCGGCGCCCTTCATCGCCGGGCACTACGGCTACACCTGCCCGCAAACCGCCTCCGCCCGCGTCGCCTACCCAGACCGCACGCCGCAGGCGCAGCGCATCGTCGCCGCCTTCGCGGGCCAGCTCAACCACACGCAAAGCGAGGACTGCTTGACGCTGAACGTCTGGACCCGCACCGCCGCCGAGCAGAACGCAACGACGACGCTGAAGCCCATCCTCGTCTTCATCCACGGCGGCCGCTTCACCATCGGCGAGAGCCACACGCCCTTCTTCGACGGGACCAAGCTGGCCGCCGCGCAGGACGTCGTCGTCGTCACGCTCAACTACCGCGTGTCGATCTTCGGCTTCCCGGGCGATGCGGCGGGGCCGAAGAACCTGGCGTTCCGCGATCAGCGGTTGGCGGTGGAGTGGGTGCGGGATAACGCGGAGGCGTTTGGCGGCGATGCGGGGAGGATTGTGGTTGCCGGGCAGAGCGCGGGGGGCGCGGCGGTGGATTATTGGGCGTATGCGCACAGGGAGGACCCGGTGGTGGCGGGCATTGTGCCGATGAGTGGGAATGTGTGGAGTTTTCCGGTCAGCAGTGAGAGCACGGCGGCGGAGCGGTGGGCGAATGTTTCGGCGGCGGCGGGATGTGCGGCGGGGGTTGTAGGGGGGGATGTAGGGGGGAATGCAGGCGAGGATGCAGGCGGAGATGGGGTGCTGGAGTGTATGCGGGGGAAGGATTTCGAAGTTATCAAGAAGGCTGTGGCAGGGCTAAAACTGCCGACTGTGAGCGGCCAGGGGCGGTCAGAGGCTGTGTTTCAGCCGACGGTGGATAATGAGACGGTGTTTGACCAGGAAACGCTGAAGAAGATGACGGATGCCGGGGAGTTTGCGCGCGTGGTGAGGCTGAATCTCTTGTCCATTGGTGTGGTTGGAAGGGGAAGGAGACTAACGATTGGCAGCCTTATCTTGTCGGGAACACCCATTTCGAAGCCGGGTACTACCGCTGGGCTGCTTACGGTGCAGGAAGCATCTTGACAGACGCCCAGTGGGACAACTTTAACCTCGTTACTTTCACGTGCCCCAGCACCTACGGCGCAGCCGCGCGTGCTCGGTTCGGCGTGCCGTCGTGGGTGTACCGCTACGGCGGCGATTGGGATAACCTGCGGCTCTACCCCAACTCCTCCGCTTATCACGGCAGTGACATGCACGCGCTATTCGGCAACTCCGAGGAAGTCAGTGGGCTGCCGGAAGAGGAGGCGCAGGCTGGGCTGACGCGAGTGGTGATGGAGGCGTGGGCGGCTTTTGCGAGGGATTCGCGGGGTGGGTTACACGACCTGGGCTGGGGGGAGTATTCTGACAGTAAGATTCTGCCCCATTTCAATGCAGACACGTTGCCTGTCCTGACTGGTGCAGATATTCTCGTGGAGTTGGGCTTCAACAAGAGCGCCTTGCCGACTTTCGCCTCGCCACAGAAATATGCCTCCACATGCGCATCGCTGAACCTGTCATTCTACAGTGATTAGCGCCGCCAAGGAGGTCACTGGATGTAAGCGATTGATTGTTACACAAAATACGAGTTGATCGGCTGGCATCACAAGACGAAAATTAGTTTCCAAACTCTTGATTCGATCATCAATTAGCCGTGTCTCCGCATCTTAACTTGGCATTTTATTTAGTGGATGCGTTCGCCCTGAAATGCTGGTGAGATTGGCGAGGCTAAACTGACTGAGATTGTTGCCTGCATAAGGCTGAGGCTCAAGCATCATTTGTTCACCTGTAAGAGCGAATTGACTGCAAGATCATTCTGCCTACCCATCCAGCCCTGATTAATGATCAATGAAATGGTTCGCTTAGTGGGCTGTGTTAATTCAATGAGAGTTCTTGTGTTACAATTCGTAAGCCACCCAAGCAACCACACTCCGTATTCCAATCCAATAACCAAGTCATGGCGCTGGCTGATTTTGCCACCCGCATCATTCCACATCATATTTCGCACCTTCACGAAGAATGTGGGCCATGAGTGGCTTTCCAAGTTGCGCGCCCGCCTATAGCTGCAGACCTCCAAACCTTATTTCAAGCTTCAACAGACTACGAGAATCCCGCCAGTCGAATACAGAGGGTCTTCTGACCTTCTGTAGCACCAAGACACGTAAACGATGCGCAGACTTCCAGGCAGCAGTGGAGGCTGCCGTTTCCTGCATTGCCACTTGGAAAGCCTTTTTGGAAACGGCTAGCATGGCATCGAGATCACACATAAAATGGTTGTTTAGTAACAGAGATAAGGCCTTGTTATAAAACGTGAGAACACTTCGCATAAGATAAACCTCCTTAGATCAACCGCATCAAGTTATCACATTTTTGAGATTCCCTCCAAGTGGCGTCTTTATTGGAAATGCCATACAGATACATTTTGCTCACGTTGATCACATCCATTCCCGTCATTTATCCCATCGCCTCTATCCTTTCCTTTTTGTTCAGCATGGGGGATGCGAAAGAGGTGACAGGGTCCCCGAAGTCTGTCTCAAAACAACATGATTCGATCAAGCTACGAGACCGGATCTGCAGGGCTACGTTGTCAGTCACATCCAGCCGTGACCGGACAGAGTTCGTCCCTGCGAATAAGTTCAACGAGCTTGTCACAGAGGAAAGCATTGAAGCGGAAATCCCAGATTCCCCACGCGAGCTCATCGAGTTCATCTACAAAGATGCCAAAATGGTATTCATGACCGTACTTGACATCAAGGAACACGACAACCAGAGCGAGTTGGGGTCCATGATGCAATCGTTTCGAGCCAGTGGGTTTACCGACAAGCATTTACCGATCCGTAACCCTCGTGATCTTCTAGCCGAACACGACAATGGCCATCATTTTCCAGTACTACCACCCGATACTTTCGATCATGAAAAATGGACAACAGACGCAAAAGTACGATTCTACCGATCCCAGTGGACTTTTCTGGCTCCTATCTTCACGGAAGGCAAGCTCAAACATGACTTCCCCCAAGAAACTATGTTGCCTTTTACAGAAATCTCCCCTTCGGTAAGGGAAGGCTTCTTCAGCACTGTATCCCAAGTGAAAATCCATCCAGCTCACCAGAAAGTGCTGTGCAAGGTAAGCTACTCGTAATAATCCTCCTACAGGTGCAGTCTAATGTATAAACACAGGAAAATGGGAAAGCACTGTGCTTCGCGATCAAGGAGCTAAAGTATCTCGATCATGAACCTGGATATGATCCAGCAACGGCCTGGGAGCTCGAAGCAAACTCACTCCATCAAATTGGCAAGCTTAACGACTCCCACCTGATCAAACCGGTCGCAGCCTACAAGATAGGTATCCGCCATTGCTTCATCTTTGAATGGGCCGAAGGAGGAACACTACGGGATTACTGGAAGAATTATCGTCATCCAGTTCTCGACAAGGCACTCATTCTGAATGTCCTCAAACAACTCCTCGGTCTCGCTAAAGCTCTTGAAGTATTACACACCGGTTACGGAGCAGACAACCACTCTGAAGATGAAGCGAGATCAGAAAGCCACTGGCGCCATGGTGATCTGAAACCCGACAATATTCTCAGATTTCAGGATCTTTCAGAGGTAAAGGAGCTGGGGGAGCTTCGCATAGCTGACCTGGGTTTGGCGAAGCTGCACACATTTCGGACCAACGCGAGAAACAAACCAACGGGTACGAAGTACCTGACATCGCATTACGAGCCTCCCGAAGCCTTTACTCTGCCAAATAAACCAAGATCACGCCTGTATGACTTATGGTCCATGGGCTGTGTTATTCTGGAGTTCATCATATGGCTCCTTTATGGTTCTGACTCCTTGGACGAATTCGTAGATGAAAAGCTGGGGAAACATGAGCATGGCACGATTTACTATCTCATTGAAGGTCCAGACCTTCCAAGTCCGTCTGCCAGGATGAACGAGAAGATTGCTTCGAAATGGATGGATGATATTCTTCCGGTAGACCCGGATTGTCAGCCGGAGAAGACTGCCATTGGAGACCTGCTCATGATGGTCAAGACAAAGCTCCTTGTTATCAAGCTCCCGGATGATGGGTCTGGTAGTTTGACTCCAAGCAGAGCAAGTGCCACGGACTTCAGGACATGCATCGACGACATCCTGAAACGAGCAACCGACGACGAAAAGTATGCGTTCGTACAGAGAGATAGGACCGATCTACGACCTTCCGGACGGCAGACAATTGCTGGGCAACCACAAGAGCAAAGACCTCGATCTGCAGCATTCCTCACACCAGACATGGCTCGTCGTCCGCCTCATACTCAGCAAGAAGCTGGTAATCTATCTCAGAATGTAAGTTGCTTCCACCCTAGACAGACTTGGTCAACTCTCTAAATGTACAATAGTAACACATCTCGTAGATTGTACGTATAATCCGCGAGTAGTTTTTTACTTTGTTTTCATCAAAAAAAAAAGACGAGGAATACTAACACGTAAGACACTTTTAGACAGTACGTTAACTATATTCTCTGCATATAGGTTTATAACTAACAACTATAATAGTACGTAAGTAAATTCTCTATAGTAAATTAGAAAAATGTTCGTTAATCATCGTTCTATTTTTGGTAAAAGACTGTAAGTAAAAATATGAAAAAAAATCAAGAACGTAACTAATATCTCTATCTAGCACGTAAGTTTAATATACTTTTTTAACGTTACTATGTTAATATCAGCTGATTTGTGTATAATAATAGCTGGTACGTAACCCTGATCTTAATAAGATGGGAGGGCAATTTACTAATACACGGAGTAGCCGGTATGCGAAAATTTATCTATACGTATTTTAACAGTACTAAAGTATTACTAGTTTAATGACGATTGGAATTTCCACCTCGATAACGCATTTGCAACGTCATTTATTGGCCAGATCGATGAGCAAGACATCCGTTCAAAATCGTCTAACAGACAACAACTCTGTCATCGATGCAGACTTCTATGTTTTAGAGATTCGCCCATGCGCCTGGAGCAATCCCGAGAAAACCTATGTGGGAGTACTTCCAATTGCCCGCTCTGTAAGTTGCTGCTTCAGTTATGTGAACGTTTAGGTGTACAGAAGATCCGTCTGGGGAAAGACGGATCCATCATGAGAAACATGGATGATGGCCGTCCTATTCTTTCCATCTGTTCAGACGCATGTGAGTAAACGTGTTCCTACATCTTTTCTCAGTATCCAAAAAATAACGAAAAGCTTCGACGCAGCGCATGAAAACATCCAGGTTGGACTTCCAAACTTGCCTGTGGCTGGGAGTCGAACACACTTCAAATTAATGCGGCAGTGGCTCAAGAACTGCAACGAGAACCACATGTGCTGTTCAACTGCTTCCGGGTTTCTCCCTACTCGAGTCATCGACGTTGGAAACGGAAACACGCCGACTGTGCGGCTTTGCGTACCTAAGGAAGAAGGTCTTTGCAAGGCGCCCGGAAAGGCTGGCGGGAATCAAAGATTCATTGCATTGTCACATCGGTGGGGAGATCCGAACACGAATGACTCTTATTGTACGTTGAAACGCAATGTCTCCGAGCGGAAAGTTGGAATCGGCCTCTGCAATCTTCCTAAAACCTTTCAAGACGCCGTCACGATTACGAGAGAGCTTGATGTGCAATACCTGTGGATCGATTCTCTTTGTATCATTCAAGACGACGTGGAAGACTGGGGCCAAGAGGCAACCCTAATGGAGGATGTCTTTAGCTCTGCCTACTGTGTTCTTGCGGCCAGCTGTTCTTCAGGAATCAGTGATGGCTTTCTTAAGGGGCCCTCCGCTCGAAAGTCCGTTATGGTCTCCGAGTTAGACCCACCACTCTACATTTGCGAGTTCATTGATGATTTTGATCGTCAAGTCCTACAGGCAGACTTGAACAAACGGGGATGGGTTTTACAAGAGCGAGCCTTGGCGCGTCGAACTATCCATTTTGCTGAAGAGCAAACATACTGGGAATGCGGAGACGGCGTCCGTTGTGAAACGTTGACGAAAATGACAAAGTGAGTTTTATGGCTGCTTAATGGATACGTCGAGGATGCTAACATTGCCATTCAGTCGGAAAGCGGCATTTCTTGGAGATCCCGGATTTCCTAATCTAGCAATTCAATCATCTAAAGGTGGTAGGATCCGCCTTTTCCAGATGCTCTACCAACATTACTCGAGGCTTGCGCTATCACGTACAGTTGATCGGCCTCTTGCAATAGCAGGCCTTGAAAAGAGAATGATACATGCTCTCTACACGCATGCAGGAGTGTACGGTGGATATGGGATTTTGAAGAGCAAGCGCCCAGAGTATGAGAGTCTTCTCGGCCGAAGCCTTCTATGGCAGCGAGGCTCTGGAGGAAGGGTATTGAAACGAATCAAACTCACTACCCGAGTTCCAAGCTGGTCTTGGATGGCTTACGAAGGCCCAATCGACTATGTTGACCTCCCTTTCGGAAAGGTTTACTGGTATACTGAGGAGATCGAAGTATCATGGGACCAAGACACTCAGTCCTCACCATGGCATACCGGGGATAGATCGAACCCGGTGAAGCTGAGGGTCGCATGCAGATGTTTCACACTCAACACAGGAGATCGGGTCGAGCTTGATGACTGCGAAAAGACATTGGATGATAGTTGGAGATGCGTTCAAATTGGTTCAACAAAGGACTTCTACAAGAAGGTTTACGTTCTTCTCTTACGCCCAAAGCCCGCTGAACCGCGAAATGGGTGCTGGGAGAGAGTTGGAGTCGGATTATTCCAAGAAAGCTCTATCTCTTTGGTTCAAGAGCAATGGGTCGATGTAGGTTAAGATACGGGGTTTCTGTGGGACGCATCCAAGACAGGAACATGCCGATGCTGGAAACCTTGGCATCAGCTTTGCCTCCCAACCGCACGTTGTGATGCAGCACAATGGTACCTGCGAGAGTGGATGTAATGTTGGCTCATCATTATCTCATAAATAAAGCATTGGGTGGACAAGTGAGACTTGCATTGAGCGTGAACCCATGTGTAGCGATTCTCTTGATAGTGACTTGACGTCAGATGTAGTTTTCGGTGGTCGAAGCCCAGCAAGCCATTGTGAGATAATCTCACCCATGAATTATACGAATTAGTAAGTTCAAGACTACTCTTATCTCTGGCAATAACGAAGTTTGGCTTCGCCGCATGACCTTGCATGCATGGCACCGTGTTGGTAAGATATTCTGCTTCAAACAAAAGTAGTTAGGATGGATTCATGTCTTGAGCATAGCGGATATTCGGCCTAGGAAGGTAATTAAGAGTCGAAATTTCGCAGCCTATCATGTTCGACTGCATCTGCTCAGGCTTGGCATCACCACGTGATTGCAGCATACACGAGGTTGTGTGTGCCAGTGTGGCTGATTTATGGGGTAATTACCAAACAGCATATGTTTCGCGCCGCGCGGACCAAACAGCATATATAGGACCAAACAGCATACGTCGAAATTCTTTTTTCTAAAACGCCAACGTTTCCACGTAGATAAAAACTATTTTTATAATAAATAATATTTTTTAGCCTTTTTACTATTATAAAGATTAAAAAAATAACTAAATTTTAGTCGTTCTTAACGTTTTTTTACGCGATAAAAAAAGTCGATTTTAAAAGAGATTTTAGCTAAATAAGTCGATAGTTTTATTATAAAAATAATATTTTTTAATTATAATAAGTAAATATAAGTTAAAGTACTATTATATATATATAAATATACTTATATTTTAACTTCGTTGAGGCTTCTACGTTGTTGTAAAAATTTTAAAGATATGCTATTTGGTCTGCTCGGGTACTGAACATATGCTGTTTGGTAATTACTTCTTGATTTATTTGGGAAGATTTGTGGCGGTATCCTGTCAGCCACCTCTGGAAACGGCCTATTGCAACAGAGGAAAGTAGTGTGTGATGAGCTTCGACGACCAATGGCTAGAGGTCAAATGTTGTGAGGCATTTTTGCAAGAGAGCGATCGGCACGAGTTCACGGGCAGTTGCTGTCAGCATTGCTGCATCCACAGCCCCCACACCTGTTATCTGCCGATGGAACGTAATAAAAATGTATGCTGAATAAATAGCCCCGTTATAAGGCTTCCTGGATGGCTCAGCTGCTGCCCAACGTACGCGGCTGTCCACACCCCGACTTCCATACTCCCCTCCAAAAATGCACCCCCCTCCTCTATCCAGGGATTTACCGAGGACAGGAACGTATGGGCGCAGCGCCAGGGCGGCGTGAAGCCGACGATCACTCTTCCCCTCGGCTTTGATTCTGTTGGTTGTATTCTGAGAAGTCTTTCAGCCGTGCTGGCATTTTGTGGCTGGCTGTACTGCGGGCGCTGATCGTGGTTCGAGAGATAAGATCTTCAATCACGTTCCGCCTCAGCCTTGTCTTTCTAGCCGAAATAGGAATAATGTTACACGTGGGTATCACGGCAGTGGTTCATCCACTGCGGAAATGTGTTTGTCGACCGATAGAATATGCGGATACCTTAGTAGACGCACCAAACATCTTAGTTAAATTGCCTGAATATGCAGAGAAAGCTTTGAAATCTGTTCGTGCGGGGTATCGGTGCGGATCTTTGTCGCCAAGGCAATGGGCCGGACCGGTCCTGCTGCATCAATGAGGCTGAGATTCGAGCAGCATCTGATCGCTTATGTAGGCGAATGAACGCAAAGATTCTTCACACCAAGTCTTCATCCGATGCGATAAATCGGGCACCATCGCCAATAGAATTATTATTAATCTCGACGAACTAATCAGAACGAGGGTGCATATCATCGATTACAAATCTCCATGCATGACCCAACTACCAAACCCCGCTGAAGATGGCCACCGCTTACGTTACACAGCATTTATTTTGCGAAAATCGCATTGGCTGTTCGTCGCTGAACGGCTAAATCGGATGTTCGGCTACGAAATAGCTCGCCTCAAAGCAAGCGAGGTCAAAGCTCTCTTTGCTGAAGCAAATGTAGGAATTCTACGTTCAGGACAGGTGGATGATGAGAATGAAGTAGTTCGTTACCGCTAACGTGAACGGAGATCTCATCAACGAATGAATGGGCAGTGAAGTGACTGTGGCCGTAAAGTCCTGCAAGGGTAAAGTGAGAAAAGGCTTCAACCAACAAATCTAGATGGCCTCGCTTCATTGAAGCAGTGAGTTTCATCCCACCGAAGCTGCGCACCAAGCGATATCCCGGAATCCTACGCTCTCATCACGCTCGAGTTGGTGGACGACGGCCCTGGTAAAATAGGATCTGGCCAGCTTCGCCACCCACAGCCTCGCAAGGCAGGCTTGAGATTATTGATACCCATTGGTTGTGTGTTGGCGCCACGCTGCTATCGCTTCCAATCAACCAAAGAGCTTCAGAGACGACGCACTGCCGCGTTTTGGACAGCATGGTGAGGCGCTTGTTTCCCCTCTTTTCCTGACCAACTACTACAACACACGTCCTCATTTCCCCTCAACGCTTACCCACACGTTCTAATTATACTCGCTGAATCATAGAGGATGACGGGAGTTTCAACTGATTCGTAGCACCCAGGGACTGTGCCATGCTGGCCTTACAGTCGCATGTGAATGATCACTATATTATTTGAACAGCCTTACCCAGTTATACAGCGAGCTCTCAGCTCATACCTGTACTCTTCAACAGCTCCGTAAATCATTTCTTTATGTTCGGTATCACAGCAATCATCGGAATGATTCTATCATTGGTGTGGGGAGGCTCAGACGCAAAAGATGACAAAGGTACTTTACTTCCCCCGCACTAGCAATACTTGGCTGAATTCTCGTAGAGTCGCGTTCTTCAGAAGCCGCTGAGGATCCTCAACTATTGGACAAAATCACTAAGTGTTTAGTGATGAGCAAACTGGACAATAAAAGATTCCTCCCAGAGAAGTGCTTCCTTTCGATCTTCTCTGAAAAAAACACGAGAGCGGCATTGCTGGGGGCATCACAAGCCCTAATTGAATTCGTGAACAATAAAGCAACAAAGCTTTTCGCGACGGTGTTGAAGGCCAGCAGAAAGTCGAACAAAGAACTCGTCGCAATCATGGACTCCTTCCATGAAAAAGGCTTGGATGACACACGTCTGGCTGATGGATACGAACCTCAATGTGTATCCGCAGGTGACATCGAATGTGTGCATGACGATTTATTCAACGTTCTCCACAACAAGGAGTTATGGGACATGGCCGCCGTCCAGGGCTTCTTCGATCAACGATGGTCATTTTTAGCACCTGTGTTCAGTGCGTCTGAGTTCGGGCATGATCTCGCTCCCAGCGCCATCCTACCATTTGACTGGATTGAGCCTGATCGTAGCAAGAATCCTGTTGGAGGATTCAGCAGAGTTCAAAAGGCCAGAATACATCCCGACCACCATGAAATCATCTCAAAAGTATGAGCACCCATGAAAGAATGGTGGCATAATGTTAATTCCGTGTGCTTTTAGGATGGACTCGGACTTCTTGTTGCCATCAAAGAACTACAACCATCGCAAGACACAAGTTATCCAGATCCCAAAACAGCGTGGGAGCAGGAACTGAGTGCACTGACTGGTACGAGGAGGCACCAGCACAAACATTTAACCAGCGCCATTGCCGCCTTTCAAAGAGACAAGAAGTACTATCTCGTCTTCGAATGGGCAGACGGAGGCAGTCTTGAAAACTTCTGGGAAACGGTTCCAGTACCAGCTCTTAGTCCACAGCTCATTCAAGACGTCTTGGAACAGCTCCATGGCCTTGCTGATGCGCTTGTCTGTCTGCACGGCGATGGAAGTGGCGAATCGAAGGCCATCAAATCCAACACGGACAACTTGGGCGGGGATTCAAGAACGATTGACGCTGGCCACTATCGTCACGGACATCTCAAACCTGAGAACATTTTGAGGCTCAGGTGTTCCGATCAGCCGGAGAAACTGGGAACACTTCAGATCGCGGATCTTGGCCTAGCCAGACACCACACGATGGCCACTCGAGATCGGGTAGGACTAACTAGTATGAGATTCGGTACCATGATGTACGAGAGTCCCGAGGGTCACCCCGTGAGGGCCAAGTCCCAACCAAGAAGTCGCCTTTACCATGTATGGTTAATGGGATGTATCGTCCTGGAACTTGTCATATGGCTTTTGTATGGTCATAAAGGACTGAGGATGTTTAGAAAGGAAACACGAGATGGATCCATCATGGGCGACGGCATCCAGCAAGATTTCAACGGGACAAATTTCTACAAACTCGCAATCGACGGCAACTTCGATGTGAACAACGTTGTCAAGGACTGGATGCAAGCTATTCAAGAGGAAGATCCAGAATTCGTCAATGGCAAGAAAAGTGCTCTCAGTGATTTACTCAACCTTGTCAAAATGAGGCTCCTCGTCGTTAGGACTGATGAGAAAGACAATATTGGTGAAAGTGGGAGCGGCTCTGAAAGCGGTGAAAGTACCACAGGGTGCCGCGCAACTGCATCTCAACTCAAGAAAGAGCTGGGGAGAATTTTAAGCCAGGGGAGGAACAATCAAAACTACTTATTCACGGGCGCGAGTCGAGAGAATGTCGTACCCCCGAGCCAGACCAGTCAGCATCTAGCGGTACCCCCTGGAGGGGTGCCAACGGTTGTCGTTTCACCTGATGATTCCACTCCTTACGAAGAGACGAGCATTGCAGTTCCGCAATTGAATACCCAATATGCGCATGTACGTAGCAATACTCAAGAGTAGCCGCATTACTTGACATTCCACACCCTGGGACTCGTTCCAAGGTAGTCAATGGTTATTTTACTTACATATTATCAGGCGTTGACTGACACTTGGGTGTTTATCGTCGATAATGATTTTGCGATTGAGATCTTCCACGACCTCAAACCAGACTGCATTGTACCCCCTCGATCGAAGAGCGAAAATCTTTGCCATTGTTGCCAGAACCTAGGTCTTTCGGATCCGTACTTTCGGCTAGAAGCAGATGTAGCCAGTGTCTGCAAAAGAGCCCAGCAGTGTGACTTCTGCCTCCTCATGAGTCAAGCTTTTAGACGATTGGATGTTACCGGACAGGCTACGCTGTATCGGGATTGCTCGACATTGCGGATCCGAGACATTGACCGTCCTGCCCTGTCCATATGTCGGGATCTAAATATCTCGAAGCCTTTGAATGACATTCAAATTGGCTTCCCAGGCCTACCACAGGAAGGAGACGCACCACGTTTCAAGGTCATTCGCCAATGGCTGAAACACTGTGATCACCATCACACTTGTTCTCCTCGTGCCCCCACGATGTTGCCAACAAGAGTAATCGATGTAGGATCAGATGATCCAAAGATAGTGAGACTATGTGAGACGCAGGGCTGCCGTGGAAAATACGTTGCGCTGTCCCATCGATGGGGAAACACAGACATAAATCCACCATTTTCGACGAACCAAGAAAATATCGATATCCGCATGCGGGGTATTCACATTATGGATCTACCAGTGACCTTCAGAGATGCTGTCATTGTTACCAGGAAACTCGGCATACGGTACCTGTGGATTGATTCAATTTGCATTATTCAAGGAAGTGATGGAGACTGGAGTGACGAAGCGAAGCGCATGGAAGACGTATTCAGCTGCGCATACTGTGTAATTGCTGCAACTAGAGCTTCGGGTACCGCAGATGGATTCCTAAAACGACCATCTTCGCGAAGCTTCGTGACGTTTCCAGATGGCTCAGAAAACTGCTTTTACGTATGCGAAGCTATTGACGACTTCGATTAGCACGTTACTCAAGCGGATCTAAACAGGCGAGGCTGGGTAGATCAAGAAAGAGCTTTAGCACGAAGAACAATTCACTTCACGCAGGAGCAGATGTATTGGGAGTGTGGTGATGGGATTCGGTGCGAAACTCTTACGAAGATGAACAAGTAAGCCACCAAAAGACCGTTATATGCTACTCGAACTTACGACCATACAGCAGCAAGGCAGAACTGTTCGGAGATCCGGAGTTGCCCAAAGTTGCAAGGAACCAATCCAAGGGTGGAATAATTGCGTTCTTTGAGGACTTTTACAGGCAATACTCCAGATTGGCACTATCTGTAAGTACAGACAGACCAGTGGCGATCGCTGGACTGGAGAAGAGATTGATTCGCGCCCTCGGGGTTCATGGAGGATTTGGAATCATCGATAGCCACAAGCCCGGACATGGCAGCTATCTGGGAAGAAGCCTACTGTGGATGCGTGGCGCAGGTGTGGCATCAATGACAAAAATCCAGTTTAGCCCTGGTAGTGAGGTACCATCGTGGTCTTGGATGTTGAATCAGGGCGGTATCGACTACTTGGACGCCCCGTTCAACGAAGTGAATTGGGAGAGGGAAGAGGTCCGGTCGCCTTGGGACCAGAAGCTTCTTCAACGGTCATCGTGGCATACGGCGGATCGGGCGAGTGGTAAAAAGCTTACAGTTGTAGCGCGTGAGTTTGACAGCTCAGCACAAGGCACGATCATTTACGATAGAGGAACCAGACCAGAGGAGCAAGAGTTGAAGTGTGTTGTCATCGGTAGATCGAAGTCCGGAGAGAACGAAGACCTAAAGATGCATTACGTACTGATCATAGCCAAGTTAGACGACTATACGTGGGAACGCGTTGGGGTGGCAAATTTCATGGGGAAGAACATAGGTCTCCACCCTCCTGGTACACCAGTTACTATTTCCTAGAACGATAGTGCACAACTCATCTCGGTTAGTCCTTTTGTTCAAAGCAGAGTTGAGTCGGGAATCAGGGGGACAAATGCAATATCATGATGCGTATAAAGCTTGAAGAGCCCACTCAATAGGCGATTGAAAGAAATTTGAGACAATAATATCGTTACGCAGCGCGAATCTGTTGAAATAAGACGTTCAATAAATATTCTAGATGAGTCAAAAATCGAAAGTTGCTTTAAACATATTGAACGGCCCATCCGGTCCCTGTGAGAAGTAAAGCTCCTTATGCGATCCGCCTGGTGAGTACTCCGGATGAGCGTGGCTCCCGTACCCAGCGCCCCACCCTTCCAGCAATCCATACTCCGCACTCCACGGACCCCATGGCTGATCAGCCACATACATGTTCGTAAAATGCATGTACGCGGAACAGATGATGGTGTATTTGCGCAAGTAGTTCGAGTAGAATACGGAGCCGTACACGTTACAGCCAAACTTGCCATCCGCGTTCGCCGTCTGCATCCCATACTCCGTCGATGTCGGGGCAGGGATAATGCCAGGTATCTTCCACGTTGGGCTGTCGCTTCCCCCGGCCACCAAGAACTCGTATTTCGCAGCATCAAACGCATCATCCGACGCGGTCACGCGGCTCACCATAATGCCGGACGGGCCGCCCATCGAGTAACTGTAGATGTGGTCGCCATCACGCAGGATTGCCAGAAGGCCCATCTGCACGGCATCCGGGCCGCTGAGCAATGGCCCCAGGCGCGTGGCTATGGGCTTGGTCTCCCCGAGCGTGACGGCCACAACAGCATTGCCGCGGTCGACGAAGGATCCGTCGGGAGCACCGCGCCAGATCTCCCAGGCGTATGCGATGCCGTGGGTGTCATTGATGGCAGCGACGTTCGACGTGTCCATGCCCCACGCTGTCTGCGGTGCTTGCGGCGCGGGGTCGCCGGACCACGCAGTGGCGAAGTCGTTGTCCTGTACCAGGGCGATCCCCGTGGTGTTGACTACCATAACTGAATCGGTACCGTAGAAGGCAGGGCTGGGACGAGGTGCATCAGCTCCGCGTGGATGCGGGGGCGCGGATGAGCAAGGAAGAGGACTCACCCCATGGAGAACCCACAGACTCGCCAGTCACCGGCGCACTCCATGTCGCCGCAGTTCCAGATGACTTTGTCGCCGAACACGCTGCTGCGGCACTTATCGCCACCCAGCCCTTCCGTGCCAGGGGCGCCGGAGAACTGGAGGTTGCCGACGTATTCGATTTTCCATTTGGTGCCGTTCTGGGCCTTGAATGTTGCCGGGTCTGGGAGATCACCGGTTGGTAGAGCAGAGGTGAGCTTGGTAGGCGTTGTAGCATGGTCAGAGGCAGCGATTGGCGTTACTGCTCGTGCGCCCACAGCAACTGCTGCAGTTGTGGATAGGGTGGCCGAGAAAGCCGTGAGAAGTCGCATTGTGAGAAGGAATAGATGGTCTATGAAAGCAAATTTATGGTGGAGATTAGCTTCACCGCTGTGAGAGATCTTGAAATGATGGAGATTTTCACAAGGGTATTTAAGGAAATTATGGCTGGCCCAAACACATCCCTCATCAATGGCGAAGAATATCGAACGGGGTGGAGATTACGTTGATCCTCTTTGCAGTCCAGTAACCTCGGGGCGCCAACAGTCTGACTATATATACACGTTGAAACGGGCGGTTGTGGGAAGTACAAATCCTTCAGAGAATGACTTGGCCATCTTGGGATGAACTTGTTTCATGCGTTGTTTCTGACGTGCTAGTGGCTGCCTTAGCGCCTATGCTTAGTACCACCAGCCACGCAGGAAAGGAAGTCGTAAAGGCCAATGATCATTTATGTTGAACGTAAATGAAGTGTCAGTTTCTATTTGCGAGGAGTTCCAGGGCCTACGGTTCCTACAAGCCTATCGCGATCACCATCTCCCTCATCAAAATACGTTATGGCTTGCTAGGGATTGCGCAAGCCTTCCGCAAAATGCCGGTATTTGGTGGCCAGGTTAGGCGTTCAGCCGGTGTACATCCGGATGGAGTTGCCTTTTTGATGAAGCTAACCTCCATAAGCCCCGCCTTGTGTAATTCCCCAAAGTACCACGCAACGCCGTCCCTTCTTTGTTATTTATGCTTCACAAATATGATGATAAGAAAAACCTCTCCATTTCAGCGCTCTGTGAAACCTTGAGCAAGTGACACCCCTGGCACGCGAACATGAGGTAGTACCACACTACCGATGCTTCTCTTATTCATGCCCTTTACACGAGAAAATGCGCTTCTGACCTCCCTTCAACCATGATCTTCTGCCATAGTCTGCTCTCTCCGAGTGTCTTCGTCATCGTATCGACGTTTTCCTCCCTTGTTCCGTTTGAATCAATCTACGCTCGTTAGCATTTCACTCTCAACGTAGACTATTTGATACTCACATCGATCAGTTTGCGGCGCTGCCGATAGACTTCTTCAACATACACAGTCTTGTCCTCATACTCCGCGAAACGCCTTTCGAACTTCTCTTCGCTGTCATTGCTATCCCGCGTTCGGGCCAGATACCTCGCTCTCGCATTCTCCTTGGTGACGCTGAAACAAAGCACGATATCCGGCTTTGCAATTGGCATCACCGCGCCTTGATAGCTCGGAACGAGTGGTAGTTCGATGATGAACGGCCATGTGAGGAAGCCTTCTAGCTGCCCTGCGCATCGTGGAAACCCATCGATGAGAATGCCCTGTAATTCCGGCTCCGCTTGATAGAGGGCATCCTTGATTGCCTGGAGGATGAACGGGTTCAGATCGTCAGAGTCGAGGAAGCCCTGGTCGTCAAGCTTGTCCTGGATTTGGACTGCAAGTGGTGCGGTACGGTTTTCGCGCATCCAACTGCGGAGACTATCGCCGACCGAGTAGTGCTTCAGGTTGTGGGTTTGGGCGAGGTGGGTGCAGAGTGTGCCTTTTCCGGCGCCAGGTGGCCCTTGAAAAACTGTTAGAGCAGGTCCAAAATGTGGTTGAGGGTCTAAGCGCACGCACCAAGGACGAAGATCACGGCAAAGTTACGGAGCATGGGGATGGTGGGAGGCGTCTGCATGGTGTCGATAGGCCTCGAAGTCAATAGTGCTGGGATGCAGATGATGGTCCTAGCGTGGGTTGTGTCAAAGTGAGCAGGTGGTGCTGGCTCTTTATCGCCACACCACGAGCGGAAGTTTGATGTTTTCAGATGCGCATGACCAGAGAAAGCACCAGACGTCATTTGACAAACAAGTATGCCGCAGGTGGTCAGGTGCACGTGCCTAAGTCAATCAAGCATGCCGCTTTTTTTAAGTGACCACGTCGGGCAGTGATATTCGCCTCTGAACCTCAACCTCTGCGGCCCGCCGTCAACACCAACGCCCGAGGCTACACCGGCGAAGTAGCCAAGCTCGAATCACTGATCGGCCGCCGCATCGGGGCACCAAGTTATGGCTCTCAATTCTCTTCTGACAAGCGTACCGACGGCCTCATGGCTCTTTATCGCCATCCTCCTCGCCGTTGTTACGTTGACCAAGCACTCCAACCCAAGCGCTATCAACAACCCACCCGCGGACCCCAACGCCCCAGTCTCCGTCAACTACTTCCCGTCCCGCAAATGCAACTACACGTGTGGCTTCTGCTTCCACATGGACACGTCGTCCTACGTCCTCCCCATCGACGAGGCGAAGCGCGGTCTCCGCCTGCTCAAAGAGGCCGGCATGCGCAAGCTGAACATCGCGGGCGGCGAGCCCTTCCTTTACTCGCGCCTCCTCACTGAGCTCCTCCGCTACTGCAAAGAGGAGCTGAGCGTGGAAAGCATCAGCATCGTCAGCAACGGCAGCAAGATCACGGAGAAATGGATGCGCGAAAACTGCCAGTGGCTGGACATCTTGGCCGTGTCGTGTGACTCGTTCCACGCGGAGACGAACAAGAAGATCGGCCGCGGCGACGACGGCGGGAATGTGGCACGGCTGTTCCGCATTGCGGACTGGTGCAGGAAGTTCGGCGTCAAGTTCAAGCTCAACACCGTTGTCAACACGTACAACTGGGACGAGGACATGGTTGCTAATATCGAGCGCCTCGCGCCGTTCCGCTGGAAGGTCTTTCAGTGTCTCATCGTGGCTGGCGAGAACGACGACGAGACGAGGAAGCGGGATGCGCGGACTTTCTTGGTGACGGACGAACAGTGGCGCACCTTCTGTGACCGCCACAAACATCTTCCGTGCTGTGTTCCTGAGGATAATCAGACGATGGCCGGCAGCTACCTGCTTCTCGATGAGTACATGTGTTTCCTCGACAAGGGAGAAGGCGTCATGACGAAGAGCGAGTCCATTCTCAAAGTCGGCGTCAAGGAAGCCATGAAGCAGGTGGTTTGGGACAAGAAGTCGTTCGTTGACCGAGGTGGTGTTTATGACTGGGGCAGGTCGGACATGCAGCAGCAGAATGGTTGTGGTGGTGGCTGCAGCAACAAGGACCTGGAATTCTGATCGGACGTGTCAATCACACTTCGGAGTTTTGGGCTTTGGCGTTGATATTGGGACTTATTGAAGGTATCAGGATGGCAAGATTAAGTGTTGAGACATAGTTTGAGAATCAGTTGGGAAGGAAGAGGACGATGACTTCACGACCACCCGTGCTGTCAGAATGCCATAGATTGGAAAAAGGGATTAAAAGGTTAAATGGCATAGATAGAACGGGTCTAGATAGAGTCCTCTCATGAGCATCCCCAACTCAATCATCATCCTCAGTTGTGCTCAATCTCCCCCGCGTCTACTTCTAGCAAGTGCATTTTTCATCAGCCATTAGCGCGGAGCCGAACTGTGGTAGTAGAAATGATATTTGACAAAAGCCCTCTCCACTCTGCCACAATTTTGTGTAAGTAAATCAGTGTGCCTATTTTCCGGTTTCTTTTGCTGCTCAAGTCCCTATGAAACGCAAATACACTTCTTAAAAAGACTTGTTGATTCTTCATAAAAAAATACTAAATGAACAAGCAAAGGAGCGTTTCGTTTGCTCCATCTAAACAATCACTATATCCCTATAGTCCCCTGCGTCGTGAGTCCACGCATCAATGACGTTCTTATTCTCCTCTTCCGGGTGTTTGTAGACCTCCAAATCTCCCACCAATAACCTGCCCCTGTATTCATAGACATCGCCTTTTATGCCTTTTCCATGATGCAACAACGCAACAGCAAGCTTCATGCTCTCATACCCACCAAGATGCGGAAGCATTGCGAAACTGTCAAACTCAATCGAGTCGCTATTCGCTGTAGATCTGAAGGTCGATTTTGTCACTTTCATCAATCTGTCCCCTAAGCGGAGTGTAACAGCATCTCCGTACTCGACACATACAGTGCTCGAGAGCTGAGTCACAACATACTTCCCTCTTAACCCTCCTTCATCTAGTACTTCCGCCCACTGAGCGCTTGGGCTCATGGTAAGACTCCATCTATCAGAAGACGTAGTTTCATTCATTAAGAATGACGTGGGAGCCCAGAGAAATCCTTGGCCTTCCATCCTTTTCTTGCTACCAAAGATGATATCGCTTGGCACCTTCTTCAATGTCTTATACAGAATGCGCATGCGCGCCTCTGGGTCATGCGTTTTGAGCATGGGGCCCACATCGACATCCAGCAACCCTGCAATGACAATTGCTTCATCTCGTGCCTTTGAAGTTGATCGTATCCTGAGCATGCGGGAGACGTGTCCAAGCTCAAGCGTCCTTTGTTCTTCGGGGACACCAGCCATGACGGAAGATGATTGGAGAAGTCGGTGAAACTCGTTGCCCAGAACCTGAGTAACAGGGTTGAGGCGGCTTTGAAAAATCCTGTGGAGTCCGATATAGATCTCTGCAGCAGAGGCCATGGTGTTCTGGAACTGAAACACGAGAGATCCCGAGAGAACTGCCTCTTGAAGTGTCCAAAGCCGCTGCATCCATGGAGACGTGACTAGCATTAGGAGCAGTCTTTCGATGGAGGCAGAACTAAGCCCAAAGTGAATGCGTCTGATCTGCGAATCAAGGACCAAGGTGATTGCCGCGTCTCGATATGTTTTGGCCATGAGCTGGATTGCCTTTGAGCGTGTGCCGGGTTCGGCAGGAACACACAAGGAGTCAATCCAGATGCAGCTTTGTCCGTAGGCTTTCGCTCGGATGAACAGGCTCTCAATAACGCAGGAAGGCAGACCACGTTCTGAATTGCTCCCAATACCATCTGACCAAACATGCGAAATTGCAGCAAACCCTCCCTCGGAGTCTGTGCCGTCCAAGACATCCAGGTGGATTTGCTCCTTGCCTGTGCTTGATTGATTCCGAAGAGTAATGATGGGGATGCTTCCGGCATGAAGCCGCTTTGTTATTTCTTCCATGGGAGGTGAAACGTATGCACATGTGCAGCCCAAAATTTCGTGTCGTGGCTGGTAGGTTGATGTATCTATATCGTATGCCACGCATTGTTCAGGAGAACATTGACTGTGACTCCTGCCGAATTTTGGCTCTAATTTGTTCCAGAATGATGCATATTCGGCAACCGAATATCGATACGTGTTCAGCATCCGTGCCATGAATGGACACCAGCCAACCTTGACGAGGCGAGCAACAAGTCTTCTCTCCTCTAAAGGGGTGTATGCTCCGGCAAATCCTTTTGCGTTAGGTAGCATTGGCGTGTGAAGGTAAGTTCTTGCTGTGTTGATGGCCTCTCCGGTCAACGTCAATAGCCTGCATGTAGCGTCAAGCTCTGTCGGGGGAGATTGCGTTCCGTTGGAATCGTTGAGCGCCAGGTCTGAAGACGCGAGCTTGAAGCACCAGAACTGAATTTCTGACAGGATCTCCCGCACATCGTCGTTCCAAACCTCGCGTCGTGGCAATGGTAAATCTTGTGTGGACTTCTCCCATGTATCTAGTAGAGGTGCAATGAAGCGTGTGGAAACAACTGGTTTGTTCAGCCTTGTTCGCAAAAAGTCGCTTTCAGGTATTCGGCGTCCTGCAATGAACTCCAAAGCACCGATGAAGAGCCAGCTTTGCAGCATCGGTAGAAAGTTGCATACAAAATCGCTGTCAACCTTCGTTGACTTGAGCGCTTCCAAATCTACATGGCACAGTCCACGATTGAGAAGATAGTCTTTGAAGCTGCATGGAGGATGACTAGCGTGGTCATAACCAAGCCAACGTATTGGCCGTAAGGGTGCGTCGCCGTATCGAAATTGGTCGAGGCTTTCGAAGTGATCCATTCGTGGTACCCTCACCGCGGGTTGTAAGTGATCGGAGTTGCAAAGATGGTTCCTTGCTTACGCGGCTGAACAGAACAAACTTTTCAGGTTGCACGATGGTGACAAAGCAGTTGACAGCTGACAGGCTCACACTTGGCAGGACATGATAAGATAAGCCAATTGCGGGGGATCGTCTCGTAAGCCCGGCTTGTCTTATCTTGATAGGAATACAGATATACTCAACAGCTGTCTGCATGCATGTGCGAGGAATTTATCATAAGAGAGGTATTGAATCAGTCAATTGCCAAGAAGCGTTTCACAAGTGAGCATCTCATTTTCCAATAAACGTTCCACTACCTGGAAGTGTAACCTCCATCAACCATAAGCGCGGAGCCAGTGACAAAAGAGCTCCTTCCACCAGCCAGGTACAGCACACCATCAGCAATTTCCTTGGGATTCCCCATACGCTGCATCGGCACCGCCGTCATAACCCTCTCCGCCATAGCCTTCGCAACATCAGGATTCTTCGTCGTCAGCGGCGTCTCCGTGTAACCCGGGCAAACAGCATTGATGCGCAGCCCCTTGTTCGCGTAATCCTCCGACGCCGTCCGCGTCAGCCCAATAACCGCGTGCTTCGTCGTCGTATACGCCGCCGACAGCGTGATGCCGACGACGCTCTGAATAGATCCGAAATTGACGATGGACCCGCGCTGCAGCGGCCTGCCGTCGATGGACGACAGGATGGGCTCCTGCTTCAGCATGATCTGCGCCGCGGCTTTGAGGACGTAGAAGGTGCCGTTGAGGTTGATGTCCATGATGCGCTGCCAGTCGGGTGTTTTGGCGAAGGCGGCGCCGCCCTCGTGTTTCATGGCGATGCCGGCGGCGTTGACGGCGTAGTCGAGGCGGCCGAACTTTTGGGCGACGGAGTTGACGACTTGGATGACTTGGTCTTCGTTGGAGATGTCGATGGTGTAGGTTTCGATTTGGCACGGCTTGCCGTTCGGCTTTATGATTTCGTTCTCGATTTCTTGCTTGACGGCTGCTAAGGCTTCTTGGTTGATGTCGAGTAGGGCGATGCCGGCGGAGCCTTCGGCTGCGAAGCCTTTCGCGCATGCTCTTCCGATGCCTGAGGCTGCTCCCGTGATCAATGCGAAGCCTGGTACGTCCATTATGGTAATTGTGGCGTTTCTGTGTAGTGCTTGATTTTTCTTTCTTGCTTCAGCCGTTATATGATTAAGTATTATTGGTATGGACGGCGATAGATACTGCTTAAATAAATCTGGTGCTCATACACGAAGCAATTGATGCCCGGGTTGCACTTTCCTCATAGATTTTCGGCTACGTGCGGGGAACACTTTCCTGAAGGATAATCCATCCACTTTTGCCTGGGGCATACTTGCCTCGACCTCAATTCAATGCCTTTAGGGTATTTTCTTTTAAGTATAGTGCCATACTCCCCACTACATGCCAATAAGTGGCCGCAGATCGATTTGTATGGTGTCGCGACAATGTAGTGTGGTGGTAGAAGCGGGGGTGGGGGCCACTTTCAGGCGGGCGGGGTTGGATGGGATCTCACGTGGACTAGGGCTGAGGCGTTGATGCAGGGGCCGCGCGAAGGAATCTCTACCTATAGTCGCTATTAAGTTCTAGTAAGCTACCCGTGGCTCTGGCTTTATTGGCTACGGTATCCAATGTGGGGAAGTCCGAGATTTTCAGCTCAGCGTCAAACATAAAACCAGGAGGTTAGTTCTCAGCAAAGATGGTGTCAGCTCTAGGAAAATAATCTCTCCTATCTTCTAAAACAATGGCTTCATCACTGGTTGATTGCAACACGGATTTCGATGTCGGTGCGGTTCGCGGGAAAACTGCGATTGTCACTGGCGGTGAGTACATAAAGGCACTCCGTATTTCACTTGGTTGACCGTTTATGCAGGGGCGCAAGGAATCGGAGAATCCTACGTCAGAGCTCTCGTTAATGCGGGGTAAGGCATCCACTCGGAAAATAATATAACATTTCCAGAACGAATCTAACGTTCAAATCATAGCGCATACGTCGTCATCGGCGACATCGCCTCCAAACCAGCCGAAAAGCTAGTCTCCGAGTTCCCAGAGTACGTACCTGCCCCCAGCTGAAACCCATTACCCCAAATTCTAACAACGCCCCCAGCCAACTCCACTTCGCCAAATGCGACGTCACCCAATGGCCGGACCAAGTCGCCCTCTTCCGCGCCGCGCGCACCTTCTCGCCAACCTCGCTCATCCACATCGTCGTCGCCAACGCCGGCATCAGCACCAGCGTCGACAGCATCTTCGCGACCAACGAAGAATCTCTCGACGCGGAGCCCGCTGAGCCCTCGCTCGCCATGGTCGACGTCAACTACAAGGGCGTTCTCTACACGACCAAGCTTGCCCTGCACTGCTTCCGCCGCCAGCACGCGGCTGCCCTCGCCGACGGTGCCCCGCCGCCCGAGACGAGTCTCGTGCTGCAGGGGTCCATCGCGGCGTATTTGGATGCGTCGACGTTTTGCCAGTATGCGTCGGGGAAGTGGGCGGTGCGTGGGCTGATGAGGTCGCTGAGGCGGGTTGTTGGCGCGCATGGGACGAGGGTGAATACGATTTGTCCTTCGTGAGTAATTTCCAACCTTACCTTATGCGCATTGCCTCGATGGCGTGGCTGAGTGCATGCTGACGGGCGGCTGCTTATTTTTCGTGACACAGGTTCCTCAGGACGGCGCTGGTTCCGCCGCAGCTGATTGAACACCTCGACGCGAATGGTATTGCGCTGGCGTCCGGTGAAGACGCGGGGCAGTGTCTGCTGCGTATCGTGAGCGACCGCGAGATGAATGGGCGGGCACTGTGCGTTCTGGCTAGGAGCTTGGTCAAGCAGGCACCGAGGGGGTACTACGATATGGACTCGGAGGGAATTCTTGAGGGTCCCTGGCAGAAGATATTTCAGTAGTGTTGTTCCATAATTTCGGTATTAAGTCGCTATTCAATTTGATCCTTGACGCCATGAACGACACTAAATGATTCTTTCATAATGTACCCCAGACTAACCATTCCCCACGTAACTGTGGATGCCATACTGTATTCTTTGCAGGGGACCATGAGTGAAATTCCCGACCTCTCCCATCCTAACTCTGCAAATCTATTTGTATAATGAAGTCAATCTCGTTCGTCATATGGACTTTTTCCAGCTGCCTCTCGTGTTAATATCAAGTCACATTGGGAGATTTGGCTTTGTCTTACATGCAGAGAGTTCCGTCGTCACCTCCAGAGGCAAATATTGTGGGGTCATTGGGATGCCACGAGACATCATTGACGCATTCGCTCAGAGAGTGCTCAAGTATCGCCAGGAGCCTCGCTTCCCTATCCCAAACGAAGACACGGCCATCTGTGATATCGATCAGCGCAAGACCCAGACTAAAAGTCTCATTACATGCCTTCGCTGCCACTAAGCACATATTCGTCATTGGGTCCACCAAAAGCACCGCGGATGATGAACCATTTATGGGATGGACCATGAAATGCCCTGACCACTTCATAGCTCTCAGAGTCGATCATTATTAGACAAGGATTTGTACCACCATTGTTCAGAAGGATATGTCGAGAGTCCTTCGTCATGTCAACGCTTATTAGGCTTGCCCCATCGACAGCCAACTCCCCGATCTTTTCTTTTGTTTCCATACGGTACTTGTGAAGGCTGCAGTCGGTGATCGTCACGAGAGTCTGACCATCTTCGCTCACTCTGAGTCCGTTGGTCCGGTAGTTTTCGCCCCATTCATCACTTACGGACCCCGACTCGGTCCAGGACCTCAAACCATGCACACTGTCTTGTGATCCGACAATGAGTGTTGAACCCTGTGTGGGATCCCAATCGCCAGAGGTTGGAGGGGCATCAAAACCGCGGAGAACTGTCATCGTGGTGGACTTCTGAGTAATGAGTCAGTAAGCTTTTTTTTTTTTTTGAACTGAAAGGGTGGAATTTACTTGAACATCCCAGACACGAGCCATATCATCCTGGTATGTTGCCAAGATCTTTGAGTCGTCAGGGCTCCAGGCGATATTGGTCGTGCGGTAATCTGGTATTGGATCGCCATCAATGCCACTGGAGTGTTCCCTCAAGCGCTGTAGTGAAGTGTAGTTCTTCGTATCGTAGATGAGTATGTCACCACATCGACCGGTAATTGCCAGCTTTTTGCCATCGTGTGAAAAGGCAATGCGCCATACTTCATCTTGATATTCTGAAAGCCTGTGTAACAGTGTGAACGGTTGGCATTGCGTTTTCAACAATGAAGAGATTTGGGCGGTCTCTAGGATGCGGTGGTAATTGACGCTTTTGCGAACAGCCATATCATCTTCTGTACAGGATTCACAATCAAAATGCTCAGTCTGCAAGGCCAGGCCGACACAACCAGTAGTACTGCCATGATCCGGAAGAACCAAAACATATGACTCGGCAAGTTCGTCCATGAAGCCTTTGTTAAGACTCTCGGTTAGCCTCATGGAGAAGAGCACGTGTGATTCGGTCACTCGGGCGAATAGAACAGGCATATTACTGCTTTTAGTCTCCCACCCGAAGAGAAGAGGGCCGAATGCTGTTGTATCAAGTCGGTAGATATGGGTTGATTGTGGCATGCTTTCCAGAATCTCTCCCACAAACCATTGCTGCTGTAGATTTCTTGCGACAAGGGCGCTTAGAAATTCGTGAAACAGTCGTCTAACCTTGATGTTAGTGTCAGCCAGACGCATCAGATCCTTTATGGCTCCCAGATTTCTGTCCTTCACTGCATCTTTGACAGCTGTGTGCCAAAGCGCGCTTTTGACGTCTGAGTCTTGGATCTCTTGGAACACCATCTGCACAGCTATGATGGGCTGCTCCAAAGTGGCTTGATAAAGAACGGTCTGGCCAAAGAAGTTTCTACGGTCAACTATTGTCCCGGCTTGAAGCAGGTCAGGGACAATTGTGTGATTCCTTCGATGCACCGCTATCTCCAGGGCTAAACGGCCATGATGATCCAAGGCATTGATGTCAGGTACTCTTTGAATGAGCTCATGGGCTATCCATGTCAAATCTCGAGCAATGGCGAAGTGAAGCGGAGCGGATGCATTTGGGTCTCGAGAGATGAAGAGTCCCTTCCTCTGCATATACTCCATTTGGTAGGAGCTTCCAAACAGAGTTGTGCTAGTAAGCAGATCCAGAGCTTTCTCCCGCAGGGGACCGTCTACAGAACTGTCGGCCTCTGCATCACGCAGATGTATTGCCCAGTAAGGTGCGGCATAAGTGAAAAACGGATATCTGCTGAGACGGATGGAGAATAGATCCCTTGAGGGACTACAACCACTTTGGAACTCTCTTATGGAGAGGTATGCAAGACAAGTACCTGCGATATCCCGGTGTGCTAGAGGAAAGTGGGTCGCCCGACTACGTAGAAAATAGTCTTGAGTTGTAAGATGGACCAGCCTGATCACGTCGCTTGATTCATCAATAGTGATCAACCCAGCACAGATGTCGACTAGCGTTGTAACGTCGGGCATAGCTTCCAGGTCCAACGTGTCCTCGTCTAAATCCATGGCCAGAGCTTGGAGTAACTCGATGATCCTCAACGGTCGCTGTGCACACGAAATCCAGGCTAAGACGCGTACAGCTAGCTCTGCGTCGTCTTTGTTTTGCTGCTCAATGCGGAGCATAGCTTCGTTGTACACGCCATCCAGATGTTCGGGAATGGTATCGAGAGCTTTGCGCACTTTAGAGAGGCTATGCTTAGAGGCAAGCGAAGCGAGATGAAGCTCAGCCGCAAGAAACATGCCATTGGCTTTGGAGACTACTGTGCCGACTATCCGTTGCCGTAGGTCTGGATCGGGTCTGATGATGCGTGACAACCGTTCCTCGTGATCAATTTGGTTTTCGAGATATAATCGAATATCTTCCGGATTTGCGTGAATCTCCAAGGTCTGTGTCCTGGCTGGGTCGATTTCGACTTGTGTCATTGGTCTTGCAGTGATGAGAAGTCGTACTCGTGGGTCCTTGATAACCTTGCGCAATTCGCACAGGAGACCTGGTCGCGCTCGATTCACTTCAGAGCATTCATCGAATGCATCAATCACAATGTAAATGTGATCCAAACTGGAAACCTCATGTAGAAGGCATTTTGTCCATTCGTCGATAGACGGAGCCTTTTGTGTTTTCATGAAGTTGTTGTAAAGATTGCTGACTGTGCGTGAGATAGTGCTCTGTCTTTCGACGATCTGTCTCACAAGGCTCTTGACAAGATTCAGGGCTGTGTGTTCGGTTTGTTCCTTGTAATTGCAATACAGGAACGCGACATGAGCATTCTGTCTCTCAGTTTGAGACTCTAAGTGGTCGATTATGACGGAGCTGTGGCATGTAAGGACGATGTTAAAAAGGGGAAATACTTGATAGGACTTACGCTAAAATAGTCTTGCCTGCTGCAGGGATACCTGGACACCAGAGCACACTGGGGTGTCCGAGGAGCCAGCCCTGGAACAAAGGCTCGTTCAGGAACCACGTCCCAGTACCTTCCTGACGACGCCTGAGGTGGTCTTGTTGCTTTGACGCGAATGTAATCTTCGAAATCCAGTCCAAAACTTGTTGCCGTTTGATATCTTGGGTCACACATCAGCTGTGCCTGAAGCAATAAAAGCGACATGGTTTACCCGTGTTGGCCGACGAAATATCGTCTAGCTTGTCTTTGATAGCCAGTGACAAATTAAAGTGGTCTTGCGTAAGTGCCGCCGCTATCAGGGTCTGTAGTCGATGAATGTGTGAGAGAGCAGTCTGAGTGTCCTGTTTCGAAAGCGGCCACAAAATCATTTTGCCATATTTCTTGGCCCCCTTCGCAGGTTTGAGAGCTTTTGCGAGCTTCTCTAATGATTCTTTGAACTGTTCGAGTGGTCCATCGCCGCAGGCCAACTTCCGAACGCCGTCGAACCACGCATCGGTTGGATCGGTCGTCTCCGCTCGGGATTTAAGGTCGTTGAGCTGGCCAAGAAGACTGACACACTCT
Organism: Lasiodiplodia theobromae; assembly: GCF_012971845.1. Classification (NCBI taxonomy): domain Eukaryota; kingdom Fungi; phylum Ascomycota; class Dothideomycetes; order Botryosphaeriales; family Botryosphaeriaceae; genus Lasiodiplodia; species Lasiodiplodia theobromae. Next base: position 178,025 of record NW_023336518.1, on the reverse strand, counting down.
TTGGTGATTTCATTGCGCTCGGCGGGCGCGTTCCTGACGTTGTTGACGTACTTGACGATCTTTCCGGTGTATTCGAACAGTTGGGAGACGCTGACAATAAGACCTGTGACGGTAACAGGATCCATGGCAGCTGAGGCATAGTCCTGTAAAAGGAGAGTTCAAGTCATGAAGGTAAGTTGTATTCTCAAATGCTTTGTTGAGGTGCATAGCAAGGCTGAGCTTACGCCACGTCAGAAGCGGGGTCGCCAGCGGTGTCCAATCAACTAAGTGTATGGAGTGCGAGGCACACGTACGCTGGCTTGTGACGATAAGCAGCAGGCAGCAGCGCTTTCTGAGCTTTGTGGCGCAGGAAACTTTTTTTTGTGTACAGCGTGTATGATCTAAAGACTTTTTCGTTTAATAGCTAAATGTCTTTTTCCTTTTGCACAACCGTCTTCAGCTTTTTTTTTTTAGAAAGACAAACCAATAAGCCGAACACCTTTTAGGTGATAGGCATCCGAGATCAGCAAGCTGGATTCTTTCTAAATTTTCCTAGCTGGCAGTCTCCTAGCTGGCAAGGACATATACCACAAGACGGATTTCCGCACACATTTTATCTACGTTCGATGCCTCGCGCGCGCTTGGTCCCCATTGACTGTCCGTGCAGTCTTCTTCTTTCACTCATGGCATCGGCTGACTGTTGTTCCGAGATCCGATTTTTCACTCTGCTGTTCTGACTTTTTGTGGGGAGGTCGCATTGATCCCTGCATCAAATCCGGGATCGCGATCCGGCTTCCACGGCGTCACACGTTATAGAGGCTAAATACCTCCAATGATGGTGCACCAAGCACTCGATCTTACCTGCCTTCTGTGTACCTAGTGTCAGCATATCCTCGGAGCCCGGCCCGTGCCATCAAATGATCAAGCGATTATACATCAGTAGCAAGCATTAGTTCTCATATTCGTGAGATGAAAAAGCACCATGACGCTTCTTCGTTGGAGAGAGGGATTGAAACTGAGTAGTCTGGCACGTTAGACGATAGAAGTATTTTAATTTCACTGTAGTACTTGCAGTCGTGGTGTTGTTATGGCCAGATTAGTGAACTATCGAACAACCCAGCTGCCGAATATGAATATCCGCTTCTTGGTCTTTATGCATCCTATACCCCGCATGTTAAGTAGCATCCCCTTTGAAGCATCCCATCGGAGCTTCTAATGGAGCCTCTTGGCATTAAAAAGCATGAGCTGATGATTTGATGGCCTGCTGGGCTGATGGAGAAATGATCGGCGTCCAAAGTTGAGCTATTAAAGAGACCTCTTTTCTTCCTTTGCTCCCCACCTCAGCCTCACCTTCATCGAATCCTCTTATCATCCAAAATGCGCTTTGCCATCATCTTCTTCTTTGCCGGTCTCGTTGCCAGCGCTCCTGCCACCCTGCAGGCTCGCGAAGACTGCCCTGCCGGTGCCTACGGAGCTCTTTGCCCGGGTAATGCGCCCGCCGATGCTGTTTGCTGCGATACCAGGGGTGTAAGTCGTCGACAGTCCCATTTCTCTTGTTTTGTTTACGAGAACTTCATTGACTCGTCGGTGACTAGGTCGGGCATTGCGACGGCCCTGGAAGGCTCTACAACGTATGCAAGGTGGAGTAGGGAGACTCGGCCTTTCTTCGTCTATCCAAACGGCTTTACCGGCCAGTCATTCGAAAAGTGCCGCACAATTTCCCGTCGGCTGTTCATATAGACGAAGGTAGTTCGTGGTAGCTAGGGTCTTCGTGGTCAATTAAATGAAATTGATGGTGCACATGTAATATGTTCATTTGAGAAGTGAACATCGTTGATTGAGGAATATTTGCGAGAACTGATGTTCGTTGGACACAAAGTGCAAATTAACCGAGCTGTAGGCTCATTGAATATCACGAAATATCTGGACATTTCATGGTATCTGCTTCTATAGTCCTTTTCATATAAGTACAGTTTGGAAATGCCTTACAACTCTGTAGGCTGCGTCTCTTCAATACCATCACGCGTCTGCGCTAAGAAGTGGCCTGACTTCCTTCTAAAGGAGGTCTCCAGAATTGAATATCGATGCATCTGGATCCTCCTGGTACACACTGCCAACGTACTGCCCTTCCCCATCATCGCCACGAACCAAGCCCAGCGGCCAGCAGTCCGCGACCGCTCCATTCGTAATCGAGTAGATGATGCTGGGTGACTTGAGCGTCTCGATGCCCTTCTTGAGGTCCTCGACGACGAAGACCTTGTTCGGCAGGGCATCGTCCGTATACTTGCACACGACCGGGAAGAATATGTTGCCCGACACATCAACAGCAACCAATCCGCGCTTCTCAGTATTCTCCAGTGGGGCTGCGGGGGCGAGCGCTCTGATTGATGGGAATTTTCATATCAGCTGAGGCAGAAACGTTAATGGAGGGGAGGGGGCCATACACGTAGATGGAGCTGCGAGGCACCCATTCTGGCGGCGCGGTGCGCAGCCGGCTGACGCCGAGGCGGGCCATGGTGTTTCCGTAGTAGTGGAGCAGAGTGTTGTCGGCAGTAAGCAGCGCCGTTTCGTTACCGAAGCGGAAGAAGGAGGAGCAGTAACTGCCATCGTCGCTAGTGCCAACGTAGAAGTTGTCGTCGGCGCAGTTGAAGAGCGAGCTCCTGCTCCCGCTGTCGTCGTAGACGTTCACGCCCGCGTATCCGAAGCCGTCCGTAGTGCTGTAGGCTACAGGCTGGATCATAGGGTCCGAGTAAAGTATAATATCCGGATCGAGCTGGGGGCCGGATTGGCGTTTGCTGTTAGCTACAGCGGGACGCTCGGTCGATGGAGAATTGTTGCCTGCTGCTTCATCGGCAGCTGGGGGCCGCGAGCCAAGCCTTCATGTGTCAGTGAGGCTACCGGAGCGGGATTTAAAGAAGCTTACTTGATACACTTTGTCAAAAGTTCCTTCGATATCTTGTGGAACTCATACTCTTCATTGAATAAATTCTTGATTATCTTTACCGTTGCATGGCCGAAAACGCGATTTGTCCAAGTAAGTTTAGTTGAGATGCCTTGGCAGCCACCCGGTGTTGTCAGGCCGCGAGTGATGGACCTGTCTTCATTCAATGACAATTCGGCAGAGATTTGGGCAGTGCCAGTCAACGATGGGGTGTCGGTGATGCCAACTGTCGCATCAAACTTCCCTCCCAAAGCTTTCAGACCGAGACTCAGGGATACAGGCAAGCCGACATCAGCCGAAGCAGTAATATCTCCGTCTGCCTCAAAGATCGGGTTGAATATGGGGTCCCAGTTCTTTTTCAGTGTTGTTTTCCCTGTCGAGAGATCAACTCGCCACGACGCATCCGTCAACGTGAACGTTCCGCCGGCGAGCACCTTCCCGCTGGCCACGGCGTTGAATTGGAAGGCGGCAGAAACATCGAAGATGGGACCGACGTCAAATGCACCCGCAACTGAATACGGGTTCAACGACTTCCGGAATAATGACGTCTTCAGGGGACCTGAATCGTACTCGAGCTCGGCCTCAACTCCAAGCTTCAGCGCCAACTCGGTTGAGACGTCGACCTGAGCCCAGCCGTTACTCAGCCTTAGGAGCGCCCCTAAAATGTTGACAAACGATGTCTTGCCCGAAACAGCAAATGATCCCTTGGCACTGCAGTCGACGCAGTACAGATTCAGTGAGCCCGTAAAGCTGGACTCTTTTGCCTTCTTGCCTTTGCCCTTGGTGAAAGCTTTTCCCTTTTTACCTTTGTTGTTCGTCTTGCTCGAGTCCCAGCTGTACAGCAGAAGTTGTTTTCCCCACGGGGATTGACGAATCTTTGCCAATGAGCCCTGGACAGGTGTACACGAATTGTCGCTGCAGTCGCTCGGCTGGACGGAGGGGATCGAGAAGCTAAATCGCCGAGTGTTTGGCTGCGCAATGATAGGAAGACCTTGGAGAGCCTTCGAAAGTTGTTGTGTTGTTATACCAACTGGGGCTGGGGAGATTGGCGGTCCTGCGAGTGGATTGAGTTGTACTGAGAATCCGGGAAACCCTAGCGAAACAGCTTGACGTGCGACTAGATAATTTTCGAAGTTCTCGTCGCCGTCTTGGTCGATTCCAGGAACTGTCAGGTTCACATAGTCGGCAAATTCGAACTCGCTCATATCACCGTAGCCAAGGGCATCGTCGAGCTGGAGGTCGAAGTCGTCGCCCAAGCAAGCTGTTGGGAGTCCATATTCATTGTCCACAGGTGGAGTACATGATACACTGGAACTTGGCTCTGAAGTGGAGGTTGCTGTTGACGCCGTCGCAGATGCAGATGGCCGCCATAGTCCCCACTCGAAGGTGACGTCGTTAACAATGTCCGCAAAAATCTGATTGTCGCCGGACACCCTAACCGACAGGTTTGGCCGATCGAAGTTGAGCGTAGTGACGGCAAAGTAACAACGCTCGCCGCCATCGTAGTTTCCACAGCCCGGTGTGTTTGTGATGAGGAGCAAGTTTGTTTCGTTCCAGCTTTTGACAGCTGCATCATAGGCCTCCGGGGACCCGAACTGGATGTTAAGATGCCCGGATCCTGAGTGGAACACTACGTCGCTGACATGGTCTGAATGGTCCAGGACAACGGCCGTGTAGTTGAAGGCTGGCGTCATAGACGCTATCATAGCCTCCATGTTTGGATCTGGCTCAGCATTAGCCACTGTCCATTCAAGGATAACGTGACACTCTTACCACATGATCCACCTTCGGAGTAGAACAATGCAACTGTTTCACCAGCTGGAACGGGATGCAAGTTCTCGATGCTACTCGTATCCTGGTCCCAATGGATGGCAGGAAGGAGCACGGTAGTTGGAGACGCATTCGACGCAGACTCGGTGCTGGAAGTCACCGGAGAGTCCTCAAAGTCTGCCTCCGTACAGTCTGCGTCAAAGACATAAGCTGTCTCCGTTTTCGTCGTAACCTCGGTAGTGAGCGTGGTAAAAACCTCAACTGCTGTGTGTGTCTCGCCCAGGCATGACCTCAAAAAGGCCAAAGCAAGATAAGTGGCTGGGGCACGGTGGCGCATGATTGGGATGATGTGGTGAGGCTACAGCTGCAGAGCTGTGATCATTTATACAAGATCCCCGCCATTACCTGGAAATCTTTCCACTTCTTTCAACGAAAGCATGTAGAGAGCAGTGTTACTCTGACTCAAACTGCTATCCTCGCCACAGTGACTGCAGATGAGGAATGCATCGGCCTGCGTGCAGATCTGAGCACTGACCCTGATGGCACTTGGACACAAGGCGCCTGTCCGAGCAGACTTCATAGCTACCGATGGCTGTCTGCTTTCAATTCACGCTTTCCCTTCAATGTAAGCCGCACTAGCGAAGTACATGACCTTCCTCCAGGCGAACAGGGTCTCTGGTAAGCGCAAGCGGGTACAGAAATGATCAATCCGGAATTGAGGGGCGAGATCACGTCTGCTGGCCGCAATGGTCAGCGGGCACCCTGCTGCCCACTTATTTCTGGCTTTCCGTGAGCCATGGATCCATTCGCTGAGTTGTAAGCGCCAAAACAGTGGGATAAGAGTTAGATACCTACTCTAATTGGCTTAGCGTTGTAAGGTTAAAATCTCTGATGAGCATACCTATTGCGGGGTTGTAAGCCTGAAGCTACGGGTAGCTAGCGCGCCCCACAAGAGTCACTGCCTTACGACATACAATTATGAAAATCAGGATTTGAAGAGGATCGAGTTATCGCAATTTCTCAGGGAAATCTCCTTTATAAGATATACCCACCTAACTATTTTACCAGCTTCAGATGAAAGATTCGCATTGACTATGGCGCCTTTAGGTTCCTCATTAATACGGTAGGGTGCTCCATAAAGGGTAAGGTTAGTAAATGCTTGGGGAAGCTTAACAGCTACCAAGCAGAGCCGCTCAAGTGATCAGCCGTTGGCTTGCAAGCGGACCCTCAAACACCAATTACGCTTGCAGCCGGCCTCCGTCGAAGCACATGGCCGCAAACTGCTTAGCCGTCGAAACACCCGCGTGGTCGATTTACACGACACATCTGGGGTCGAGAACAGCAATATCGCTCAGTACGCTCTCGAGTAGCCCGTCAATACTCCGTGACAAACACAAACGCTGTTCTTGGCATGGTTTGCATGGGCTCGGCAGAGGATTCCTGGAGCAACGACAGACTGCAAACGATAGAAGAGGTCATGGAGGCAGCATATATATTTTAGAATTTGCGTCTCAATTCGAATCTTCAACAGCAGCAGCGGTGTGTACTTCGTTATTCGCAGATCACCTCTTGTCTGATTCTTGTGAGCGATTGCCGGCTTCCGCGGCCATGCGCCGTCCTCTCCTCATCGCCTCCCTTGCGGGGTCTGTTCTCGGCATCGCCCTACCAGAACATGGTATTCGCGATGTCCCGCTGGATGCCAACGTGTACGACGGCGACTTCGTCACTGTGCAAGCCACTGAGACTACCTACGTCATTGACACGACTGGCCCGTGCGAAGATGAGGATAGCACCATCGCCCCCACGACGACGACAACCACCACCACCACGACCACCACTACAACTACAACTACCACCACTACTCTGAAAGGCTCCCCAGCTCCTGAAGTTACACCCGCGGCAGTGCTTGATGAACCTTCAAATGGGTCCTCGACCTCAGCCGACAGTGGCCAGGCTGACATCAGCTATGCCTCGTCTTCTATCACGGACTCCTCGCCTTGGCCAACGATGCTGCCTGCAGTGCCTGGAAACCAGCCTGTTGTTGGCCTCGACTGCTTGGCCCCGACCAACAGCACCAAGTTCACTTTCACTTTGGATGGCAACTCAGGTAATTCCCATCCCAAATACATGCCCGTCTTATGTCCATCTCACACCGTTAGATCCATCGACCGAGCACCTTTTCGCTGAGATGACCGCAAACCATTCAACCCTTGCTGTTGTTTTGGAATACTCCCAGCTCGTCCTAAATGTCAGGTGCGCCGACCAGGGTCTGGAGGTCGATTTCTGGACTGCATCGGCATTAGAATACGTTCAGTCCGCCTGGGACGTGAACTTCATCGCCATTACCTGGAGTGCGGATTGCGGCTCGGCTCCCACCGGCCACCACAGCTACTGGAACGTAACCAGAGTGTCCTATCCAGACAGCACACTTACCGCTCTTCTTGACGCCACCGAGATCGCCATTGAGGACGCCATGGACCAAATTCACTTGATATGGGGCACTCACGTCCCGGAAGATCCTTTAGACTCTGGCGCTGGCTCTGGCTCTGGCTCTGGCTCATCAGATGATGGCGCTTCCAACTACGCTCCCAACAACGACACCGATCCCACTCTCTCCGATGACTCCGATGCCGACGTTGATGCGGACTGGGTTGATGATCTGGGCTACTACGACGCTGAGGGCAACTACTATTACTACAATCTCAACACCGACTCGGACGACGATGAAGAGGGCTACTACGACTTCGAGAACGACTTCTCGAACGCACTGCATGCTTTTGCTCCGGGGCTGACCACGTACATGGAAGACGATTTCGATGAGGATGACAGCCCGGCTAATGCCACCGCCGGTGACCCTGACTACGATCTTGAGTGGAGTGGCATCCTGCGCCGCGACCCAGCTCCGCAAAATAAAAACGGCGCCAAAGGGGGGACAACATCATCGACGAAAGGCGGTGCAGCATCAAATGCAAATGCAGGTGGGAAGGGTAGCACGCCAGCAGGTGGAGCAACAGGAGGTAAGACTGGCAACGCGCCGGCGAATCCTGCAGGTGGGGCAACAGGAGGAAAAGGACAAGTTGGAACAGGTAACCAACCGGCCAATCCTGCAGGTGGGACAGCCAACGTGCCGGCGAACCCTGCAGGTGGAACAGCGGGAGGAAAAGTACCAGGTGGACCGGGTACCTCAGGGACGTCCCCATCGGCAAATAATGCAGGTGGAGCATCGGGAGCAAACCCAGGAGGCGGTACAGTCAACGCGGCCGCGAATGGTGCAGGTGGAGTGCCGGGAGGAAAAGCACCAGGCGGATCGGGGACGTCGGCAGCGCCAGCGGCAGCAGCGAACGGTGGAGGTGCAGCACCAGACGGTGGCCGCCAGAGATCGAATTCAGTCGGAGGCCTCACCGACGCACAGAAGAACGTTATTGCAAACACCAAAAATACCGCCAAGAAAGACAGGATAGCCAACCAGAAGAATGTGGCTACTGTGATGGCCCAAAACGCGAAGCAGATCACCGAGAACGAGCAAAAGTCGTTCGATAACGCCGTTAGCAGTCTCGGAAAAGCCAAAACACAGGCCTCAGACGCCCGGAAAGATTATCTCAATGCGAAAGCCGCCGCAGACGCCAATCCATCGGACAAGGCGCTTGCTGCAAAAATGCAGGCTGCTAAGAAGGCGCTTGACGACAAGAACAAGCAAGTTACAAATGCCTCAAAGACTGTTCAGGATAACGCAAAATCGCTTAAGACGGCCAAAGACAAGGAAAGTGCAGCAAGGATTGCCAGTGAGCTCACAGAGCCCAAGAAACTTCTAACCGGAGCGGCGAAAGATCTAAAAACCGACGCGTTGGCCATCGCGAAGGCTGTGACAAAGGACACGCTGGCCAAGCTGGAGGAAGACAAGGGACTCTTCCAAAGTATCGTGGACAAAGCGACAGGTATCTTCGACTTCTTCAAGAAAGCCTATGATTTGATCCAGGATGTAAAGAACGTTGTCAGTGGGTCTACTCTCAAGCCAGAGTCTACGTTCGAGATCGACATTTCGCCCGCTCTCAAGAACCCGGATCAGGTTTTCGATTCTCCTTGGGGTGAACAGTATAGGATTACGAGCGGAGGAGAGGATAAGTCAAAGTACAGCCTATACTGTGTCGACTGCGGCATCCAAGCGAACATTCGTATTGCTGGCGAAGTACGGTTGAACATACTCGAGGGAAAGCTAGACAAAAGCACCATTACGGTCGAAGGCAGTAACATCAAGGCGAAACTCTTCCTCGGGCTGGAGGTCGATATTGAAGAAACAGCAGAAAAGACGTACAACATCTTTAAAGCCCCAATCCACCCAGGATTCAGCATCCCCAAGATCATTACGATAGGTCCGGCAGTGCGTCTGGACGCGCGGCTGAAGATGAAGCTGTACGCCAAGGGTACGCTTCTCGCGGGAGCCGAGGCTGGCTTCACCGACTTCAAAGCCACTCTCGACCTAGCTAACAGTAAGAATTCCGGGTTAAACGGCTTTGTGCCTAAATTTGATCCCAAGTTTGAGGCGTTCGGCTCGATCCGGGCAAGTACTCGGCTGGGATTCCCGCTTAGTATAGGCATCGGTATCGACATCCCCTTGGCCAAGTTCAACAAAGGTATTTCCATTGCAAATGAGCCTTTTATCAAAGGAACAGCAAGCTACGGCGTCGAAAAGAGCTGTCCTAAGGGCATCGATTACAGCGTTGGAGGCGGCAACAATATTTACGCCAACCTTCTCGAGCTTACAACAGTCACTTTCCTCACTTATACCGCGCCGCCGCTGACCACCGGCTGCTACTCGTAAGCCTCAACCCCTCCTCCCATAACTAGACCTGCAATTCTGACAGTATAACCTTAACAGGATCCCGACGGGCATTGCGAAGTTGCTTCCCGGCCCCCGCATCGCCGCCGTCGAGGACGAGGGCAACCACGTCGACCTGAATGGCGTGATCGACGACACCAAGAGCTCCAGCAAGCCCGGCCAGAGCCCCACGACCACCGATCCCGACAATTTCCGATACGGCAGCGTCACCGCCGGCAACGGCGTGTGGCTCCTGACCGCCGGCGACGACGGCGGCCTGAATCTGATCCCGGCGAAGCTCGCAACCACCGGCAAGCAGGGCGAGCAGATCGGCACGCAGAGCGCCTTCGCGTACATGAAAAACGCCGTGTCCGCCGACGATAAGCAGCGCCTGCTCGCCTTCTCCCGCACCAACATGGAAGATCAGAGCCTCGAGGTGTCGAAGCTCAAACTCGTCGACCAGGGCATGATCGCTGAGGGGGATGCGGCTATTTCTCTGATTCCGGTAGAGATGAAGGGTGGTGATACTACGCTCATGCCTGTCGACACGCTTGGCGATACATACTTTCCCGTCGCGTGCCAGGTCAGGAACAAGGCGGACCCGAGCGTCAAGCTGAACAGAGTGTTCATCGTCAAGGACGGCAAGAAGGGCGTTACTACACTGGGACTCAGCAGCGCGAAGATCGTCACCGGCGGCGAGTTCATGGAAAAGTGCCAGCAGATTGCGTTCGATCCCCCAAGCGCGGTTGGTTCTTGACTGAAAATGTGAAAAGGTGGTGAGGGGGAAAGGGTGTCCTGAAAAGCGATTATGGTGATTGAAATCAAGTCCGATTTACAGTTTTATTTTTAGCAAAAAAAAAGAAATGTAACCCTATTCGAAGATTAAGCCCATTCAAATGGTTGAAGCGTGTGGAGTATTCGGCATGTCACTGTTGCGATGATGCCGAGAGCAAAAGCTGCACCGCACCATGCACATAATTGACCCTGAAGATACTGAATATTTGGCCACGAAGCAGAAAAATGTGGCGTGGTGAGGCGTTAGTGGGAGCAGGCAACAGCGGATTGAGATAAGACGCTTGCGTTGAGGAATGGGCCTTACGTCATACAGAGGTAAGCAAGCTAGTCTAGGTTTGGGTAGCCTGGCGGAGGATTTGGGGGCCGAGGGCTGGTCGGACACTACAAAACCCCGAGACAACCCGCTTACCTTACTTGCGAAATACTCTCTCCGATCCCTGGCCAAATAGCCATCTGGACGCAACGATGTTGGCGATATGGCCCACGCCAGAGCAGGAAAGTCCAACGACGTCGCCCCCGTCCTCTCAACTGCGGAAGGCCCAGCGGGTGCTTGCGTGCGTGCTCTGTCAGCAGCGCAAAATCAAATGCAACCGCAAGTTTCCCTGCTCCAATTGCATCAGGTCGAAGGCATCGTGCGTCCCAGCAACCGTGAACCCGCGGAGAAAGCGTAGGTTTCCCGAGCGAGAGCTACTGGACCGCCTAAACAGGTATGAGGACCTCCTCCGGCAGAACAATGTCAAGTTCGAGCCGCTCCATAAGGAGGAGAATGCATCACCCAATGTCGAAGGAGCCAACCATTCAGACGAGGATATGCCCGAAGCTCCGGTGGTAGAGCAACCGTCCGGCTTGGTCAACGTCAAGCCCGAACCAGTATACGAACCCAAGTATGTGCAATAAGCAAAGCCGTGTCCATATTGACTAATTGTTTAAGGAACTTCTGGCATACCATGAGCCAAGGGGTATGGCTCCTAACGCCTGCATAAAACCTCTCTTACTGACATGCCGGCAACAGTTCCGAGATCCCGACAATGATAGCGACTCATCGCAGGATGATGTGCGCGAAGGAGTGGTGAAGAACGCGTGGGATCTTTTGTATAGCAAGAACGACCACCTCTTTCTGGGCTCCCGTAAGACGGCTGTCGACATCTCAACTCTGCACCCTGAGCCTGTCCAAATCCTTCGGCTCTGGCAGATATATCTCGACGGCGTTAACCCACTGCTCAAAGTTAATCACGCCCCCAGTCTGCAGGGGCGTATCATAGAAGCCGCCAGCAATGTTTCTCACACCAGCCCTGCCCTGGAGGCGCTGATGTTCAGCATCTACTGTGTTGCTGTCCAAAGCCTCGACGAAGACGACTGCCAGGCCATTTTCAAGTCATCAAAGGAAACTCTCTTAACAGCGCATCACTTCGGCTGTGAGCAAGCGCTGCTGAATTGTGGATTCTTACGAACTGGCGACCGCGACTGCTTGACTGCGTTATTCCTGTACCTCATCTCGGTTGGCCCACAGACAGACCCTCGATCTCTGTCTTCGGTGCTTGGTGTGGCGCTTCGCATTGCCCAACGCATGGGCATTGACAGCGAGTCAGCCAATGCTGGATGTAACCCTCTCGAGGCCGAGATGCGCCGCAGGCTCTGGTGGTCACTCGTCCTTTTCGACGCCCGCGTCAGCGAGCTGGCCAACTACAGGTCCACAGTCCTCGCGCCCACCTGGGACTGCAAGATCCCCTTGAACGTAAGCGACTCGGACCTCTGGCCGGAAATGCGGGAGCCGCCACCGGCCCAGGAAAAATGCACCGACGTCCTCTACGCCGCGGTGCGCAGCGAGCTGGGCGAATTCCTCCGCCACGCCGCCATCCACCTCGACTTCACCACGCCCGCTCTGAAGCCCATCGCGAAAGACACCAAAGGCAGTCTAGACATCCTCGAGCGCCGCCTCAACGACAAGTACCTCCGATTCTGCGACCCGCAGAACCCGCTGCACTTCATGACGCTCTGCACCACGCGCTCCTTCCTCGCCCGCTACCGCCTCGTCGAGCACAACAACAACAACACCTCCTCCTCTTCCCCCTCCCCCTCCTCCCCCTCCTCTCCAGACGACCAGACCGCCGCCCTCTCCCACGCCCTCACCTGGCTCGACGCCGACACGCAAATCATGACGTCCCCCCTCACCAAGCCCTTCCGCTGGCTCTTCCAGTTCTACTTCCCCTTTCCGGCCTACGTCCAGGCCGTCCAGCACCTCAAGCGCCGTCCGCTCAGCCCTGACGCCGCACGCGCCTGGGCCCTGCTGAGCGACCACTACGACGCTCGCTTCGCTACTGCCGCTTACCCCCCGTCGGCGACGGCGGAGGACGATGATGCGAATCCGCTGTATGGGATCTTTGCGCGCATGGTGCTGCAGGCGTGGCGGCCAAGGGAGGAGGCGTTGCAGAGGGCTGGGGAGGTGCCGGTGGTCGTGCCGCGGATTGTGGAGAGGTTTAGGGAGAAGATGGCGGAGGTGGCAAGGGCGGAGGCGGTGGCGGAGACGGGGCAGCAGGGGCAAGAGCAGGGGCAGCAGGAGGGTGGCACGGCGGCTGTGGATGCTGGGGTGGCGGATTTGGGGGGGATGATGGGAGCGGGGTTTGGGGGCTATGGTGGAATGATGTTTGGGATGGATGGGCAGCAGGGGCTGGGGGGGTATGTGGAACCGGGGCTAGGCGGGTTTCCTAATGCTGGCTTGCTGGGGCAGTTTCCGTTGGACGTTGGTATGGGACAGATGAATTGGGCCGGTATGGATTGGGGTTTCGGCGACGGTCGGGGCGGGTGAGACAGATGAAGCGAAGTGCGTGGGGTTCAGGTGATCAGTGTGGCTGCCTACTCTTGTACAACAGATGAGGATGCAGTGCAGATATCAAGTAAGGTGGCACTGACAACCCAAGCAATTTGTTGAGATGCAGGTGAGCGGCTTGTGTCAATAAAGCTGGTCGCCCGGGCTGTCGGGCTCGCTCCGAATGCATTTGAGATAGAGTCGATAGAAACAAAGAATAGATTTCATGCAATGCGCCAAGCCAAGGGAAAAGTGATAGCAGACCTTCTCCACGTATAAGTATCCCAGAGCGATTGTAGCACGTCTAGGTTACGTGCCTGCAAGATCCACTAGCTCGCCGGGGAAATGGGGGCTCGGGTTGTTGAGGTGATGTACAAAGATGTGAAACAAAGATTGGCAAATGACGACATTGCTGGCAGTTGCGATGGCCAAGAGGGGTATTCAGTGCTTTCTTTCGGCAGCTGAGCTTGTTGCCACAGCCCGCCGTCACAACGACATATTTTCGCCATGGTTGGAAGACGACGTTGGGCTTAAGCCGGGCAGCAGAAGACCTTCTTACCATGGCCAGTGCACTTGCCATTGGGGTCGTCGCCGTAGTGGCTCCGAGTGATCTCGTTGGTTCCATCAGGACACTGGGAATCGCAGTCGGGAGCCTCACCGTGCCAGCTGCAGCCGGAAAAGTCGCGCACATCAACGGGAAGAATCTGATAGATCTCGTTCGTATTGGCGGCGCTGACCTGGATGACCTCGAAGAGAGCGTTCCCATCGTCCTTGGCGTTTCTCTCCAGGATGGGCTTCTCGATGTTGTCGTAGGCGCTCTCGGAGTTGGAGGGGATCTTGCTTCCGTCCACGTACATGACCCAGGCGACGCCCTGGGCCTGCTCGGTGTAGACCTCGACCCACAGGTTCTGCACCTCGCCGTAGTCTTCCCAGAGTAGACCGTTCTGCAGATCCTCGTCCGTGTCCCAGATGGTGATGCGGCTGAAGTCGTCGTAGTGGTCGTTCGCCCACTTCTTCGCTGCGGTTTGCGTCAGGGTGTAGAAGACGTGCTCGATGCCGTAGTCGTTCCACAGATCCATCATGTCCTCTACTTCAGATTTCGAAGGCGTAGGGCGCCGGTCGTCGCGGCGTTGAAGGTCGGGGGCTTGGATAGGCCCTGCGAAGACGGACTGGGGAGCCTGGAGCGCGAGAAGGGCGGCGGTGAGGACGGAGGAAAGCATTTTGAGGTAGTTTTGAGGAGTTTTGTGATGAAGATGATGAGTATTGAGTGAAGACTGTTTGCTTGTGAATGATGATGCTGTTGATTGATTGATACTGTTGTCGAAGTGCTCTCGCATCACTTTATACCCAATGCCATACGACTAGTCATGGCTGTTGGTATTTGTCGTTATCTTCGGAGTTGAGGAGGGTTTGTTGTGTTGGTCCCATGTTAGTTCGACCAGATGTTACATACTGGAATAGCAATGCGGCATAGTACATGTTCTGCCAGCTTTGGAGTTGATTCTATTCTCATGGTGGCTCTGTTCGCTTGATGTAGTCGAATTGAGCACGGGCAGGCAGATCATTACCATGAGCGGCGTCAAGGCTCTCCAGGCAGCGATGGTAGTGCGGCACAGTACATACCAAAGGCACATTAAAGCGACAAGCGGGCCGATTGACACAGTGAGGGCGACAAAAATAACATGCACGTCCAAGGTAACATGTGACTTCGGGGTACACATATTAGTCCCCGTGTCGTTCACGCTTCTTTCCGCCGCACCCCACCCTCATCTCTCCGCTCCACCCATGGCAACCCGAAGCGAAGTTCTCGAGGCCTGCACCGATCAGCCGGCCGAAGCGGTCCTCGCGCTCGCGCAGACATGCGCCGCCGCCGATCGGCCGACGGAAATGCAGATGGCCTACCAGGCAGTCAAGCACGGCAACGTCGCTCTGCTCCGCTGGCTGCTGCACAACGCCACCACGCCCGTGTCGCGCGGCATCCTGCTCCTCGAGGCGGCCAGCGCGCGCTCGCAGCCGTGCATGCAAGCCATCCTCGACCTGGGCCTGGACATCAACCTAGCCAACGACCCGACGGGCCTGCGCCCTTCGACGGATCGCGTCGGCGGCGTCCTGCACCGCGCCCTGCGCAGCCCGCGCTGTCCGCCCGACTTTTTCGCCTGGCTGCTCGAGCGCGGCGCCGACCCGAACGCCGTCGAGACCGGCGCCCAGCGCCACATCCTTATCTACGCCATGGCGCACGGCGACGACGACACGGCCATGCCCATCGTGAAGCTACTTATCGCCTACGGCGCCGACGTAAACCGTGCTAAGGCCCTACATTACGTCGCCTCGGTTAACGATATTAAGAAGGCGAGGTTCCTTATCGAAGAGGCCGGCGCGAACGTCGATGAGCCCGGCATCCCTGAAAAGGATTTCTACTGGGAGCGAGGGCCTGGCACTCCATTACATACCGCTGTGGCGAGAGGCTACTCTAGTATTACTGGCTACCTTTTAAAGCAAGGCGCTAGTCTAGATACTAGAGACGCGATTAAGGGTATGACTCCATTAGAGGTGGCTGAGGATCGTTGGGGGCCGCGAAGTGTCATCACTGTCTTAAAGTTATGGCGTAAGAAACGTCAGAATAATGAACCTAGTACGTAGTTGAAGAGCCACTTGTAGCAATGGTACGATTAGAGTCCGATGCATACTCAGATATTATGTGGACGCTGGTTGGCCCTGCTTCCTGTTCTGGGTTTGGTGATGTTTGTTGATCCTTGGAAGGCATGCGTCCAGCTCCTCCGTTGCGATTGTCCTTCGTTGCTGGAAGTAATGATTTGTCATAGACATATCCACCCCCGTATCGGCATGGCGGGCGCAGGGAGCAGTTTGACCAAGCGGATCCAGCTCCCTGCTGCTAAAGGAGTAATTCTTGTGCTGGTCGGTCTTTTATAGCTAATGGCGTAGCTGTTGGATCGTATCACTATTTCAATACGGTAGAGGCTGTAACAGCAGGGTGAACATCTATATAAGATTAGACGTCGACTCCACGCTTACCTCGCCACGCTGAAAAGAAAACGCACACTGCTATTAGTCAAGAACGAACATATCTGTAGCCGCGATCCAGCAAATACTTTCGAGAATTACACAACCTACTGCAGAATCTAGGATGCTAAACCAAGCGCCTGTTATACTAGGCCTGGGGAGGCGGGGAGTAAACTATCGTGCTGTCCTTCGCGTGTCTTTTCGCAGAACTCCATCCGTAAGGAATAGGATTTGAGAACTTCGGACATTGGCATAATCAAATAGACTAGGCTATCACAGATTTTGGACTTGGTAATGATTTTCGAAGTTCGCCATGATTTCCCCCTGCTATTTCCACAATACGACCGTAGCAGCTGCGGGCCGCACCAACGTATAGCCAGAAACGAGCTTCAAGGCCAAGTTGACACACGACTCCGGGAGTGTTCTAACACTCCGACATCGCAGATGCTGAGAAGACACCAGGCGAACGCGGCGGCCACCGTCTGGAGCAGACCGACCTGGAAGAAAACGGACATGGTCTCCGCAACCGATGCGACCGGAGTAAGGCCCGGCTGACGGGGAAAGAACGCTCCCATAAATCTCGCTGGTCTGATGAAGGCAACGGTCGCGATATGAACCAAAGCCGCGAGAGCAAAGACGGCGTCTATTATAGAAGAGAAAGTCCAACTCTATAAGACTTGAAATATTTCCTTAAGTCCGTTAAGGGGAAAGCCTTCCCGTACATTACCGCCTTCTAGCTCTAATGAAATCCTACCGCCCATCACTCCTTCTATCTACCCACCGCCTTCTTTTCTCGCACACAGGCATACTGGACGCTACTACGGGCCCTACCACCGCCCCGTCGCCGGTACCCGCTGTCCCGCCCTCCACCAGGCCAGCCGTTGTCGCACCGCCGCCCGCGCTAGCCGGCCCGCGCCCATCAACCACGTAATGCGCCGGTGCCATCGACAGAGTAGTCTAGTACGCAAGGCTATCGATCTGACTTTCATGTGTGCGGGTAACTACCGCGATCAGAGACATGCACCCTTGCCTCTGAGAATATTCACCACTTTCTCGTATTGCCCCAATCTTCTCATGCCAGTGAACTTTCTCCCCTCTTCTGCCCCACCGAGCGGCGTCTTGCCGAATCGATTCCTTGAATTAATGTCCACTTTCTCTCCAAGATCCACAAGCAACTTCACCACATTTGGATTCCCCTTAGATGCTGCAAAATAAAGCGGCGTCTGGCCGTATACCGCCTTCGAATCAACGTCCACTCTGTCTCCAAGATCGATGAGCATTTTTACTACCGCCTCATGCCCGTTCTCTGACGCGAGACATAGCGGCGTGCAGTTATTTATATCCTTCCAATCAACTTCCACTCTGTCTCCAAGGTCGATGAGCATTTTTACTACCGCCGCATTCCCGTTCTGTGACGCGTAAGATAGCGGCGTCTGGTCACTACCATCCTTCGAATCGACGTCCACTCTGTTTCCAAGATCGATGAGCATTTTTACTACCGCCTCATGCCCGCTCTCTGACGCGAGAGATAGCGGCGTGCGGTTACATATATCCTTCCAATCAACGTCCACTCTGTCTCCAAGGTCGATGAGCATTTTTACTATCGCCTCGTGTCCATTAAACGCTGCTAGAGAGAGCGGCGTCTGCTCGTCATTATCCGTCGAATTAACGTCTACTTTTTCTTCAAGATCGATAAGCATCTTTACTATCGTCTTGTATCCACGAGCTGCTGCTGCAGAGAGTGGCGTCTGACCGAGATAATTCCTCAAGTTAACATCCGTTCTGTCTCCAAGATCGACAAGCATCTTCACAACCCCCTCGTGTCCATGAGTTGCTGCATAAGCGAGCGCGTAACCATAGGTTTTCCTCGGGTCGACGTCTAGTCTCTCTTGCGCATCGATAAGTATCTTCACCACCGCCTCGTGTCCATGCTTTGCTGCATTACTGACCGGGTAACTGTAGGTTTTCCTCGTGTTGACGTGTAATCTCTCTTGGGCATCGATCAGTATCTTCACCACCGCCTCGTGTCCATGCTCTGCTGCTGCATAGAGAGCCTGATGATATTCAGGCTTCGCGTCGTCTTTCACTCTATCGAGAAAAATCTTTACCACCGCCTCCTGTCCATGCTCTGCTGCTTCACAGAGCGGCGTACCGTGAAATGGATAGTCATGCGGCCTGGCCCCGCAGTCGACGAGCATCTTTACCAGCGCCTTTCGCCCATTCATTGCTGCTAGATGAAGCGGCGTTCGAGAATTTCGATCCATCGAGTTGACAGCTTCTAATCTCTTCCGTTGGTTTGATTGCTCATCCATTAGGAGTTGGAAGTACGTGCTCAGGCCAAAGAATGCAACTATATGGATCCTTGACCATTCTGGAGATTTGGAAATCACTTTCCATGGTGAGACTTGCGTTTCTATGACTTGGCATGCAGAACTGGTATAGCCGTCGTTGAAAAGAAACGTCCAAGCAACATCTTTCACGTCAGCTTCGACATCTTGAGAGTGCTCCCCCCAGTAGCATGCCGCGTAGCTAAAGAATTCGTGCTTACTAGCACGCTCCATGTACTCTTCCTCCCGAAAACATGGACCCTTGGCAAAAGCGTCGAGAGTAAGGTATCGAAGGCAAGATCGTGCCAAATCTGCTGGGGCGGATTGAATCCATTCAGGGGGATATCTCTCAAAGTACTCTTTTGCCGTATAGTGGACGAGCTGGACAACATTGCTCTCCTTGTTGATCAAGACTAGCCCCGCACATAGCGAAACGATGTTTGCGGGGCGTGGAAAGTTTTTGCTGTGGAGCTTTCGGTCACCGGGTCTGACTGCAAGTGCATGCTGGAGTTCGCTTGGGGACAAGGGTCGTCGTGCGAGGATAACCCATGAGAGAACTTTCTGGGCCCACTTCTTCTCGTTGGGCGTCTGATCGGAAATGCGTCGGAGAGCTTCGTCGTAGGCTATCATTAGGGGGTATGTGTCCCCTTGAGGGTGCATGAATGCGTCAAGAGCTTCTTCAATTTCTCCCTTAGTTTGTTTTCCTTGAAGAGAATCGAAATGAAGTCTCGCAAGAAGAAACCTATAGTAAATTATGTTAGTTTTTATCGTAACTTCACGGTTTATTACTAACATTCCGTCAATAGCCGCAGAAATATCATGTTTGATCTTCTGTTGCAAAGCTTCGTCCTCTCGTACCCAGTCAGGTAGCTCGCGAAGCCGGCTTTGTAGATAGATCTCGACGTCTTCCTCGCTTGCGCGGATTTCCAGTCGTGGGTCTGCTTGAAAGAGCCTCTCTATTTCCGGAACAGGGCGAGATGTTGCCAAGAGATTGATCGACGTTTCTTTCTGCAAACGAAGAACTGAAAACAACAACTCTCCACGAGTTTGCTCAGAACACTCGTCGAGAGCATCTATTATGACGAATGCTCGATCATAACTCTTAAGAACGGAGGTAAGCGTCTTGTTCACTTCGTCCCGCCTAGGCCTTCTTTTCTGCTTGTCACAAACTCTGTACAAGCTTAAAATGAGATCAGGAAGTTGGTGATCGTCCTGGGAAAATTGCCGCAATAGTGCGGTGAGAAGGCCATCAGTTGTCTGTTCATATATCCTTCCGTAGTCGCAATACAAGAAGGCAACGATTGATTTGTTGCGACTAAGAGAAGCCAATAAGTTCTGTATGGCAAGCGACACGATGATGGTCTTTCCAGATCCCGGAATCCCGGGGCAGAATAGCGTTCGGCCGGGTTTGTGAAGCCAGCTCTGAAATTCTGAAGAGTTTAGGAACCATTGACCGGTTCCTTCTTTGTATCGGTCGCTGTTGATGGAGTCGGCGTATTTTGCTTCATGGTTGGACTGACTAAGCCAGTCAAGGATCTCATTGCTCTTTCTCTTTCCAAGGTCTGCCAACTAATTAGATAGGATATAGAGCAAAGTTTACAAGCAGACCTACCGTCTTGGACCGGCCGGAGACCATGGGTTATTGCGGAAGTCACTTTAAAATTTGAAAAGGTCAATTTGAGATCTAAATATTTCAGTCAAAGTGATATCTGACTAACCAGTTCCTGTTATCGTCTCCCGCAGACTTGCTATCTCCTTCGCGAGAAGTGTAGAATCTACTGCGTTGGCGGGGATCTGCTCTAGGAGCTCCCTTGTATACGCTGCCGCCACTGCCGCAGCATACGGCTGCCATCGTTTGTTCTTATGTGAGTCGGCATAATCGCAGATACCTCGAATTACAACGCATGGAAAGTCATTCATAAGGCCTGCTGCTTCCATCTCAAAGCAAAGAACCTCGTGTTCTCTCTGAAGGCGGTCTCTCGTTGGACCGTGCTTAATAACCTGGTTGCTGGAGGCGATGGTACCGTAATGGATGACCGGATCGTGGCTTTCCCGATTTTCCCTGCAAACTAGTTCATTTACATCGCAATTCCTGCAAGCCTTCTCCGCTGGATTGTGCTCGTAATTTGTCTTGTAGAGATTGTCGTCCGAGAGCCGATAAGAGAATTCTTTTGCTTTACCTGGATATTTCTTGTGAAGTCTCCCAACGTAGAGCGGAACTTTCTCGGATCCCCCGAAATGCTCCGCTTCCAGTTTTGTGAGCGCTGTTAGTAGCGCAGTTGGCGGTCTATTGAGTATTCCAGTGCGTTTGAACCCAGTTCCGGTGGCCTTTCCGAGGTCTATCTGTACAACGCCACCTGGAAGTATAAGCTTGGATAACTAAATTACAAAGGAAACACTATCTTACCATCCTTTCCCCGTGGCTTGCTCACTACAATATCGCCAAGTCTGATATCGTGGTCTTCGCTAGGAGCTCCGCCGCCAATGCCCACCATTAAACCGAACCGTAAATTTGGGAAAGCCGACAGCATGTGAGAAGCAGCCACTGCGGCTGAGTTCGTTCCATAGGATCCGTTGGGTAGACCAGCCAGGGCAACGTTGTGGCTTCCGATACTGCCCAGAGTATAGGTATTTGAATCCGCTGCATTTGCCTTTGGAAGGTCAGGGTGGATCTGGTCTAGCATAGCTGCGGCAGCTGTTAACTCGATCGGAAGAGCACACATCCACCCTATCGTATAATCTTCATGCGTGAGGCTGCTGCCTTCGGAACGTGGGAAAGTCTCAGGCACGGTAATATGGGCAGGGTCCGCAGACAGCATATTCAGTCGGGGTATCCTTGGTTCTGTCGTTTCAGGTCCCGTGCTTGGTGCTTGGTCTTTTGGAGCTGCCGTCCTTCCAGGGGAAGGCGATGCGTGTTTTGAGTCATCGAGAATAGTTGATTGAGAGACTCCTTGATCAGCACGGGGGTCCGGAGTTTCCAGCGATGGCCCATAACTATTCAAGAGAAAGGCACAAGAAAGTTAGTATCAGTTCCTATGCATGTAGATGGAATAGCTACGTACTGTTGTTTGATTGTGACGGGCACTGTTCGGAGTAGTCGGCAAAATGCGACCGTAAGAAGTCCAAGTATTACGACTTCTACCAAACTAAATTCCATGCTTTACCACGCGTAGCTGTCTAAAGCAGTTTCATGTCGTGTAGTCTAGAATGTCTTGTGGGAAAGAGTAAATGACGAAAAAAGACAATTACGCCGGTTGGGTAAAAGTATCTTCGGAGGGGCTGTAAGCACTGGCTTAAAAGGCTCAGTGAGCGCAAGCAGACTTTGATCTACTTCCAAGAGGCTACTCAGCCTCGTCATCTGTACTCCACTACAGCAAAACGACCCCACCACTACCAATAATCCAGCGAGCAACTACAACAGCGAATATGCAGGTAGGCGCCGAGAGTTGTGCCCCTTGGTTTTATTGGCCAGTGCTGGCTTGGGAGCCCCACGCTGAAGGTGTGCCTAGCTGTGTTGGCACCTGTGCGCGTAAGTACTTCGGCACAACTGGCTCCACCTGGCAAATACCTACCAAAAAAACCGCCCCCACACCAACTTAAGTTTCTGTCGACAACTGCGGACATACACCTGC
Organism: Lasiodiplodia theobromae; assembly: GCF_012971845.1. NCBI lineage: Eukaryota > Fungi > Ascomycota > Dothideomycetes > Botryosphaeriales > Botryosphaeriaceae > Lasiodiplodia > Lasiodiplodia theobromae. The sequence continues at coordinate 155,938 of NW_023336518.1, read as the reverse complement.
TTAGAAAACATAGTGTCGGCAAGATCTGGGACTATCTCATCAAGAATGACAGCTGTGGAGCAGCTAGGGACATTTTAACGCAATACCAGCTTCCTCACTACCTGATTCACCATCCAAGATCAGACACGAACACCAGCAGCACGACCAACGACACGACGTCCCGTGCCCAACAACATGGAGAGGGCTGACTCAGAAGCCCTACCCGTACTCCGTTAATTGTCCTCCACGTCCGTCACGCAGAACTCGCGCAAGTGCTAAACAGCTCAGTTGAGAGATCAATAAAGGTGAACAAGGCGGTGTGAGCGATGCTGTCGGCAATTCGACGGTGCTGGTCCAGGCAGGGACGAGGCGGGCCGGGCCGGGCCGGGCCGGGCCGGGCTAATAATAACAGGAGTACAGGCAGCACCGTGCGCTGACAGACATGTCGCTGCACGATGATGAGATGGAGCGACAGAGTGGAGATGGCAGAAGAAGAGTGACTGGTTGTGAAAGTTAGGTGTTGGCTCCCCAAAACTTCTCGACCGAGTCGAGTGACACAACGTCTTTTAATAGCTTCAACCATTCTTCGGCCCTGAGAACTAAGTCGGCCTTTGACCTGTTCATCATTTGTTATACAGGTTCGCCTGTGAGGTTCGTACCTACGTGGGTGAGAAATTGAGCCTCTGAAGACTCACAGCACTTGACTGAAGCAAGAACTTCGATACAAAGTTGTAGCTCCCCGACAAGTAGAATGTTCTCACAGGGATTGATTTTTGGTGCGCTCCACTGCGACCAGGTCAAAACCAGGTGTTTGTCATGGAATTTGGCCAATAGCATGTTGTACGTTGGCGCCGAGCTAACAATTACCTATTTCCCCTCTGACCACAGTATTCGCGCCGCACGGCCCGAAGTGGCATGGATCGACATAATCCCTGTAGCGGAGCGCATGACCTAGCCAGACTAATAAACTTTGCGCAAGGCTGAAATCTGAGCCTTAGACTTCTTCTTTGCCACCGCTGGCCGGGATTCACGGCCACCGAGATGTTCAGCGCACCGACATCCGTACCACGGATCGCATTGTGGCGGTGCCGCAAGGTCGGGAGACGTGTGCACCGGGCCGCAGCCTTCTCGTACAAGCCTCTGCAACGCACAGACACCATCCGCATTCTCAAAGTCTTCCCTGGGGAACCTGGTCAACCCATCCGAAGCAGCCTGATCCATGTGAATTTGTCCGAAAACCCTCGTTATCGAGCAGTGTCTTACACCTGGGGAAAACAAAGAGGATTTCAGCGCATCGAGTGCGATGGAAATATCATGCAGGTGACGCGAAGTAGTTTCGCTGCTCTTCAGAGAATACGAAGTCGGGATAACGAAGAGTCGGTTTGGATTGACGCTATATGCATCAACCAAAACGACACAGATGAGCGGAGTGCCCAAGTCCGCATCATGAAGGACATATTTAAGCAAGCTACCGAGATCATAGTCTGGCTGGACGCGGGCTTTAAGCATGCTGCTGCCGCATTCTGTCTCATTGAGAGGATCCATTCGAGCTTTGGGCCTGTTGAACAGATACCTGGATATCCGGAACCAAGTAGAGCCTTCTTTTCCAGCACCGATAACTCACTCTCCCGTGCTTTTAGAACAGAGTCACCTTCACTTTCCCTCGTTCTGAAGCATCCATGGTTCAGAAGAGTATGGGTGCTACAAGAGGTCGGGCTGTCAAAGCGGGCGATGGTCGTTTGTGGCCGTGAGCAGATCGAATGGTCAAAGATTGTCTTCGCCAATGCATTTATCAACGCGCAAAGTTCAGCACTCCGAAATACGCTTTCTCTTCAATCATCATGGATCAGGCGTATGACGAACAAGTTTTGGCACGACCATAACGCTGGCTTCCTTAGGCTCCTTCATCTCACACGGACCCACATGGCTTCGGACGCCCGGGACAAAGTCTTCGCACTTCTCAGTCATCCCTGTGCTTCGCGGATCCATATCGACATCGACTACACCGCACCAATCTCGAAAACATACAGAGATATCGCTGTCTCTCTTTTGCGGGATCCTCACACCAAGAATCCTTTGGATGTTCTCTCGACCGTGTTTAGGGAACCAAGTTTTCGTCGACCCCACCTGCCATCATGGGTTCCAGACTGGAATACCACTGGTAGAACCGCATGCTTGAGCTTAGATGGAAAGGATTGCTTTTCCGCTGGGCGAGATACTAGGCCTTCTTTCCACCTTCGCAACAGCGATCGAGTTCTAGATGCTGAAGGCATTCTGTTCGACAGCGTTTTAAGCCAGTCACATCACTTGCGGATGCGTTCATTTCTGCCAGGTCATCGCGGTGACCTGGACCACAACTACCAGAGCCCAATCATTGATATCTGGAACGAATTATGCAACAACGAGCGGAATTCTTATCCCACTGGAATACCCGCCTGGAGAGCCTACTGCGACACGCTGACCGCGGAGAATTTTTTGTGGTCCTCACGAGGGCGAGAGCATCCCTATATCCCCAACGGTAGTCTTGAACACTCGCTAGCTCTTTTATGGGGATTGTGTAGCCAGAATGGGATAGAGAGTCTGGTTCCAGCGAGACTTAGCACGAATCACCTGAAATCTGCTCTCGCTGCTTCCAAGGACGAAGAGATGTCTGTACTTTTCTTTCAAGAACAGGTGTCAATGGTCTGCAGGCACAGGCGCTTTTTTATTACTGGCAACGGCTATTACGGGCTAGGGCCGCATAACATGCAACCTCAGGACAAAGTTGCTCTCCTCTTTGGAGCCCGTGTCCCTTTCATACTAAGGCCGTTTGGAAATCGCTGGAAGCTTGTTGGTGAATGCTACGTCAACGGTATCATGCATGGCGAAGCTATAGACATGTGGAGACAAGGAAATCTTGAAGCTACAGCTTTTGAGATTGAATAAGCGTTTAAGTCTTTTTACCATTGTCTACGAAATTCTGCTGGGTCTGTTGTATAGAGGAAACGTCTCCCACTGTTTAGTTTCGTTCTCAAGATATTGTTAATTGGAAACGATTTAGACTAGACGGTCTGGACCGCTGTGGTACATATTCTCTTCCGATTTCTCGGAAATGGGGCAGGCTGGCATGACACTCAGCCATAAACTAAGAATTAATTGATCATACAACTAGCGCGAATGGAGTCGGGAAACGAATCAGTTGATCAAGCTTCTCTCCATCATTCGGTGAAAATATGGATAAATTTTTAAATACGATCAAAGCTATCTCGTTGATAATTTTTTTTGATGTAAGCAGGTAGAATGGACAGCATTACAGCCTAGTGTTTGAAAGACATCTGGACTGTGATTATAAATGTGGTTTGCGGAAGACCTGCTCCGCTCGGGCAACGATGTTTTTGCCTCTTGCCCTTTGCCCTTTGCCTCGGGCGTTTGAAAACCCCGACACAGAAATTGGCCCCCACCAACCCTCTCGGGCTCTAGTAAACCCCGACGGACAACACTTTCTAAATTCTTACCCCCTGCACTTAAAAGTCAGAGTTTCCTCGCCCACATCTGGTTGCGAAACACCATTCTGCTCATACTCATCTTGAGTTCCTTGTTGTTTCATCCACAGCTCCGAATTGCGAGAGATAAAACTCGCTGCGTTCGAGTGTATCATAATCACCATGGAGTCTCAACGGCCTACAACACCCGAAAGCGCTAAATCAAATGTGCATTCAGCAAATACGGGGAGCTCCTCTCCCCATGCTACGGTCACACCTGATGCGCCACCAGTCGACGACACATACCAGCCACAGTCGGCCATGAAGGTCTTCCTGCTGCTCGCCTCGGTCTTTCTGAGCATCTTCCTCGTTGCCCTTGACAGACTCATCATCTCAACAGTAAGAATATCGTCCTCCTAGCCAGGACATGCGCTGATAGATTTTGGCTAGGCCATTCCTCAAATAACAGACGAATTCCACTCTCTGCCTGACGTTGGATGGTACGGAAGCGCGTACACATTGACGTGCTGCTCGTTCCAGCTGCTGTTTGGAAAACTCTACACCTTCTACTCAGTCAAAGGTGTCATGCTCACAAGCGTCCTGCTATTCGAACTTGGCTCCGCCATCTGCGGCGCCGCCCCTTCATCGGCAGCCTTCATCATCGGAAGAGCAATCGCCGGCATTGGCGCCGCTGGAATCTTCGCTGGATGCGTAAGTCTGTCGTTCCTACTCGAGCCACTACCTGCTAACGCGGATGCCATGTCAGATCGTAAGCATCGTGTACGTTGTCCCCCTGGACAAACGTCCGCAGTTTCAAGGCATGTTTGGCGCCCTGTTCGGCATCGCTTCTATCGTGGGCCCGTTGATTGGCGGCGCCTTCACATCCTCCAGTGCCACGTGGAGATGGTGCTTCTACATCAACCTACCCTTCGGCGCCGTGGCAATGGCCGTCATTGCCTTCTGCCTCAAAGTCCCTGACAGAGACACCACCAAGCTTCCCTGGACACAGAAGCTGGCTCAGCTCGATATTCTCGGTACTACGGTTCTGATCCCCGGTGTCATCTGCTTTCTGCTCGCACTGCAGTGGGGCGGCAATACCTATGCTGTGAGTCTTCCCGAATGTGATGTCAATTTGACCCCATGTACTGATACTCTCTAGTGGAGCAACGGCCGAATTGTAGCACTATTGACTCTTGGGGGCATTCTTCTTCTCGCCTTCGTCGCCATCCAGATCCTCCTCCCCAAGACCGCCACCATCCCCCCACGCATCTTCAAGCAACGCAGCATCGTCGCCGGCTGCTGGGCCACCGTCTGCATCGGCTCATCCCAATACATCTTCGGTATGACAACCACAAACCCACCCACCCCACACCACAGCTTCCCCGCTAACCCTTCGCTGCAGTCTACTTCCTCCCCCTCTGGTTCCAAACCATCAAATCCTCCTCCGCCGTCCAATCCGGCATCCAACTCCTCCCGCTCCTCCTCTCCATGGTCCTCGCCTCCATCCTCGGCGGCATAACCAACACGCGCATCGGCTATTACACGCCCCTCGCCATCGCCGGCTCCAGCATCATGGCCGTCGGCGCCGGCCTGCTGACCACCTTCCACCCGAGCACCACCGAAGGCGCGTGGATAGGCTACCAAGTCCTCTACGGCTTCGGCATGGGGCTGTGCTTCCAAGCGCCGAACCTCGCCGCGCAGACCGTGCTGCCGACGCCCGACGTCCCCATCGGCACGAGCCTGATGTTCTTCAGCCAGCTGTTCGGCGCGGCGATATTCGTGTCGGTGGGCCAGAACGTCATGGACAACGAGCTGGTGCGGCGGATGAGGGCGCTGGTGCCGGGTTTCGAGGCGAGCAGCGTGACGCAGGGGGGCGCGACGGAGGTGCTGGCGGGCTTGCCGGCGGAGCTGAGGCAGGCCGGGCGCGTGGCGTATAATGAGGCGTTACGGAAAGTGTTTGTGATTGGGTTGGTGCTGGCGTGTCTGACTGTGCTCGGGACGGCGGCGCTGGAGTGGAGGAGCGTGCTGAAGAGGGCGGAGGAGGAGAGGAGGAGGGGGAAGGGAGAGGGGGTGGTGGCGGCGGATGCGGATCCGGATGCGGATCCGGAGAAGGCGAAGGGTGAGAGTAACGCGTGATGATGGATGTTTTCTTGTTGAGGGGGTACGGGTTACTTTGGAGCTCTTGAGGGCAGTTTAATGTTTTACTTTGAATTATGAATATTAGAGATAGAATAGACTAGTAATGTTTACTTACGTTACGAACTTCAACTTGTTGGCAAACAGTGTATGAATTCCGACTGTGTGGTTGAACCTGGCGAAGGATTCCACTAGCTACTATGGCAGGGATACTTGTACTGTTAGGCTGCCTCGGCCTAGAAACTATAAAAAAATAAAGATCAAGATACTGAAACGTAACTTGTTAAACAAAGGGATGAAGCCTTTCAACCTCCAGAGACTCTAAATCCACATAGCGATGTAGTTTATACCAGGAGTTGATACTTCCACTCTTCACATCAGTGCATGCCTTCTTAGTCCGTGTGATACTAATTGAGTGCCAGTGAGGCTTAGTGGGTCAGATACAGATAGAAAACCGCCAAAAGAGACAATCCCTGTGTCTCGTCCTATCTGTGCTTAGCAGAGACGGGATGAAATTGCTCATCTCGGAGCTTCACGTGGGGTTGCCTTGCATCTCCCGCTGCAATCCCAAGTAGTTGCAATCGTTTGATGTGACGCGCCACGTCCCAAAGAGGCATCCGGGCCGGGCCGGGCCGTGTATGCAAATAGCAGGGGCAGGCCATCTGATTGGGCGGGCGTCGTCGTGAACGGCGATAACACTACATCGGGTTACATCCACATCTACGGCGTAAGTTCTAGGCGGGCAAGGCGTCCTCTTGATTAGTGGTGGCAACCTCTCTAAATTAAATGTAGCCATAGTTTCGGCCAGTAGGATAGCAAGTCGGGATGAATTCGCCCCATTTTGCTGCGACCTTCGGCACTGACGGATCAGGACACCGCCTTGCCTCGCTGTCACGTCTTATCATGGCTTATTGACTGCGTGTGGGCTGCACGTGCTGCGTCGAAGGAGAGGACGGTATTGGCTCGGGGATGCGGTAGACGAAAACCAACTGTTACACACTCGGCAATTGGTGGGGACAAAGGGGACCCCACATCTCGGTATGGATCGGGTCTTCGTGTTAATATTCTTTAGCGATGTAGTACGAAACTCAACGGTCGGCTAGTACGATTGAAGGACATCATGAAGAACAGATGTTACACGTGTACCTTGATCAACAATTGTCGAGGAAAGAGAGAGAGGGAGAACAACTAGAAGCAAAAGTGGAAGATGTAGAAAGTGAGCCGTGTGGAGGATCTTCCCTGAGCCTGGTCTCTGGTCCCGAGACATCCCCCTTGTTAAGAACCTGTGCTCCACACTAATAAATCCTGCAGGTGACGCTGGGCAATCACCGAATCACGGGCGGATAGCCCGTATCCTTTTACATGCCGTTCAACGCCACAAGAAGTGGCTGGCTGCCGTCATCTCCTACCTTGCAAGTGATGCATACACCGGTGGATGAGGTGGCGTATCATGTCACGGAAGGCGATTTTAAAACAGATTGAAACGCGCATTAAGAAAGTTGGAGCATCATCAAGAGTGGTGACAATCCATCTCTGCTTCTTTGACAAAGCCAAGCTTGTCTCTTTCACTTCAACATGAACAGCGAGATCACGAAGGCCGAGATTGCCGAGACCTGCATCCATCAGCTCATCTCCAAACATGTTCGCTCTAGTCCCAACGACGAGGCTGTCGCCTCATCCTCGGGCGAATCTCTGACCTACTCGGCTCTCGATGATGCCGCCGAGCGCGTCGCCCACCAGCTGCGGGCTCACGGTGCGGGTCCGGAGCGGTTCGTTGTCGTCTGTTTCGAGAAATGTATCTGGACAGGTGAGTTCACGGTGCCGTGCCGCCTCTTCCCCGAACAGAGGGCAAGAAGCCTGACCGCCTTCATCAGTTGTCGCCATCTACGCCATCCTGAAAGCCGGAGCCGCCTTCGTGCTCCTCGACCCGGCGCATCCCGACGAGCGGCTCCGCATCATCGTCCGCAAGACAGGAGCGGAAGTAGCCATTACCTCGGCAACTTGCCACCACCGCCTCGCCTCGCTCGTCCACACTGCCTTGACGTTGGACGGCACCACTCTGACCACGTCGTTCCCGCTTCCCGATCGCAGCCCCACCACTACCGCCTCGCCCGCCTCAAGCAGCACCAGCATCAGCAGCAACAGCAGCGACCATGACCCACAGCAGCAAGAAGTCCGCCCCAGCAACCTCGCCTACGCCGTCTTCACGTCCGGCAGCACCGGCGAGCCGAAAGGCGTGCTCGCCACGCACAGCAACTTCTTCCACTTCATCACACGGTGCGGCCCGCCTCTCGGCCTCGCCGGCCGCGCTGGTGCCGGCGGCGCCCGCACACTGCAGTTTGCGTCGTATAGCTTCGACGCGTCCATCATGGAGATGCTGGGCGCGCTGGCGGGTGGCGGGACCGTGTGTGTCGTGTCGGACGCCGAAAGGCTGGACGGCGGGGCGCTGGTGGATGCGGCGCGCCGGCTGCGCGTGAGCTGGACGTTTCTGACACCGACGGTGCTGGTGAAGCTGTTGCCGCCGGAGTCCGAGGACGCGGGCTCCCGGGACGAAGACGGGGGCAGCATCATCCCCTCCCTCCGCACGCTCGTTGCCGGCGGCGAGGCTATGGTGCCGGCCGTGGTCGAGCGGTGGGCGCACCGGGTCGAGCTGGTCAACGGCTACGGGCCGACCGAGACGAGCATGATCTGCGTGTCGAGGCCGGTGCCGCCGCTGCGGGCCGGGGCCGACCCTGCGAACATCGGCCGGTGCCTGGTCGGGCGCGGCTGGCTGGTGGATCCGGACGATGACGGGCGGCTGATCGCCGACGGCGACGACAGCGTCGGCGAGCTGCTGCTCGAGGGGCCACACGTGGGGCGCGGCTACGTGCATGATCCCGAGAGGACAGCGGCGGCGTTCATTGGGAGGCCTGCGTGGCATGAGAGGCTGTTCCCATATGAGGCGGGTCCGCACGCATTCTACAAGAGCGGTGATCTCTGCCACCGGGCGCCCGATGGCTCGTACGTCTACGTCGGCCGCAAGGACCGGCAGGTCAAGATTAACGGGCAGCGCACGGAACTGGGGGAGATTGAGCAGGCGTTCCGGCAGTATCTGGGAGCTTCTGAGCACATCTCTGTGGAGCTGATTAAGCAGGCGACCGGCACGTCGACACTGGTCGGGTTCGTTACGCTGGGCGACGACGGCGGGGGGAACGGCGCGGAGATGCAGGAGCGCGTCAATGTGAGGATGGCCGAGGTGCAGAAGCGCGCTGCGGAAGTGCTGCCGGCTTTCATGGTGCCGAGAGTCTACGTGGCGGTGCCTGAGCTTCCGCTGACAATGACCGGGAAATTGGATCGGAAGCAGCTCCAGGCGCTAGGGGCGGCACGGCTCTCAGCGGTGTTGCCGAAGCCAATCGAGCGTGAGGCGAGCGCAACCGAGGCAGCACTCCGGGCGGTGTGGAGCAATGTGCTCAACATATCGCAGGAGGCTATTGGGTTGCGGAAGCCATTCCAGAGCTTCGGAGGTGATTCCATTTCCGCCATGCAAATTGTCGCGCAGGCGAAGAGCATTGGCCTCAGGCTCTCGGTGCAGCAGGTTCTTCGCCTGAGAACGGTCGAAGCGCTGGCTGGACTGGCAGACGGGAATGCGGCGCTGGTGGCGAATGAAGTGGAGGAGGCCGAGGTCGAGGAGGAGCTCGACACACCCTTCAAGCTCTCACCCATCCAGCAGCTCTTCTTCGACATCTCCCCCAAGGGCGAGAATCATTACAACATCAGCCAGCTCGTCAGGGTCACGGAGCAGATCAAGCCGGACGCTCTCGTGGCAGCACTCAAAGCTGTTGTGGCTCGGCATGGCATGTTGCGAGCGCGCTTCTTTGCAGACAGAAAGGGCCGGTGGTTCCAGTCCATCAGCGACGACGTCGAAGGTTCCCTGAAAGTCGAGTTCCACAACTCGTTCGACTGGGCTGAGCTGATGCCGCTCATTTCAAAGAGTCAGCGGAGCATCGACATTGAAGATGGCCCTTTGCTGCGCTGTGACTTGATCCAGGCCGAAGAGGAGCAGTTGCTCTTCTTGTGCGGGCACCACCTTGTAACGGATTTTGTCTCGTTCCGAGTCATGTTGCTGCAAGTGGAGCAGATCCTGAGATCTGGAGAAACAGAACTTCCGCGGGCCTACTCCTTCCCCAGGTGGCTGAAGCAGCAGGAAAGACATGTCAACAGTCTTGCAAAGGCGGCGACACGGGCGCCGTACGATCTTCCGGTCCCCGATCTGGGGTTCTGGGGTCTGTCGGGCGAAACCAACGTCTGGGGAGACATTGCGGTGGAGAAGCTGGCAATCAGTCAGAGTATGTCGGCGAAGATAACGGGCGGGGAGCTGCAGGCAAGTACTGCGGACATGCTGCTGGCGGGCGTGATTCACGGGTTCCGGGTGGCATTCCCCGAACGGGAAATGCCGGCCTTCTACGTCGAGGGCCATGGCAGGGAGCCTTGGAACGACCACATCGACCTCTCTCAAACCGTGTCTTGGTTCACCACCATCACGCCCGTGCTTGTGGCGTCGGCAAACCAGGATGATCCCATGAGCACGCTCTTGGACACTCAGGACGCACGCGAGCGCTTCGCTGGAAATGGGTTGCCTTGGTTCGCATCCAGTATCTACGGCAGTAAGCAGCGCAGCCATGACATGGAAGTCAGCTTCAACTACGCAGGGGCATACCAGCAGCTGGAACGGGCGGAAGCTTGCTTCCAAGCAATGCCCGACTTCGACCTCTTGAGCTTGGATGGGATGAGCCCGACACTGCGGCGATTCGGGGTCATCGACATCTGGGGAGACGTCAGGCACGGCGAGATTGTACTCTCCTTCGTCTACAACCGGAAGATGAAGCACCAGGACCGCATTGGAAAATGGGTTCGGGAGTCAGAGAGGGCGATTGCGTCGATTGTGAAGCAGCTCTCGGCAGGCGAAGCAGCTGGGAAGCAGCCGTCGTTTCCACTACTCGGGATACCGCCCTCCAAGGTTGCTGGCTTTCTCGACTCGGTGCGGCAGCGCATCGGACACGACGAAATTGAAGACATATACCCGTGCACGCCAGCGCAGCACGCCTTCATGCTCAGCCGCATTAGCGGAAGAGGGCGGCACGAAGCAGGATTCATCTTTGAGCTGCAGTCGCAGCAACACATAGACACAAGCAGGATCCGGGCGGCATGGCAGTCGGTAGTGAATCGGCACGCGTCGCTGCGGACCGTCATCATCGAGAGCAGCCGAGGCGACGGCACGTTCGACCAGGTGGTGCTGGCAAATTTCGAGCCTGCAGTGGTAGAAGTGGCGGGAATGAGCGTGCAGGAGCTGGACGCACTGCCGATGGTGGATTGGGTGGCAGGGCGGCCGGAGCAACAGCTGACAATCTGCCGGCTCTCTCCAACTGTGGCCGTGGTGCGGCTCGACATCAACCACGTGCTAGTCGACGGCCTCTCGTCGCAGCCGCTGCAGCGCGACCTGGAGCTGGCGTACGACGGGCTTCTGGACTCGCTTCCGCCGGCGCGATGGCGCGACTGCGTGGCACATGCGCTGGGCGGAGCGGCGTCGTCGGAGAGCGCGCTGCGCTTCTGGACGGCGCGGCTTGCAGGGGTACCACCGTGCCCATTTCCGCTGCTCGCCGACGACTTTGATGGACGCGACGAGCGAATGACGGTCGAGGTGCGGCTTCATGATGCGCAGGCGCCGGTGCGCTTCTGCCGTGAGCGGGCGTTGACCATGGCGGACCTGGCGAAAGCGGCGTGGGCGCTGGTGGTGAGGCGCTACACGGGCAGCGGGCAGCCGTGCTTCGGGTGCGCCAACAGCGGGCGCGACATCGAAATCGAGGGCGCAGGCGACATCGTGGGCCTGTTCGCCAACGTGACGGTATGCATGGTGCGCGTCGACGAGGCGGCAACGGGCGAGGACTTGCTGCAGCAGGCGCAGGAAGGGGCGCTGGACGAGTTGCCGCACCGGGCGTGCTCGCTGATTGAGATCGGACACGCGCTGAATGTGGCCGTTGACGGCTTTGTCAACACGACGCTGTCGGTGCAGAAGCGCGAGGGCGCGCAGCCGGTGGGCACGGGCCGGTCGGTGGCGGTGCGCGAGATCGGCCAGGTCGACGACAACGGCTCTGGCGTCATCGGCGTCGCCTGCACCACCATCCAAGACCACGAGCTCGAGCTCGCCCTCGAGTGCCGCCAATCGCTCATTTCGCACGCCCACGCCGACAATGTCGCCGCCACCTTCGCCCACATTCTCGACCAGCTTGTGCGCGAGCCCCAGCTGCCCGCCGCCCGCCTGGCCACTCTCAGCCCCCGCGACGCGTCCCAAATCCGCCGCTGGAACCGCGCCCATCACGCGTCACGAGATGCCTGCATCCATTCTGTAGTCGCCGAGCACGCCTACCACCATCCAGACCGTAGTGCCGTTGATGCTTGGGATGGCTGCTTCACCTACGCCCAGCTGGATACCCAAGCCGAAAGGATGGCTGCCCACCTGACTCAGCTTCACGTCGGCCCCGAGACCCTAGTGCCTGTTCTGATGGAAAAGTCCCTGTGGACCATCGTCTCCATGCTGGCCGTCCTCAAGGCCGGTGCTGCCTTTGTGCCGCTTGCCCCCGACAGCCCGCTCGAGCGCCTGCAGCACCAGCTCCAAGACACGCGCGCCACCCTTGTCCTGACTTCCCCCCGCCACAAACACGTGCTCGATGGCAGTATCCAGCAGGTCGTAGTGTCTAAGGACTTTGTTGAGAGCCTGCCACTCCCCGAGCAGCCCGTCGAATCGGCCGTGACTCCTGCAAATGCCGCATATGTCATCTACACCTCCGGCTCCACCGGCCGCCCCAAGGGCATTGTGCTGGAACACCGCCACGCCCTGTCTAGCGCTGCCGGCTACACCGCCGCCCTTGGCATGGGTCCCCAATCGCGCACTCTTCAGTTTTCTGCCTACACCTTTGACATCAGCATCGCCGAGATCTGGGGCACTCTGACCGTCGGTGGCTGCGTCTGCCAGCTGTCTGACGACCAGCGCATGGATGATCTGCCTGGTGCCATCAACGCCTGCCGCGCCAACTTCCTCTTCATGACGCCCACTGCTCTGGCACTTCTACGCCCTTCTCAAGTGCCCTGCGTTGATGACGTCGTCATTGGCGGAGAGCCGCTCCGTCGTGACCTTGTCGTGACCTGGGCCCCACATGTCCGCTTAAATAACGGCTACGGCCCAGCTGAAGCCGCTGTTCAGGCTACGCAGAACTCGAATCTGACGCCTGCGACGGAGCCTTCATGTATCGGCCGCAGCACTTGCTGCAAAACTTGGATCGTCGACATCGCCGACGACTCCCGCCTTGCTGCCGTCGGTGCCGTGGGTGAACTGTGGCTGGAAGGCCCTGCTGTGGCTCGAGGATATCTCGGCTTGGAGAAGGAGACCGCCGAAGCCTTCGTGACCCGGCCTGCCTTTTTAGACGAGGGAGCCATGAACCGCTTCTATCGTACCGGAGACCTCGTGCGCTACGAAGTCGATGGTAGCATCAGATTTCTTGGCCGCAAAGACACACAGGCTAAAATACGAGGACAACGCCTGGAGCTATCTGAAGTCGAGTATCACGCCTCTGACATTCTCGACCAAAGCATGACCGTCGCCGCTGAGATCGTCGTGTCCGCCCAGAAGGACGTGCTGACCTTGTTCGTCGAAGGCTCGGATTCATCGGCAGAATCTAAGCTGCAAGCACAACTTCCCACCAGACTTCCAGGATACATGGTGCCGTCCCAAATATTCCTTGTCCAACAACTTCCACGCTTGGCAGCATCAAATAAACTGAACCGCACCGAACTACGCGCCCTCGGCGCTGCCCTGGCGCTCAGTGCCGCCACCTCTCTGCCCGCCAAAGAGCAACCGCACGGGCACGTTGAGGTGCTGCTGCAACGCTTGTGGAGTGAAGTTCTCGATATTCCGGTGCTTCAGATTGGTGCACATGACGGTTTCCTCCGGCTTGGCGGGGATTCGTTGGACGCAATGAAGCTGGCTGCTGCAGCTCGCAGGCGAGGCTTCGCCCTCAGCGTCGCCAGCATCATGACCAAGCGGACATTGTCCGACATGGCGCTGGAAATGAAGGCTGCCAATGCAAATGAACACGTCCACATTCCAGCCTTCTCACTCATCAAACACGACAGCAAGCCGGCTGACATCGGTAGCCAGCTGGCGAAGGAGACGGGCATCGCGGCGGACTTCATTGAGGATGCGTATCCCTGCACGTCCCTGCAGGAAGGCCTCTTCACGGCATCTCTAAGGCAGCCGGGCGCCTACATTTCCCGTTATATCATCAACATCGGTCCGCAAGACGACGTCGAGCGCCTGCAGCAAGCATGGCAGTCTGTGCTCAAAGCGCACCCCATTCTGCGGACACGGATCGTGCAGCCGCAAGGGATGGGTGCGATGCAGGTGGTAGTCAGCGCCGAGGTGGAGACCGCCTGGCAATATGCCGATGACGTGGACAGCTACCTCGTGAGGGACCGCGCCGTTCCGATGCAGCTGGGCGACGCGCTGATCCGATTTGGCATCGTGGCAAACACCAAGTTTGTCTTGACCTTGCACCATGCCATATACGATAGCATCTCGCTTCCTCTATTGGCTGGCGCCTTGAAGAAAGCCTACCGCGGAGAAAGCGTCCCGCGAGCCCCGTCCTACAACCATTTCATCAAGTGGATGTCGAACCTGGATGCTAAAGCCTCGGAGAGATTCTGGGCATCGTACCTGGACGGCTGCTTGGCGCCGTCTTTCCCTCCTGCCTCTGCCCCCGCTCGTGTTTTCAACGCCAGCCTCATTGCCAAACGTCACATCGCCGTCAAGAGGAAGCATGGATCCAGCCTCACAACCGCCACCTTCCTCCAGACTGCCTGGGGCATCCTGCTTGCTCGATACAGCGAAGCACGGGATGTTGTCTTCGGCGTCACACGATCAGGTCGCACTGCCCCCCTTCCCCAGATCGATGAGATGACTGGCCCGACGATTACTACGGTGCCCCTTCGTGTTCAGCTGGGCGACGGTGCACAGCCAATCATCGAGTTGTTGAAGCAAGTGCAACAAACGTCGACGCAAATAATCGAGCATCAGTATTTCGGCCTTCAGGCTATCCGCCGCGTGAACGATGATGCGAAGATGGCATGCGAGTTCCGCACTTTGATCGAGCTGCACGCCCCCGGAGCCGAGGTTGCCATCGGCAGTGAAGACGGCTTCGATATCCTGCGTGGAGAGCAGGACGACGGTGACGTTGCAAATTTCCACGTCTACCCTCTCGTTGTCACTTGCTCCTTTAGTGACGCGGGCATTGATGTGCAGGCTGCTCACGACCCGGAGGTGCTAACTCCCTTCCAGATGCAGCGCATGCTGGGACAGCTTGACAATATCCTTCACCAGCTAGCTCATGCAGACTCAACGATGAAGCTCGAGGACATTGATGTTGTTAGCGACGACGACCGAGCTCTCCTGCGCGAGTGGACCACTGGGCACACGCCAGTGATCGAGAAGTGTCTGCACAGTCTTTTCGAGGAGCAGGCTGCCAGAAGCCCTGGACGCCCTGCCCTTTGCACAACTACGACTACCATGAACTATGCGGAGGCGGACATGTACGCGAACTGCGTCGCCCACCAGCTGCGCCTCCGGCTCCTGGAAATACAACCTGGCTTCATCGCCATGTGCTCAGAGAAGTCTGTCTGGGCCATCGTAGCCATGCTCGGCATTCTCAAGGCAGGCCATGCTGTTGTTTTGATGGATCCCAGTCAGCCGGAGGAGCAGCTGCGCAAACTTGCGGAAACGGCTGGCATCAGGTTGGCACTGGCCTCGCCATCAGCCGCTGCAAAACTGTCCTTCGTCGATCTTATCACTATTGACTCATCTACTGTCCAAGCATGGCCCGAGTCAAGCGAGCGGAGCAGCACCAATTCCCGCAGCCCAGCGTTTGCCATCTCCACTTCCGGCAGCATCGGAGAGCCTGAGGTCTGCGTAATCGAACATTGCAGCTTCGCCTCTGCTGCGCGCTGCCATGCGGCTGCCTTCCAAATTGACGCAGAAAAGCGCGCGCTGCAATTTTCCTCGTACGGCAATGGCGCTGTGCTCATCGAGATGCTGCCGGTGCTGCTGGCCGGTGGCTGCGTGTGCGTGGCCTCGGAGCAGGACGAACTTGTTGACAGCATCAACAGCCTGGACGCCAACTGGGCCATCCTCACGCCCTCATTGCTCGAGCAGCTGGGCGGCCCACAGCGCGTCCCTCAGCTGAAGACGGTCATCACCGCCGGCGAGCGGCTCCAAGCCCACGCCGTAGCCCGTTGGGCGCCCGCGCTGACGCTGCTGCACGGCTACGGCCAAGCCGAGGCGAGCGGCATTTTCACACTCACAGAGCCCTTGGCACCCGGTACCAATCCACGCAACATCGGCCGCTGTGTTTCCGGCCGCGCATGGGTCGTCGAACCCGACAACCACGAGAAGCTGTGCCCCGTGGGCGCCGTAGGTGAGTTGCTAATCGAGGGTCCGCACCTGAGTTCGGGGTACATCGACAGCCCTAACGCCACGGCCGCCACGTTCGTCACCAGGCCAGCGTGGCTAGACACCGTGGAACCGGCAGAGAGGGTACTGAGGACGGGCGACCTGGTGCGCTGGTGCGCAGGTGGGACGCTGGAGCACCTCGGCCGCCGGGACACGCAGGTCAAGATCAGCGGCCAGCGCGTCGAGCTAGGTGAAATTGAGGACAGCCTGCGCGAGCTGCTCACGGCCAAGGGTGGCGTTGACGGCGTCGCGGTGGAGCTTGTGAACGGCCGCCTGGTTGCTTTCTTGGTCCTCGCTGGCAACGCTGGCGAGGCTGACGTCCAGAGGAAGCTGGATGATGCTGTTCAGGGGGTACCGGAGCAGCTCGTGCTGCGTCTCCCCCGCTTCATGCTGCCCGCCGCCTTCCTGCCACTGCAGCGGCTCCCGCTCACGCCGGCGAACACGCTGGACCGGAGGGCGCTGCGGAGTATCGGTACGGGGCTGCTGGCGCAACGTCGCCAGGCTAATTTCGTCAGTGCGAAGGAGGAGAACTTGAACGATATGGAGAGCCGGCTGCTGGTGTTATGGAGGGCCACGCTCGGCCCGCGGGCGGAGATGACTGCCGACAGCAATTTCGTCGAGCTTGGAGGAGACTCCCTCGACGCCATGATGCTCGTCTCCTCAGCGCGCCGTCAAGGCATCCACCTGACCGTCGCCGACATCTTCAAGCACTCCAAGCTCGCCGACATGGCGCTCGTCGCGACGAGGACCGCAGCAGGAACCAAGGCCGAGAACGGATCCAAGACCGGCTACCGCCCGTTCTCCACGCTCCGATCCGAGGGCGATCTGGACGCCCTGCTCCGCCTGCACATCGCGCCGCGGCTAAACGTCAGCCCGGCTGACATCGAAGACGCGGCGTGGGCAACGCAACTCCAGACGCAGATGGTGGCGGCCTCGCAGCTGAAGGAGCGGCACGCCGTCTACTACCTGACGCTGGACCTCTCCGCCGGCGGTCGTGCCATGGACGCCGAGAAGCTCAAGGATGCGTGCAGGAAGGTTGTCGCGCGCTACGATATCCTCCGCACCGTCTTCGTCTACTACAAGCACCGGCTGCTGCAGGTCGTCGTCCGCGATCCGGATGTCGAGATCGAGGATCAGGATGTTGGGCCAGGACAAGCCAGCTTCGAGGATGAGACCAACGCGTATGTGCGGAGAGACAGACAGCGACCAGCCCCTATCAGTGAGCAGGGCGTCCGCTTTGCTGTTCTGAGGGGAAGTGACGCCACACGCCTCGTTATCCGCTTTCCTCACGCCCAGTACGACGCCATATCCCTCTCGCTGATCTTCTCTGCTATCGAATCCACTTACCACCAGCCCGCGTCTTCGCCGCCGCCGCCATCACCACCCTCCTTCCTCGCTTTCCTCCACGCCGTCCAGTCTCTCCAACCCGCCGCCCAGCGCTTCTGGCAAACTGAGCTTGCCGGTATTACCCGCGTGACGGATATCGTAGAGCGGCCGCACGACCTGCCTCCGAGCGCCTGGTTGCCCGTACATCCACCCAAGTCGACCCGTACTCGCGTCCTTCGTGGTCCGGAGAGAGGACGTGGCACGAGGTTTCCGTTCTCGACTGTGCTCAAGGCTGCTTGGGCGGCGGTGCTGGCGGAGCTGTCGTCCAGCTCCAGCAAACCCTCCTCCTCCTTGCCGCCGGATGAATCACCCGATCAACCATACGACCATTCATCCGACGAATCCTCTTCCCCCCAACCATCTGACGACCAATCATCCCAATCGTCCAACCACCCCGATGATGACAACCTTGAAGGAAGCGCCATCGTCTTCGGCGAAATCCTGGCCAACCGCTCCGCCGTGCCTTTCCCCCGCGTCGACGAGGTGGCTGGGCCGTGCATCACGACGGCGCCGGTTATTGTGCGCGGGCTGCTTGGCGGCCGATCTGCATTAGAGCCGGCAGAGCTGCTCAAGCGTGTTGACGACACAGCACTCAGGGCCAGGCCGTTTCAGAGTGTGGGGTTCTTTGAGCATTTGGGTGGGTTGGACAGTGGTTTCGGGGACGAGGAAGGGAAGATGGAGGGGAGGAAGCGCCAGCGGACCCTTCGGCGGTTTGGCTCGGTGGTGCAGCACTTGAATAAGCATATGGCGGGGCTGCTGGATGGTGTCGGGGAGAAGGTGGGCAATGAAGGGTGTGTTGGCGGCGGCGGCGGCGGCGGCTCTGAGGAGAGAGTCGGGTGGGTGGGTGAGCCGTGGGATTTGGCGGATGTGACGGTTGAGACGAAGGTGGTTATGGGCGAAGAGCAAGTGGAGGGGAGTGAAGAGGGGGGAAGAGAAGCGGTGAGTGTTTCGCTGCATTCGTGTGATGAGGTCGTGCCGGCGGTGTTGGCAGAGGCGATGATGGAGAGATTGTGTGGGTGGATTGAGGTGTTGTGGGCGTGTGAAAGTGAAGAGACCAACAGTGTCGTGGCTAATGGCAACGGCCTACTGGAGGTGGGATGGCAGAGGAAGAAGGGCGAGGGACTGAGGATTCCGGTTTCTATGCCTGTGGCTGCTGCTACAAGAGCGACCGTTGGGACTAATGGTCTTGCTGATGCTGCGGCGCCATCTCGTCATACCCAGGAGCGACAGCAGCAGCAGCAGCAGCAGCAGCAGCAGCAGCAGCATGAAGAGAAATTGGCATTGTGTTTGGAATGCCAGAGGGAAGTCCTCCTTGGAACGAAGATTTGTCAGAACGAGCCACCCCCTGCGCCACTACTATCACCGGATGCATCGTTCTTTGATAAGATGGCGGCGGTAAGTGGTGATCCGTTGCTAGGGGCTGGAGAGTTGGCGAGGGTTTACCGTGAAAGGGGAGTGACCGATATGTGTGTGGAGTATATCATGGCGCGCCCGACTTCGAGGATGCAGGCAGGACTCATATTATGAGGCGGCGATGAGCAGTTCTGAGGTTACTCGATGTCTTTTATTGTTGTTGTTTTCCTACCAAGCTATTCTTCTGCTCTTACGAATTCTCTTCGTTGAAAAAAGTCTCCTCCGTAGACTATGGTACCCAGAATGGTAATGAAAGCCACAATCAAACCAATTTGAACAACGTTCAGCAATGCCTCATCATACATCACTCCGCCTATCCCAACTAAATGCGCCAACAGCTCAAGGAGCAGCTTAAGCTTAAGGAAACGCGACCAGTGCGGCAAACGGCGCTTGAAACGCTTCTATCTCGAATTCCCGTAAAACGAGACATTGATATAATAACCTCAAAGTCGACCAACAAGTCTACGAGCGACATCCGGATACCAGGGCCTGTGTCGTCTGAAGAACCGACTTTATTTCCCTGTAAGCTCGGCAACTCTCTTTCTCAAAATAGAACATTTTGGATACCGGCACTTAACGCCTTCGGGGGTGTCAAACTCTCGAAGCAATCCAGGTACGAAAGGGCTGTCCCGCCAATCTGGTTAGTGGCTTGCGAATCTGCACCAGATCCGAGTAGCAGCTTGATGCCATCCATCTTTCGCTACTTGTCCTCTCTCCTTGAAAGTCGTTGTGATCCCACTACCCAGAATAGGTGCAATTTCCCCTTCGTCATCTTTGGTGTTGGGGTTCACTCCAGCTTTGAGTAGTATCTCAAGCGCTTCCGGAATGTTCGGTACTGAATCTGCCGCATACATCTCATGACATAAGATATGGGGACGTAATCCAGCCTAAAGAAGACGATGTGTCGCCGTCGTATGTACCAGTGCTTGGCGCCACACCATGACGTGTTCTCAGATTCGGGTCGGCTTTCCGGCCAAGTAGCTGGTTCACGATACTTGGGGGACTCGTGCTAGTAAGCAGTTTCCGAGGCGTATCCCCTGATTTGTTTTGTGCGTTTACGTCGCATCCGGATTGAATCAAAAGCTGAACGATATCGAGTTTTTCCGGTGTGGAACGGGAATCTTGATTGCCAAAAGCGTCGTAGAAGGCATAGTGTAAAGGGGAGTTACCGGCTGAGTCTCGTGCGTTGATATCTGCACCAAGCTCCAGCAAGAGCCTGACCATGTCGATATTTTTCGCTGAAACGGCCCACGACAGCGGTGCTACTTTTCTTCCCAAGGACTTCAGATTCAAATCTGCCCCACGGGAGATAAGCTGCCTCACTGCTTTGGCTTTTCCTTTCAAGACTGCATCATGTAGTGGAGATTGGCCATTCTCGAAATAGGGTAGAAAACCTCTAAAATGTAGAGATATGGATTGATCGTTGATCCTCGCTCCTGCATCGAGAAGAACGTGCATTGCTTCTATATTCTCCTCGCTGGCGGCTGCATGTAGAGCGGTACGTCCTGTGTAAGCTTCTCGATAGTTTATTTCCGATCCACATTTGAGTAGTAAAGACACCACTGCGCGATCACCCCACAAACTGGCAAGATAGAGTGGTGATCGCCATGGAGATCCAGTCTTGTATTGGACGCATACTCCTGCTGCAATCATGTTTTGGACAACCTGCTTTTGTTGCCCAAGCAGAGCGTAGGCCAATGGTGTGAGAAAATAATTTGACGCTGGTGTTGCGGGAGATTCGATGTCTGAAAGCATTTTCTTTTGTGCACTCTCACGAAACAGCCCAGTCACGGCGAGAAGGTGGATGAGCCTCGCATTCTGACAGGGCCACCCCGGGATCCGGGCTTTCAAAGAAGGTCGAAATCTACAAACCCATGAATGTAAAGGGGATCCGAAAGTTTGTTCAAGTGGAATCCAGAGCTCTATCATTCGCTCGTCATCAGGCCAACCAAACGTCTCCATGAGGTCGGCGAGAAAGAACTCTTCATCTCTCTCCTTTTTCAGTTCTTTTCCACTGACCGCGTGCAATATCCAATTATCCCATGCATACGAGATGGCTGGGAACCTAGTGATCCATGTTTCTCTTGGAAGGCGATTATATAAATGGTTTGGTTGCCGAAAGGAATTGCGTATCTCTTCAAGAAATAGATACTTGAGGCAAGTCATAGATAGTTCGAAATGCCCAAGTCCTATTACATCAGCCTTAGGCAATCCTGAGAGGAGCGCCAATCCTCCATGCCAGAGTAGAAAATCCGGGATGGACTGGTGAATGAAGCCCATCTGGCCCGATTTGAAAGAGCCGTTGATTTCAATTAGCCCTTTAGATAGGTTTTGGATCTTCGTATTGAAATTCTTCTCCTCAGTGAATTCGTCTGACTCTTCGTATCCGCACACCGTTTTGCAGGCCATTTTGGGATTGATAGCGAGAGCATGCTGGAGAAAAATTGGTGTCAGAGGCTCCGCAGCAAGCGCGACCCACTGGAAAAGCTTTGTTCGCTGTTTGAGCTCGTGTTCTTGCTCATCCTTGGGTTCCAGCAGTGCCGTGTATAGATGGTTCAGACCACTGGGTAGGCGATCTACATTGCTCATGGCAGCCTGGAAAGTATCTCCCTTCTGCTTTGTTTGTATGACCGTCTCGACAACCAATGATGTCCACTGAAAAATACCTTCGGATTTCCCAAGGATTTCGGTTTTGAGCTGGTGCTTTTCCGAGGCATCAAAAGTATCCTCAGAGTCTAGTCGCCAATTTAGAACATGCCTAATGTCCGAGCCGTTGAAATTCTCTATAACGATCGTCTTGCCATTGTTGAAGCTGATGTCTGGATAATGTCTGCAAGCGACACAAAGCGATAACTGACGCGTGGATTCATCTCCCAATAAGCTGATTAGAGTCTCGAGGTCTTTGAATATCTCTCTGGCTTGCGCCTCGCCAGCCTCGTCGAGTGCATCCACGAGTATAGTAACACAGGTTTTCCCGCACAATTTGCGGAGGCCGTCGAAGAAATTCTGGCGAATTTCACCCTTCATCCAGGACCATTTCTCATCCTGTGTAGCCCTGCCAGCTTGCCTTGTGTACTCTTCGAACCTCGTTGTGAGACCGGAGAAGGATTCCGGGGAGTAAGGATAAACCTGATGCAGAAGAGAGCGGTACATTCCGAGAACCGTTTTTTGGAGTTCCGTGCCTTGGCCATGGATGAAAAATGATGCAACAGCCCCGCTGGTTGAAGACTTCACATGCTTCAGAGCATGCTTCATGGCCATCGATTTACCGGACCCAGGCTTGCCGCGTATCCAGAGAAATCCATTTGAACTTTGAAGCCACTCAGTGAAAAGCTCATGTGTTCTCAGCCAGTCACATGTGCCTGGAGATGGCTCAAGTGAATCCATGCGCTGGTACTGCTCACGAAATCCAAGCGATTGGTAACAAGCTTCGTCAAAAAGTCAATTTTAACAGTTATATACAATGACTTCTTTGACTAACCTTCCTCAGTCTTTGTCATGGTAACCATTGGTGCTGATAAAAAGTGAAGTGAGCATATAACTGAAATGTAGGGGCGAAGGAATCTTACATGCTCCGTGGCTCTCAATTTCTTGCAGAAATGCAGTTACCGTCACATACGGCTCATCGTACGCGCTGCCAAATTTGATTAAATTGCTGTGGTCGCAGTCGATCGGGGAGACGCGATGTCCTTGGGAGTCGTCTGGCCGACCATGTGTCGCTGAGTGCGTATCGACCAGGACTGCTGGTGATCCGGACATGGACCAAGTCCCGTCCTCCTTCTTGATGTTAGCATTCTGCGGTTGGGTTATTATTGCTAAGCGAGCACTTACGTTCTGATGCGCTGTTGGAGATTCCTGCGTTTCGTAAAAATTCAGAATCTCGCACCGAAGCTCTCCGATTGCCGCAGAGAATGCCTTGGCTTGAATACGTAGCACAGGCGAGTTGTGGTCCAAAGTGTGGAGGAATCCACGGTTGGCCTGATCACCAACCATTGGTATAAGAGAACGAATGTCCATACCCTGGTTTGGAACTCCGAAGAAAATAACTCCTCTAATTGCTGCGAAGGTCAAATTGTCTGCATCAATGGGGCTGCTCCGTATGAGGCTAATGGCTTCCTTGACCACTATCCCGCCAAGGCTGTGGCCGAGAAGAATTAGAGGTTTTCTCGCGTCCTGCCGCACCTGTCTGATAGCAGTTTGAAACTTCTTCCCAATATCCAACAGGTTCTGGAATGACCGGCTGTCCTGCAGCTTAGTATCGTAGCCGTAGATGATGATCCTACAGCCTGGAAAGTCCTGAGGCAGAGAGTCACGCAGCCACATGTAGGAGCTCTTCTTCTTTTTGAAGGAACCGAAAGCGTGTCCATTCAAGCCAGAGATGGCAATAAGACTAGCGCCCAGATGTTAGAACCACTAGTTTGGCCAATTTCAAACATTCAACCTTACTCCAATTTCCACTCATCTGCAGGCGGACAGTAGAGGGTAGTGCAGCCATGGAAGTGCGTATCGATCGCGAGTGTGACATCTGGCGGTGCCTCGATGGTCCAATTGCCACAGCCGTCCGACAACTCCTCCGGGATATCAGCAAATGTGATTGTGGCAACCATCTCACGAGGCCTCGAGGCGTCGACAGCCAGAGACTTGACTCGGACTCCAGATGCATCCTGGCAGGAAACAGCTTGCGCTACCAGCGCTTGGAGGTCTTCTCGAGTTGTTCCAGCTCGTGTACCCCTCACACGAAAGGTGGTGTAGTCGGTCGGCGGCATGCCGTTGCCTGGCGACCGCGCTCAAGGCTGAAAGCTCGCCGAGGGGGCGAATTCAGCGGCGAAGCGAGTAGAACGCTGACAGTTGTCAATTTGAACCTTTGATAAGATATTTTGTATGTACATCGATGGAGCCGTGAATGAGTTAGTTCTTAAGGGTTCGGACGGGAACAGATTTCGGGGTGGGGAGTGGAAGAGGCGGGGTTGTTGGGGGCGATGCGCAAGGCTGAGCGCACCACCCTGCTCTGCTGACGGCTTGGCGTATATGCAGCCAAAGTGTGGCGCGGCAAGTAGGCATCCAATGAGTAATCGCTTCACACTGCATAAGAAGACGGCGGCTATAATCCCTGCTACTCACTCATATCAATTCCGCATTTGAAACGTTGATCGTGATGCTCGCTTACAGCGAAGATGAAAGCCGACATCAGGGGGTTGTAGTGTTTTTGTATTTTTCAGGCCTTTAGCGCGTGCAGTGCAATGGGGTCTATGAACAGTTAAGCCGCTCATTGTGTCATTCTCCGAGGTTTTCATTGGCTCGGTCATGACTACCTGAAAAAGTATGACCACTGACCAGGAAGGCGGTTTCCCAGCTCATGGGCCCCCCTTGTAGGATCACCCTACCTTGATGAATACCTAATTTAGCGGGGAAAAACGTGAGATGCCATGCATATGGCGTTTACGCTGCGGTGGGCCGTAGTTGCTTATCTCCCGCCCTGATTCTCCACTCCACCTTCCGTCCCACATACTTTTGACTTAGCGCATGATTACTAAGGGATTTATCTATAATGCCTCACTGACATCTAACCACTAGTGGTATTGATCTCTTGACCACTAGATAAGCCCTGATAAGCGTTCAAGAAGGGAGGTGGCGAAGTTGAAGTGGAGTACCGGGGCGGAAGAGACCATGGCGCTCAATGCAAGCACTTTCCAACCCACTTCCGCGTGGTCTTTGTCAGCATCGCAGCTAAATGCAGATCTATCTTAATTCGCGCCGCCCATGCTCAGACAACACTTTTCGCAAACTCGAACTCCAGTTAGCATAAAAATTACTCGCACTTATGCGGCTCCGGTTGTCGAAGCACCAACCTCCCAATGCGCTGACGATGTGTCATGTACTCAATGATGAACACTGTGTACAGGCCTAGAAGTTTACCATTGTTTTTGTGTGCAGTGTCTCCCTGGCGCCGTCTGGTAGGCCTGTTCGTGCTATCCTGCGTGCACGTGGTGTTATATGCAGAATTCGGTGACACATTCAGAGACAAATTGGGTCTGGCGGAGGTCTTGGATTCTGAAGGCAACTTTAAGTCCCTCATTCGGCAGCTAAAAGCTCGGCTGAAGTTGTCGTAGTCATTGAAAGTGTTGCTTGTTCTAAGGTGTGGTACTGGAAATTCTTGGCCAAAAGTCACACTCTCAGAGTCAGGTTTGCGTGCGAGCCCAACCGACCGTGTAGCTGACACATGACCGTAGTTTTGGTGAAGGAGAAAATTTCATCTTCATACTTGTGGCTATTTACATTGATCTAACTTAATTCTTCCGCAGAGCGTTGAATATATCCTCGACTTCCTCCGCAATGGCCAAGACCTTCTCCTCCTCCAAGCGTTGACCCACAACCTGCAGGCCGATCGGCATGTCATGGAAGACTTCCGGAATATCTACAAGTTCTCCGTATTAGCACAAAGTGAAGAAAGGGTGAGGATTCCACAGAAACTTACAATCACCGGCAACCGCCTTGTCAAAGTCATTCAGCGGCTGATAGTCTTTGAAGGGCAAATCCTTGGCCATGTCTGCCTTCGTCGGAGACTTGACGACAGCAGCCGAGTAGTCCAGCACATTGAAAACGCCCGTGTAGCCAAAGTACTTGCCCTCGGTGGGCTTGTAGGATGCCGAGGGCGCCGCCGGGGCAATCAGAGCGTCAACCGGCTCACCCGACCGCGTGAGCTTCTTCGTGGACTGCCAGTACTCCAGGTAGCGAGCCTGGTACTCGTATTTCTGTTTTTGGGTGGCCCAGAGGTCGTTCACCGTTCCGACCGGAAGGTGGCCGAGCTCCTTTCCGTATGAGACGGAGATCTCTGGAACGAGCGGCTCGCCGGCTTCGGAGGCGACGGAGTGGATGTCTTTGCCTCCGTCGGCGGCGAAGGTGTTCCACTGCAGCTGTATGAGTATGATAGCAGGGCTTGGGGGGAATCGAGACGTACAAGAATTTGGAATGCCTCGGCATGTGCAGGCGGGTTCCATTCGATGACTTCGTGGCCCCTGGCTTTCAGTGCCTCAACCGCCTCGTTGATGGCGCGCTGGACTGGAGGGTGAGGGTTCACCATTCCGTCAGTGCGAATGACACCGAATGTCAGCTTCTTTGTTTGGATCTTGGCCTTGACCGCATCTTCATCCTCTTGTCTCCAGGGAATCCTGTTGACCTTAGGGTCCGCAAGCCAGGGTTGGGTCTGGATGATGGTCTTAAGGAGAAGGCGCAGGTCGGAAATGCTGTGGCCCATAGGACCAATAACAGATTCAACAGTCTGGTGGCCCTCCATCTATATTTGATCACATGTGAGCAATTTTTCCGCAGTTCAGGTGCTAGTCCTACTTACGCTATTTCTTATCCCGAGGTATGGGACACGTCCATGGGAAGGCTTGAGGCCGACGATGTCACTCAGAGCACATGGTAGCCTGATAGACGCTCCTGTACAAATACATGATTAGGAATCGTCTCTTGAAAATGCGGCCAGGGCAGACTTACCGACGTCGGAGCCAAGTCCAATAATGCTTCCTCTCATCGCAAGGAGAGAGGCTTCACCACCTGACGAGCCGCCAGAAGAAAGCAGACGGTTGTGTGCATTGCTCGTGTAGCCGATGATGTTGTTGTTTGTTTCAATTCCCTGTTTTAATCAGCACCACCAACCAGGGCTTTGATTCCCTCTTTTTGATTAGGAAAACAGATGACTCAAAGCATTACTCACCATCAAGCTGGTTGGCACGTTGGTCTTGCAGTAAATGACCGCGCCCAAGGCCCTCAGCTGCTTCACCAACCACGATTCGGTCTCTTCTGTCTCAACATTTCCCAACCAAGCAATGAAGCCAACGGACGTCTCAGCTCCTTTGACGCGAAACTGGTCCTTGAGAGAGATGGGCAAGCCATGGAGAGGACCGACTGGCTTGCCGTGAGTGCGGTAGTGAGCATCAAGGGCCTCAGCCTGTGCCAAAGCATCCGAGAAGAGAACCTCGCTGAGGCAGTTTGTCTGAAACAGGTCAACCAGAGATACAATGAAATCGAATGTTGGCTTACCAGTTGATGGGCCACGGTAGCACGGTGGCAAAAGGCTTTTGCAACTTCAAGAGCTGTGAGTTTGCCATTGGCTAGCTCATGAGTGAGCTGATCGGCCGTGTAATTCTCGGTGATGGCCAGCTCCTGATCAGACAACACGTTGCGCGGAAAGGTGGTAGCGTCGGGTAGCTCCACAGCAGACGGCACGGTCTTCAGGCGCCAGTGCTCGGGCAGCAGTGCGTGGACAGCCTCGCGCTTTTCGCGGCCAATGCGCTGCCAGTGGGGCTCTTCTGCAGAAGGTGACATGGTGAGAACAAAAGACGATGGTACGCGGCAACAGACGACAGCTTGCAGCCCGATTCGGCTCGGCGCAGCGGGTATTAAGAGCAACGACCCGGGCCGATAGTGCATACAGGTCGGGAAATGCATCCTCGGGCTTAGAAATTGCAGTTTCATAAGCTCCCATTCTCCTTTGGTTGTAGCATTCCTCTGCTGGCGCGTCCTTCTTGATCGAGATGAGAGGGCGGATGGGTTACCCGATACGGACGGTGTCCGACCACACGTGGATGGTCGGGCGCCTTGATTTGCGCACGCCATCTCCAACATGGTCCCCGCATCCGTCAGGCACGACTCATGAATATCGGCACGAATAATTGGCAGCCGCTGACCAACCGACCATACCACGCGCCCGAACACCACCGAAAGATGATAAAGCAATATCAGAAGACAATAAAGCAGCCAAATCATACAGCGCGAAGGAGAACGTGCATTCCACCCGCTTCTCGCATATTCGCCTTTGCACATTCCTCGCCCCACCACCACCATCATGTCCGCCACCGCTCAGATCCTCACCTTCTCCGAAACCTCGTCGGACGCGGCCCGCGTGGTCGGCGTCCACACCTCGCCCATCCCCCCCACCACCCCATCCCTCATCCCCGCGGACGCGGTCCTCCTCCGCCTCCTCGCCTTCCCCATCAACCCGCAAGACCTCATGGCCATCGCGGGGCGCTACCCCGTGAAGCCGGTCCACCACCACGCGGACCAGCCCATCCCGGGCAACGACGGCGTCGCGCGCGTCGAGGCCGTCGGCGCTCAGGTCAAACATCTGCAGCCGGGCGACCACGTCATCCCCAAGCGCCACGGGCTGGGCACCTGGCGCTCGCACGCGGTGCTGCCGGCTGCGGACTTGCTCAAGGTCCCCGCCGCCATCGAGCCGGCGGCCGCCAGCCTGCTGAAGATGGGATGCGCCCCGGCGTACCTGCTGCTCGAGGATATGCGGAACCTCCGCCCGGGCGACTGGGTCGTGCTGAATGCGGGCCGCGGCGTCATTCCGCAGATGGTCACGCAGTTCGCGCGGATCCGGGGATGCAGGACCATCAGCGTCATCCGGGGCCGCGGGGATTTTGAGAGTGTAGCGCAGACGCTAAAGGAGATCGGCGCGGATGTCGTGGTCAGCGAGGAGCAGCTCGAGCAGGCCGGCGTCACGGCGCATCCGGAGCTGCAGGCCGCCGTCGAGCAGAACCGCGTCGTGCTGGCGCTGGACGCCGTCTTCGGCGCGTCGGGCGAAAGGCTCGCCGCGCTGCTGGCGCCGGATGGGACGTTTGTCAACTACGGGTCGCTGGGCGGCGCGGATGGCGTGCTGCGGCTGTCCCAGCAGACGCTGTTCTGGAAGCAGATCAGGTTCAGGAACTTCCGGCTTTCGCAGCAGTTCGGGCTGCGGTCCGTCCCGGAGCAGGAGAGCTTGCTGGGGTGGTTCGGGGAGTTGCTTCTCCAGGGAAGGCTGAAGACCCCGGTGGTGGAGAAGGTGGCTTGGGACCAGGGGAGTGGCGCTGCTGATTTGTCAGAGACGGTTAAGCGGTCGTTGCAGCTGGCGACGGAGAAACCGCTCGGTGTGAAGAAGCAGGTCTTCGTCGCACAGGTGTAGACTCTTGGGCATGTACATAAAATTAAACACTGAATGAGAAATACTTCGATGACGCGTCTAAACAAATGAACATTGGAAGTGAAGCTTTTGAACACCACCCAGGCACGTGACACTTCATCCGGATTAAGGCTCCTTCTCCGCTGTGTACAAGACATTCTATCAGATATGTTATGATGAAGATACCTAATCCCTACAGAGTATCTTAGACTGCATACTCATGCGTGGAAGGAGTCTTGCTCCATAATACTTACACCATACGGCTCTTAGTAAGGATATGCTAGTAAGGATCTATTTGACAAGTTTACGAATAAAGTTTAATTTCAGAAATAATTAGAAATTCGAAAGAGAGAGAAATAAATAATTATTAAGTCTAACTCTAGCGGCACACACTCAAGTTTCTACTATAGTACAAATATTTTTAAAAATCGCGGTAGAATTTTAGCGACACGATTAAATTTTAAAATTTATAAATTTTATCACAATGCCTAAGCCTGCAGATACTGACTGTGATAAAAATGAATATTTTTGTTTTAGCACGGTCATATGAATTATACGTGCATTTTACGTGGTAGTTGGGTTTGGGTCGCTAGAGTTGGTTTTGGGGGTTTCACGGCAATTGGAGTTGGTGGTAACCACCCTAGAGCGAAATCACAAAGCAACAGATTAAGGAGCTAGATGAGCAACCTTCTACTAGAAACACACGATTTGAGTTTTTGAGCAGAGTGGGCCGTTCTTAGAAAGAGGGCGTCTGAGGTATGAGATCTGCACATTTTCAAATATTCACGAGGTGCCACGTTGGAATTTGCAGTGATGAAGCAGATGAAATGGATGAGAAATGATTGGATATATTCTACAAGAGCCACCGCGGAAAACTAGACCAAAATTCCAAACCTAATCCGTGAAAGTCTTTTCCTTCTCAATAGCGGCAGCATTGAACTTGCGCAGCATGTCCTCGAGCCCAGGAATCGGGGGGTCGAAGTCAATCTTGGCACTGTTCATATACCTCGCCAAGAACGCATAAACAGAGTGGGTGAAAAACATCTCGGCTACAGCCGTGTCGCCAAAAACAGACTTCAGTTCCTGCATGAGCGGCTCCGATACGCGGGTCGCGCCGGGGCTGTTGATCTCGTCAACAAAGCGCGTGAGCAAGACTTGGCGCTTAGTGAACAGCTCGGCAGGAACGGGCTGCGAGCGGTTCCGCAGAGCATCGAACTGCTGTTCGCTGAAGCCAAGCACCTTGGCAACGGGCGCATTCACATCCCATTCATAAGGCGCGTCCAGGGTGGCGGCCGTGCGCAGGACGATGATCTGCCAGTCGGTGGCACGGAGCTCGCGGTCGGCGTGCCAGCAGAGGCTCAAGAGCTTCATGAAAGTCGGGAAGAAGATGGGCGCATTGGCGAGGAGCTGCAAATGGTCAGTGCATCATGCGATAAGAGTGGGATCCAAGGACGCTCTGACCTTGAACACGTTGCGCTCAAATGGCAGAGTGTTCAGTGCGGCTGCAACCTCGGGCGGGGCTGTCTTGGAATCGACATAGGGAAGGATGTGCTCGTTCGTAACGGTGCGGTCGTTCCAGGAAGCCATGGTGAAAAGATGGAGATGATTGCTTGTCTGTCCAGTGAGTGCAGCGAGAGCCTCGTCTTAAATGCTAAGTTCTTAGAAATCAGCCACTTAGAAATCAAGCCCTCTTCGAGCAAGACTCGGAACCATGACTGGTGTTGAGAGGCCCCGAGGTTCGCGCCGAGGGATCGTCCAGGGTCGGCGGCAAGCGTGAGACAGTCCCTTGGTCAAGGCGTCCCGTCGCCCGGGCCGACTCGGTGTGGCGCCTTAGATGGATTTAAGCATCGATAAGCTCCGGCCCGGTACGCTTTCTGTTTTCAGCAGTGCATCCGCCTCGGCCTGATTCATGAGGTGGGGGGAGGCTACCCTGCCGCTCGCCTCTGCATTACTCGAGCCAAAGTGGAGGCGAGCTGGCGGATACTACCTCCATTGGGAACCCGGACCGCCTCCACCTAAAAGAGCGCATGCAGATCATTCGAAGCAACTCCTTCGAGCAGTCGGAACGCTCGCACGCCATTCTGCAATGAGACAGCCGCACTCTTAAGAAGACAAATTTCATATTGTGATTTCAGCTGCGCCAAACAACTCCCACTCTTCAGCATCACAGCTCTCAATTCTTTGCCCACTGTGATAGCATGTCCCTCCCGCTGAACGACCCGAACAATATGGAGGAGAAGAGCTCGCTTGAGGCCTCTGGCCAGGTCACGCCTGTGGAGAAGCCCGAGCAAGCTCAAGCTCAGCCTGCCCCTGCGAACGAGCCACCGAATGGTGGTGTGACGGCTTGGCTGCAGGTGCTTGGCTCGTTTATTCTCTTCCTAAACACCTGGTATGCTCCAGCTCAATCCTTTGCAGAGAGCAACTAACTAACAAGATGCGTCAGGGGCATTGTCAACTCGTTTGGTGTCTTCCAGACGTACTATGCCTCGGACATGTTGTCCTCTCAAACGGAGTCCAACATCTCCTGGGTTGGCTCGATCCAAGCGTTCCTGTTGCTCATCATCGGTGTCGGGACCGGCCCACTGTTCGACATGGGCTACTTCCAGACCCTGCTCCGGACGGGCGGCTTCCTCATCACCTTCGGCATGTTCATGACCAGCCTGTGCACCAAGTACTGGCAGGTGATGCTGGCCCAGGGCATCACCATCGGCCTCGGCAGCGGCTGCCTCTTCATCCCAAGCGTCGCCATCGTCTCGACCTACTTCACGACGAAGAAGTCCTTCGCCACGGGCATCGCGGCGAGCGGCAGCAGTCTCGGCGGCGTCATCTACCCCATCATCTTCACGCGGCTGGAGCCGCAGATTGGCTTCGCGTGGGCGACCCGCGTCATGGCCTTCATCATGCTCGGCACCATGGCCGTCGCCGTGGCCGTCATGCGCGTGCGCGTCCTGCCGCCGCAGAAGCGCCGCCTC
The DNA here is from genome assembly GCF_012971845.1 of Lasiodiplodia theobromae. Classification (NCBI taxonomy): domain Eukaryota; kingdom Fungi; phylum Ascomycota; class Dothideomycetes; order Botryosphaeriales; family Botryosphaeriaceae; genus Lasiodiplodia; species Lasiodiplodia theobromae. The sequence goes on along the minus strand of NW_023336518.1, from coordinate 124,111 downwards.
GTCGACCTGGCCGCGCTCAAGGAGGTGCCGTTCCTCATGTTCAGCATCGCCGAGTTCCTCGGCTTCATGGGCATGTACATCCCCTTCTTCTACGTGCAGTCGTTTGCGATTGAGAACAACATCATGAGCTCCGACCTCGCCTTCTACATGCTGTCCATCCTCAACGCCGCCTCTGCTTTCGGCCGCATCATTCCGAACTTCATCGCGGACAAGACTGGCCCGCTGAACATCCTGGTGCCGTGCTGCGCCATCTCGGCGCTGCTGGCGTTCTGCTGGATTGCCATCGACAGCACGGCAGGCGTTATTGTCTTTGGTATCTTGTACGGTTTCTTCTCTGGCACATTTGTCTCGCTGCCGCCGACGACGGTCGTCAGCTTGTCGCCCAACCTTGGAGTCGTTGGTACTCGTATGGGTATGAGCTTCTCGTTTGCTGGTTTCGGTTTCCTGGTGGGTAACCCGGTTGCCGGAGCCATCCTCAAGGATCATGGATGGTTGGGAGTTCAGATCTTCTGCGGTGTCATGGTCGTGGCAGCCGCCGCTTGCTGCGTGGTTGCTCGCTTCGCAAAGGCCCCGGCACTCATGGCCAAGGCTTAGAATGGCTCATAGTGTAACTGCATGTATGTAAAAGAGATTGAGTGGAAGTAGCGAAGATACACAATGAAGAGACTAGTAGTATCGAAAATTGAGGAGATGTATCACTCTGAATTCATGTTATTTCTTACTTCCCAATTATTGTTCATACTGCATGCACCAGATGAAGCAAACTGCTGGGTGAAAAAGTCTTGCATGCAGACAAAGAATGTTCGATTAGTGACTGTGGTTTGTGTATCCGTATACCCGAGCTGTGTGAAGCAAACTACACTAAATCCAATCGGGCAGCAATGAGAATGTGGCAAACGCGGCTCTGTGGAGTCATGCCGGCATTCTCCTCAGAGCTTGCTGCTTAGACTTAATCAGCTACCTTAGGTCATCCAGCATTAACTATCACATAGGCACGGACAGATGGATGGTTAGTGCAGGGATGTTCCGACATCACTTCATCACCCAATCACTTCAACTCCTGTGCGATCGGTCGATGTACAACAAGGTTCCTTCAAACAGAAAGCCTGTGCATTTGAGAATTTGGCAACGTAATTCTTTTGCCATACAGCCTCGCAGGGGTGCTTGACCGGAGGACGGATGCGGAAAACTCCATACTCCCGAGCTTATTCAATCACTGAGCTGTGGAGAAGGTGAGACCCGATTGCGCGGCAGTGATTACTCGTCAATGCACTAGGAACTATTAAGGGATTCACGAACATCTGTCACATTCGAGTTTGAAGAGGTGCTGCAACTTGAGTCAATGTTGTATAGTTTTGCCGACGTCGCCGGTCCGGAGATAAACACACTCCTACTAGCGGGTGGCGAAACAGAGCCTAAGAAGGAAATAAAGATGAAGCCGTGAAACCTGACTCAAGTAGCCTATGCATGATAGCTTCGTCAGCGCTAATCAGCGGATAGCAACGGGAGGATTCGCCAACTGCTCGAGCCGCGCCGCCTCGACGCCGCTGACGACTAGGCGAATACGTTGAATTTCAATCGTGTTCGTCATGGCCGGGGTTGTGAAACTCTACCGACTAACCGGATTGCGTCGAAAGCCACCCGTGTTCGTCATTGCCAGGGTCTTGCAGGGTGTAACAGGGGGGACTTCCGGATCGGGAAGAGCATCCGCCTCGGTGGAACGGAGGCATTGCGGCCGCGTGGGATGAGATCTTGCGGGGTCCGCGCATCCGCATGGCCCTGCCTTGAACGAGAGGGTATGCGGATTCGGGTTCGCGTGGCAAAGAGGAAGGACCATGCGGGGTAGGGAGAGCGCGGCGAGAGCCGAGTGTAGCGGCGGCTCGGCAAATTGCTTGGGTCGCCTAGGCAAGACTAAGCTGATCTGGCCATGACCAAGCTGAGATCGTGGCTGAATGGAGCTGCGGAGTACTCGATGGAGTACGGGAGATCTGGGCGAGACGCAGGCGTGCACCCAAATCGCCGGGCTGCCTGAAGGTCTCCATTGCGGCTCGCCGGCCGTGCGTCGCCAAGGCGCGGAAGTCTGAACGGTTCCTGATAGCCACTAAGTCGGACCCGGCAATCAATCCCCGGTTGTGCGTCGAGGGCACTTATTTTTTCCCCGATGATCTGAGGCTCTTTCTGTCCGAACATTAGCCTAAGCGCGTGTCGGCCGGTCCAGCCTACCAGCGCGGTTAGACCAACTGCGAACCCCAAGGAACAACAAGAGTTGTGAAACGGGACGGTCCGGAGCTTGGACAACGCCATCCAGAGCTTATGTTCAGACCTGTGTTGCTTGAGCTGACCGCCCGGCTTGGGACCACAGCCAAGAAGAATAGGATATTTTGAATTCATCTCTCTTGGTGTTGATACAGGATTCATTTGACGGAAGGTCCATGGCCAGAGTCCAGACCTGATGCATCCCACTCCCGCTATATCACGCACTAACTAACTGTGGGGGACTCGCAAGGCCGCCCAGACGGTTCTGTTTCCCCGAAAATTGGTTCCCACGAGGCGCCTCGGCTGACGGTTGGAGCCAATTGATCAACCACGCGGCATATTTGCTTTTCCTCGTAACTCGTAAGGTACTCACAATCTCATCGAATGACACAATGGCCAAGACCAATGAGGTATTTTCGTTCCCCCACCGGATGAAACACCACTTCGCAACAAACCACTCGGATTGGTGAACGCCCGCGCGGTCCGCACAACGGAATACGGATGCGGCCAAGCCGGCCATGGCTGGACTTGCGCAAACTGTAGCATCATCGAGTCAGTAGCTCCCAACATGCTAGCCAGCAGAGAGCGTGAGCCAAGGATGCTGCTCGATTCGCCATCCAACGGTTTCAAGGCGGACGAGAGCGGAACGGAGGCAGAGTCAGAGTGCAGAGAGCGAGAGAGACAACGAGTCAACGTCAATTAATCGCGGTCATGGACTGCAAAATATAAAGCGTGTAGTCAACTCATGGTCTTACCATCAGCAAGTTCTCTCTTTCGTTTCCATTGATATCCCTTCCAGCACAATGGCTCTCTTCTACCACCGTGCGGTGGACCTGCTGTCCGACGATCCCTTCGACCATGTGGAGGTCGTCCAGTGGCCGTCTCCCGCCCAGTATGAGCACGCTGCCCCCACCGAGATCGACGACGATATTCTTGCAACTGCGGCGCAGACCCAGATTGTAAGCAAAGAAAAGGCTCAGTGGTGCAGGGTTCGGATTATTCTTCCAACAAATCCGCCTCCCACCATTGAGCGTATCGAGTCCACATGGAGACAGATCAGCTACCACCGTAAGTTTACAGCCAATCGGAACATTTCCGGTCGGATGACTACCAGTGTTTTGCATGCATGCTTACCAATTGCGCAGACTCTTGCCTCAGGACCGTTCTCCGCACGGACCCCAAGACTGGAAAGGTGTACCACAGGGTCCTCCGACGCATATCCGACATCAAGTGGAAAGGGCGCAGGTCGTCCGCTTCCACGACATCGTCTTCTCAAGTCAGCGACATCTCGGATGATGACCTTGCCCACCTCACGGTGGAAGAAGCCCCCGGAGCCGGATACCATGTGTACCTGCACGTTCGCCGGGCGTTGGTTGACAGCACCTCGCTCGGAGTTATCAAGGTCAACTTTGACCTGCTCTACTGCGGGGTGCCTGTGCCAGAATCAACCCCATTCCGAGCGTACGCACGGTACATTGCCCAGACCAAGGATGTCGAGGCCTCTCACAAGTTCTGGGCGGATGCTCTCGAGAACGCCAGCACGAGCAACGCGGTCCGCCCGGTCGAAGCTGTGGACGGAAGTCTTGAGTTTGCCCAGCGCTCGGCAATCTCAGCGGAGCTGAACGAGTCGATGCTGTACAACATTTCCGTCGTGGAATTGGAGTACGGCATCCCTCGCCGCGTTCTGTTTGAGACGCTTTGGGCCATCGTTCTCCAGCACCACACCGGCTCTGACGAAGTCATTTTCGGAAGTGTCGGCCGTGACATGGGCTTCTTTGGTGCCGACTCCTGCATCGGCTGCCTCGACCAGACCTACCCGATCCGCCTCAGCATTTCCGGTGATGTCAAGTTCCAGGAACTGGCCAACGCTGTCAGCTCTTACCACCGGATTGCTTCGCAGCACAGCTACATCGGCTACCACGAGATTCAGCGCCACATCCACGGAAATGCCGTTGAGACTGTAGTCAACTACACTCCCAGTCTGAACTCGCCGTCTACCGCTGGACAGCTTACCTGCTTCCCCCTGGCCCTCTCGATCAACGGAACCAGGCCGCTGAAGCTCACTCTCTGCCACACCCCCAGCATCGTGGCTGGCGAGGCCGAGTTGCTTCTCTCCCACTTCATTGTTTCCCTCCGCAGCGCTTTGCAAAAATTCTACCTCCCCCACTCCCTTGTCGGAAACATTGAGATTGACTCGGACGAGGAGAGAACTGCTATCGTCAAGGGAAACCGTTCGACGAAGGAGGAGCACCCCAGCACGATTCCCCGCCTGTTCGAGGAGACGGCAGCAGAGCGTGCGGACACCATTGCCCTCGAGGATGAACACCACAACAAGCTGACGTTCGCTGAGCTCAACAAGCTTGCGAACAAGGTGGCGAGGCACTTGCAGTTGGGCAAGGGGGACATCATTCCCGTCTGCATGGACCGTTCGATTGAACTCATCGTGTCCCTCTTTGCAATCCTGAAGTCGGGAGCTGCCTACACCATCTTGGATCCCGAGGGTCCCAAGGAGCGCAATCTCCAGATTGTTGAAGATTCCAAGGCCAGGATTGTACTGACGCAGAGAAAGTACGCCATCCTGTTCGAGAACAGCCGGGAGATTGAGAACAGCTTGGAAGCCGCCAGGGACGCCGACAAGCCCATCGACGACTCCGACCTGAACCTCGACATCCGCACCCACGACAAGTGCTACATCGTGTACACGTCGGGCTCGGCCGGCAAGCCCAAGGGCGTGGTCCTGACGCACGGCGCCGCGACCAACGGCATGGCCTACCACAAGCTCAACGACAAGACGCGCTGGCTCCTCTTCTACAACCCGACCTTCTCGGCGGCCCAGCGCACCATGCTCTCGACCCTCGTCCACGGCGGCACCCTCCTGATCGTCAACAAGAGGACCCTCGAAACCTCGCTCGTCGCCACGCTCAACGACCTCCGCGTCGAAGCCCTCGGCATCACGCCCTCGGCCCTCACGCTGCTCCACCCCTCGGACGTCCCGCACCTCAAGCAAATCACCCTCGTCGGCGAGCGCATCCCACAGACGCTCGTCTCGCAGTGGGCGGACCACGTCGAGCTGCGCAACACGTACGGCCTGTCCGAATGCACGCAGCTCAACTTCGGCACGCGGCTGCACGCGTCCAGCAACCCGCGCGTCATCGGGCGCCCCGCCGACACGACGAGCGCGTACGTGCTCAAGCCCGGCTCGACGGACCTCGCGCCGCGCGGCGTCATCGGCGAGATGTGCCTGGCGGGCCCGCAGCTGGGCAGCGGGTACCTGAACGAGTTCGAGCGCACCGCCCGCGCCTTCATCGACAACCCGTTCGGCAAGGGCAAGCTGTACCGCACGGGCGACTCGGCCAAGATGCTGCATGACGGCCAGTTCGAGATCTTCGGCCGGATTGATTTCCAGGCGAAGATCAATGGCCAGAAGGTGCAGCCGGCGGAGGTGGATCGTGTGCTGATCAGGCATGATGCGGTTGAGGCGTCGATTACCACGGCGGCTGAGATTGCGGGCCGCACGGTGCTGGTTGCGGGACTGGTGCTTGAGGGGGGTGTGGAGTGGAAGAGCGCGGTGCAGGACGTCAGGGCCCATGCGGAGCAGTACTTGCCGGGCTACATGGTGCCGTCGTTCTGGATGCCGTTGGACGATATCCCCACCAACATCAACGGGAAGACGGATGTGAGGGGCTTTCGAGCCAAGGCTGAGAGTCTGGGTGTCGAGGGCTTCTTGAAGCTCATGGCTGGTGGTGCTGCCGAAGCCCTGACCGACAAGACGCAGATCCAGATCGCTGAGGTGTGGGCTGAAGTTCTGGGTTTGGATATCAAGACGATTGGTAAGGAGCACTCGTTCCTCCTGCTGGGTGGAAGCTCTATCCAGGCCATCAGGGCGCTTGCCGAACTGAGGAAGATTGGATTCGAGACGGATATGGCTTCGCTGCTGAGCGAGACTTCGCTGGAAGAGGCTGCTTCGACTTACATCAGGCTGGCTGCCGATGCGGATGCTGATCCAGAGCCATTCGAACTGATCAAGGATGTCAAGCTTCGCGAGTCCTTCAAGCTCCAGCCCGCCGTTCTGGACGCCTACCCGGCCACCCCGCTCCAGCAAGACTTGCTGCCCTCTCTGGAAATGGACGAAGACCACTACTCGTACCAGCGCGTCTGGGATCTCTCCAACCTCGACCTTGACAAGCTGAAGGCAAGCTTTCAGTCTGTGTTTGAGAAGAGCGACATCCTGCGCACCTCGTTCGAGCCTAACGGACGAAGCATCATCCAGAAGGTTCGCACCGACATGTCGCTTCCGTGGGTGGAGAGCTCCCTCAGCCTTGACCAGTACCTGAAGCACGACAAGGACAACAGGTTCAAGATGGAGGGTCCGTTATTCAGAGTCGGTGTTCTTTCCAAGTCGATCCTGGTCGTTACCATGCACCACTCTCTGTTCGATTTCTGGTCGTACACATTCCTGTACCAAGATGTGGCTGCAACTTATCTTGGCAAGACTCCGGCTCCCAGACCTGCTTTTAGCCGCTTCGTCCGCTACTTGACAGCCCAGGATGCCAGTGTTCACCGCCGCTGGTGGAGGGATTACCTGAAGAGGGCTGAGCCAACGCTGCTGAATACCGCTCCGGTTGCCAACATCACGAAATTGAGCAAGACACTCCCCGGTACCATCCAGGATCTCGCACACCCGTTGGGCCTCACGGCTGGTGCGGTAATGTACGCTGCCTGGGCCATTGTGTTGAACAAGCACCTGAACAGCCACGATGTGACCTTCATGACATCGCTGTCTGGTAGGGATGTTCCTGTCGGCGGCATCCAAACAATGGACGGACCAACCTTGACCATTGTGCCGCAGAGGATTACTCTGGATCCCGAGCAGCCTGTCTCAGAGCTGGCCAAGAAGACCAGCAGCGGCCTTTTGGAACTTGCTCGCCACGCCCAGTTCGGAATGCGTAACGGCATGAAGGCTGCCAACATGAAAACGGACTCGGTCGATACCTTCTTGAACATCCTGGTCAAGACGGAAGACGATGGCACAACCGGCAGTGTTTTCAAGCGTTATGGACCTCGGCCTCACTGGGGTCTCTACTGGACGACGATGGAGGTCGAAGAGGCGCCCACAGAGACGGCCTTCCGCATTGCTGGCCTGATGGAGGAGCGTCGCCTGAAGTTCATCATGGACGCCTTCATCGAGACGGTCTACTCGATCGTCAACAACCCCACCCAGACCATCGCCGAGATCAGCATCCTCAGCAGCTCCGAGTCTAGCTTCCTCAACAACGAGCTCTCCAACCGCGCCACCCTCCACCGCCCCTCGCCGTCCCTCCTCCACGCCCGCTTCGAGCAGCACGCCGCCGAGAGCCCCTCGGCCATCGCCATCGACTGGCAGGGCACCGAGCGCGTCACCTACGCCGAGCTGAACGGCTGGGCCAACCAGCTCGCGCACTACCTGATCGCGCACGGCACGCGCGTCGGCGACCGCATCCCGCTCATCCTCGACAAGTCGATCGACACGATGGTCGCGCTGCTCGGCGTCATGAAGGCCGGTGCCGCCTACGTGCCCATGAGCCCGGACAACCCCGTCGAGCGCAACCTCTTCATCACCGCCGACGTCGGCGCCAAGACGCTCGTCATGCACCGCGCGCACGCTGCCTTCAACACGCACCACAGCCTCCCCGCCGTCTTCATCGACGACATCCGCTCCGAGCTCGCGGCCCTCCCGACCACCGCCCCGGCCATCACCATCCCGGCGGATTCTCTCGCCTACATCATCTACACCTCCGGCAGCACGGGTCTCCCCAAGGGCGTGCAGCTGCCGCACCGCGCCGCCGCCGCCGCCGTGACCAGCATGGAGGTGGCGGAGAGCCGTGGTGAGGGCGAGTGGCGCACGCTGCAGTTCGCCAACTACGTCTTCGACGCGTCGGTGCAGGACTTCTTCAACACGCTGTCGACGCGCGGCACGCTGTGCATGGCGCCGACCGAGAGCCTGCTGTCGGATCTGGCGGGCATGATCAACAAGATGGCCGTCAAGCAGGCCATCCTGACGCCCACCGTCGCGAAGCTGCTGAAGCCGGAGGAGGTGCCGACGTTTGAGACGCTGATCGTTGGCGGCGAGCCGCTGACGCTGGATGTGGTCGAGTCGTGGAAGGGGGCCGGGAGGAAGATTCTGAATGTTTATGGGCCGACCGAGACGAGGTATGTGTGCAGCATGTTGAAATTTGGGAACTGCGGAGACGCTGACTTGGGCTTTTAGTATGGTCGTGACGACGAAGGATGTGCAGCTCGGCGGCCGCATCGGTAACATTGGCTCCCCCTTCCCGACGGTTATGGCGTTCATCGTAGAGCCTGATGGAAGTGGCCTTGTTCCTTATGGTGCCGTGGGCGAGCTGTGCATTGCCGGTCCCCAGGTGAGCGACGGCTATGTTAACAGGAGCGACCTCACGCAGGCTAGCTTTGTCAAGAATGAGAAGCTGAATGGTGAGTATGGACGAAACCTTGCACCGCTACTGATGCTGACGTGGGCAGTGGACAAACTTTACCGCACCGGTGACCTTGCCCGCTGGCTGCCAGGCGGCGAGATTGAGTGTCTCGGCCGCAAGGACAACCAGGTCAAGATTCACGGACACCGCATTGAGCTCGGCGAGGTCGAAGCTGCTGTGCTGAAGACTGGCGTGGTCCAGAACGGCGTCGTCATTCTCGCCAATGTTAACGACAAGCCCCAGCTCGTTGCCTTCTGCATCTTCGACTCCACCGACGTCGTCGAAGTCCAGCCCGCCGCGGATCACATCGACAACTTCGCCAGCTTCAGGGAGAACCTCACCGGTCTGACTCCTTACATGATCCCCAAGATCGTCATTCCCATGGGAGAGTTCCCCAAGCTGCCTTCCCGCAAGGTTGACCGCAAGGCTCTCAAGCGCATTGCAGAGGAGATGGATCAGCTCGCCATTAGCGAGTACGCGCTTTCGGGTCCTGGTGAGAAGCACAAGGTCGTCAAGGTCGAGACTGAGCAAGAGGCAATCCTCGAGTCTATCTGGTCCGACATCTTCAAGCTTCCCACGTCGGAGATTGGAAGGGAAGCGAGCTTCTTGTCTCTTGGTGGAGACTCAATTTCGGCCATCAGTCTCTCCAGCATGGCCCGCAAGGCCGGGTACATCCTGTCGGTCACCAACATCTTGCGATTCCCTGACCTTGCTGCCATGGCTTCGAAGATGCAGGTCGATACTGTCGATGATTCTAAGCCGAAGAGGGAATTCATTGTTCCCGAGGAGGCAAAGACCGCTGTTGTGTCCGCTGGATTGAACTACGAGCAGGACGTGGAATACGGTAAGTTTACAGATAAAAGTCAGTACATACAGAGCTGACACTATCCAGTTTACCCTTGCCCTCCGGGACAAGCCGAGTTTGTTGCCCAAGGACACCGCGAGGAGCAGATGTGGGCTTTGATGGCTGTCCGCCGCATGCCCGCATCCATGAGCCCTCAGACCTGGGTCGACGCCACCACCAAGCTCACCGAGGTGAACGACATCCTCCGCACCTCCTGGCTGCAGGTCTCCGGATCCGAATGGGTCGGCGTCGTCCTCAAGTCCTCCCAACTCGACGTCACCATCGCCGACGTCGCCGACGAGGCCTCCGCAACCGCCATCATCGAAGACTTCTGGGCCACGCGCTTCACCTTCGGCAAGCCCATGATCAAATACGCCATCCTGCGCTACCCCGACCAAACCTTCGACCTCGCCATCAAGCTCAACCACGCCGTCTACGACGGCACCCTCCTCCGCATCTTCGACGACCACTTCGCCGCCATCCTCTCCAACACGCCCTTGCCCCCCTACGAGCAATTCAAGGACTTCGCCTTCCACATCTACCAATCCGACAAGCAGGCCTCCCTCGCCTACTGGAAGCAAACCATGGCCGGCAAGGCCCACACCTACCCGCTGCTCCCGACCCCGACCCACGTCCCCCGCATCACCGCCGCCACCCGCCTCCCGATCCCGACCCAGCTCGACGCACTGGCCGTCGCCTGCGGCGTCACGCCCGCCATCATCTTCCAGGCCGCGTTCCAGCTGTGGCTGGCGCGCGCGACCGCCAACGTCGACATCTCCTTCGACTACCTGCTCAGCGGGCGCAACGTCGCGCTCTCCAATCCGCAGACGATCAACGGCACGTGCGCGAACTTCTTGCCCATGCGGCTGCAGGTCGATAAGGCGGCGGACCTCAGGTCCTACTTGCAGGATACGCAGGACCGGTTCTGGGCGCTGACGGAGCACGGAGATGTCGGATTGGACGAGATCTACGGTGCGGTCGGGCTGGAGAGGAAGGAGGTCGGCAACAGGACGCTGTTCTTGTTTCAGCCGTTTGAGCCGGCGGTGCAGGAGGAGGCGACGAGGTGGCTTGTTATGGCGAAGAGTAAGGTGAGGATGTATCAGCCGTACGGGTTGGTTGTTGAGGTGGCGAAGGCGGTGGGTGATGGGCACAGGTTGACTGTTATGTACGACGATGCCATCTACACTGCTGAGGCGGCGGGCAAGATTGCGGAGGATATTGCGGGTATTGTGACCGAGTTTAAGGAGGCGGGTGAGGATGGGAGGAGAGTGCTGGAGGAGTTGTAGATACTTGTTTTCCTTTTTTTTTTTTGTTGAGGCGTAACATTTGTAAAAATTGTTCAAGGGTTTGTTACACTACTGACGGACTATCAGGTGGATTTCAGGATATTCGTCGCCTTCGTTTGATATTTCCTATTCCTCAGTTTGTTTTTCATTTTTCTTTTCTCTGTTTCCTAGTATCATAGACGCCTGGCAGCGTACTTTTCCTTAACTAGATCTGTAAATTAAGATATCAAGAACTTGCACATTACTTCTATGGCAACGATCAAAGTCTGTGAGCAAATATTTGATACGGATGAATTTCTTTTCGCTCTTAAAAATATGTGCTGATAGTACTATTAGAGCTAATGCTTGGCTCCTTCAAGTTTCGGAATTCGTGAAACAGTTTTACAGGGGAGACTGGGTTCTTCGAGTAAGACGGAAATATTCTATGGGTTTAGGCCCTAGTGCGGTCGGGAAATAGGCCTTGCCAAGCTACACTCTACTCTTTCAGGCTCGTGACAGTGCGGAATCATCGGCCTGGCCATCTTTTGTAGTAAAAACGCGCAATATTTGTCTTTGAAGTGAATCATTGATGGTATTCATGTAGAAAGGCTTTGATATTAGCTCCATATATCCAACGCCCCAGAAAAAGTGATTGCTAGACCTAGAGGTGACCATCGACGACGTGGTAATTTTGGAGTCAAGCTGAGAGGTGTGGCCTGTGACCAGCGCATAGCTTTCCGTTTTTGAGGCATTAGTACCCGGATTCAGGGATGAGAACGGCATGTGATACAACCTGGTTCAGCTCCTCGGGTTGAACCAGGGACCAGCCCAACCAGATTTGAACTTCGCTGAATTTGGTCCAGACCACGGATCTTTCCATGAAACGATGCAAGGGTGCAATCAGCGGCGTCTAGCTGTTAAATCCAGGTGTTCGGCTACTTCAAACTGCAACCCCGCATACCAACTGCTCACATGTGGATGAAGTAATATCAACCATCAGCCATGGTGATGTTTGGCTTTTTTCAATCTCTAAATAAATGCCTGCTAGCCCTTCGTTACGCAACAATTAATACCGCGTGTATTTGATATCGTCCACAATCTTCTCCGCTAGCCCACAACAAATATAGAGAATGAATTCCATGACGATGATACTTCTCGCATGATAGGTCAGCTCTTTAGTATCTACCATAGTCCAGCCTTTCTCCCCAGCCTCCAGACGCTGGGCAAAAACGTACACAAGAATCCTGGTAGGATGTTCTTAAAGAGATTCGAAGGAAATCCGGTCCACGCCACTTGTTCTCCACCGAGGCTAACCAGCCCAACCTCCTTGCCAATCCATTTCTCAGGATCCCCCTCAGTATCACCAGAACACTCTTTTCCCTCCACAAGAAGTATCATTCCTTCAGCTACGTCCGTATACCCGATTCTCATGCTTATATTCGTCTCGCTCAATCGCACTCCGTAGCTTTTCGGGTCCTGGACTATCGCGCCGGGCTGCGGAAAGATGACAGGGATCCAGGGGAACATTCGAAGATACTTCTGCGCATTCGAGATATCTTCGTAGAGGTCGTACAGAGACGTGTGGATAAACGTGTAGACGAGCGGAGGGAACAAGGCGTTGAGTTTGTCGTTGATGGTGCTCGACGAGATGTACACAACAGTGGGGCACTTCCAACGCTGACCGTTGCCTTTGGACTCGTCACGGAGGACTTCGAGTGCTTTGACGATCTGCTGTGCAGACCGGACCGCGAGAGAGCAGTTCGGCTCAGTGTTGTTCTGCGCGACCGTTGCGAATACCGCCGATGTTCCCCTCAAGCACTCTACCAAGAGCTGCGTGTCGTTCATGTCTCCAATGTAGCGGGTGACGTGGGAAGAATTGCGTGACTCGGGGCAAATGCTGTCAAGTCGGCTTTCAGAACGAGCGTAAATATTCAAGTGGACGTCGCTGCGTTTATGGAGGAGTTTGAAAAGCTCTGAGCCCGTTGAGCCGGTGGCACCGAGGATGGCGTAAGTGATCATTTTGTTTGGAAATTTAAATTGAGGGACGATGGCAATGGTGAAAGGTCAACAAGATACTGATAATTGTGGAAAAAGAGCCTCAGTATTCGATCTACTTAAGTATCCCCTCTGGGTGACTATATTTGAGCAATGATGCACTGAGGCCCGCTGCTCGGTTTCCGAGCTATCTCGGCCGACCTTCGTCTTTACTCATTCGAGTCGGCGCGTCCCGCCGTCGTTTGAGACCCTCGGGCGTTTGCGATCCGTTATCAAACTGCACTCTAGACCTGCATGATTTGTTATCCACGTGGTGGAAAACAATGTTCAACTATATTCCAACTTCGCGGTACTGCACAAAAAAGGGGAAAGATCCTCATCGTCGGGTCGGAAGATTCTACTACTAAGAATCGGGCCTCGGAAACCATGGAGGGCCGAGAATCCGACCTCCGAAATTATGTACTGCCGCATGCCCACCAACATGAAGGAAACAGTAACACACTATAAACTAAAAAGCTATTTTCTTTATAAAATGTCTAATTTTTCTAATACTTCCTTCTTCAATTACTGCTTAGTTATTTTCAAGACAACGCCACGCACAAGTTCGCATCACCATATCCATCATGTCTGACACTCTCGGTCTGATGCACTTGACTAAGAAATTACACAAAACTCAGGTGAGTAGTTGTAGTCCACGAATGCAATAAACTAACAGTGAGTATGAAGTACCCTGCTATTGATCCCACCAATCCAGCCAACTCTGCCGCCGGCAAAACCGTTCTCGTCACCGGCGGTGCCAGTGGAATCGGCCTTGCGATAGTCCGAGCATTCGCCGCCGCTGGCGCATCCACAATCGTCTACCTCGGCCGTCGCATTGCCATTCTCGACGAGACATTCAAACAGCTGCGTGAAGACTTCCCGCGAACCACGTTCAAAACGTACGGAGTCGACCTCAAGAACAGAGAAGCAATCGAGAACATGTTTGTAGAACTGCGTAGTAGCGGTGGAGACGTCGACGTCCTCGTGCTGAACGCCGCATATACCGAGCAAGGCTTGGCCGCGTGCGCCTACTCGCCCGAGGAAATGCGTCAAAGCTTCGACACCAACGTGCTCGGGAACATGAACGTCGTACGCGGATTCCTCGGGCGCGCTGCCGATACCTCACGCGTGAAGCGCAGCCGTACCATCATTTCCGAAGGTCGCGGTGGTGGAGATGAGGTTCCGGTGGAGACCTCGGACAAGGTGATCATCGACGTCTCCACTGCGTCGGCGTACCTGACGATTCCTCTCAATGCCATTTATGGCGCGAGTAAGGCGGCGTTCACGCACATGATGCAGCACGTTCAGCTGGAAAATCCGGCGGTCAGGGTTCACAGCTTCAATCCTGGGATCGTTTTCACTGAGGGGATGGCACAGGCGGGATTCGCTCAGGATCATGGGTACGAATGGGATGATGCGAGCTTGTCTGGCGGCTTTGCGGTCTGGCTTGCAAGTCCAGCGGCTGCATTTTTAAGCGGGAGGTTTGTGTTCGCGAACTGGGATGTCGAGGAGATGATTGAAATGAAAGATAGATTTCAAAGTGATGAAAGACTCTGTCGGATCTTGCTGAATATATAATATCAAATGATCAATACTAAATTGGTTCGATCTAATTAATTACGCGTGTATTTGATATCGTCCGCAATCTTCTCCGCCAGCGCATCTGTAAGGTGGTCAGCGTCCGCGATGACACAAAAGAATAGAAAAGAGAACTTACAGATGGTGCTCACCGGGTGTCCCGGAGGCAAAATGGCAAACGAGCTCGCATCCACAACCCTGAGCCTATTGACCCCAATGACGCGGGCGCGATTGTCCACCACGGCCATACGATCGTCCTTCTTCCCCATTTTACACGTGCACGCACCGTGCCATATGGTATTGAAAATCTGCTTGACCTCCTCGAGCACCTCCGCATCACTTTGCGCGCGGCCGTTCGTGTTGGGGTAGTACTGGGGGCCAATCAGCACGGGGTTCATGGCCCGCGAGTTGAACAGCTCTTGCACGCGCCTGTACGCGGCGACGGCGACGGCTTGGTCGGCGGGATCGCTCAGCCAGCGGGGGTCGATGACGGGCGGGTCCGCGGCGTCGGCGGACGAGATGGACACGGTGCCGCGGGAGACGGGGGCCATGAGGGCGCCGACGACGGCGGCGTAGTTGTAGTTGTCTTGCGGCGTCTCGGTCACGTAGTTTTCGTTGTCGCCCAGGAAGGCGGAGACGGTGAGGTATTCGATCTCGGGCCAGTCGGCGGGGAATTTGGCGAGCGAGTCTTTGACGTTCTTCGGAAAGGTCGCCCGGATGGCCGGCGGAATCTTTTCGAATGCTGTATGTGTGTTCCGTGTTAGCAACGATGCGTTGGCAATGATGGAGACTACAGCATACCGAAGAAGTCGCCTCCTGTGTTGGTCATAATGCCGGCTTGCCACCTGTTGAAGTCATCAGAGGCACGGGCGCGAGTCAATGGATTTCTCATCGACGAGCCCGTCACCACATCGACGCGCCAGCTCGGACCGAAGAAAATTTGGTCCTGCAAGCATCAGCCAGCGTCGCGCCAAACGGTGAAAGGTACAACTGACCCACATGTTCTCCCCCACACCGGGCCGGTCAGCAACGGTCCGAATGCCGAACTTGTCCATGGTCGGCTTCGGCCCGACGCCCGACACCATGAGCAGCTGCGGGCTCTGGAACACTCCTGCCGACAGTATGACTTCCCTGCGGGCGGTCAGCGTGTACTTCTTCCCGGCCGTGTCCACGGCCACGCCCGTCGCCGTCTTCCGGTCGTCGAAGATGACCCTCTTGGCCAGCGAGTGCGTGAAGATGAACAGGTTGGGACGCCGGTACGCGGCGGGCGACAGGAAGGCCGTCTCGGACGACGCGCGCACCTGGTCCTTCTGGATCATCTCCAGCACGTACGACGAGCCGAACAGCCTGCCGCTCGTGAAGCCGTCGATGGGCTTGATGCCGATCTCGGCCATGCCGCGCTGCACCCACGACGAGATGGCCTGCGCGTAGTTGGAGAAGGTCAGCGTCACCTCGCCCGCGTTGGCGCCGAAGCTGCGTGGGTCGTACTGCGCCGTCGCGTTTTTCGCCCGCTTGCGCGCGTCGGGTGCTATGAACGATACGCTCTTCTGCAGGTACGGCAGGAACGACTTCCACCGGTACGAGTCGTCGCCGACTTGGTCTGCCCACCAGTCGTACGACTGGATCGTGCCGCGCTGATACGCCATGTAGTTGCGGGCGGACGACCCGCCAAGGCATTTGCCGCGCGCGTAGTGCACCTTTGCGCCCTTTACGCCCTGCGCAAGTATTCAGGAACAATCGTTCTTGGTGTCGTAAGGTCGGTCACTCACTGGCTGCGGCGTCGTCACGAAACCCCAGTCGATGGCCGGGTTGTAGTTGGCCGTCGTCTTGTCCGAGCCCACCGACGCGAACAGCGGGATCTGCGACACATTGCCGTTCTCGATCTCGTAGTAGCCGCCTGCTTCGATGACTGCTACCGTCCACGCCGGGTTCTCCGACAGTCGGTTGGCGAGGGTGAGTCCTGTCCCGACATCAAGTTAGCGTTTTGATCGGTAGACGGAGGGGTGGCCAAAAGCTCCTGACCGGCTGTGCCTCCCCCGACGATGACGTAGTCGAACGTCTGATCTCCAGGCACGCCGAACGAGGATCCGGCAAGCCGGTCATATCCGTCGTATCGGCCGGCCGGGCTCGCTTGGATGCCGCTGAGGGCGAGCAACACGGGAAGGAGACTACGTGCTTTCATCACTCTCGACTGTCGCTTCAATGCTCAGTGAGGATGGGATACGTGATCTGGACATATTTAAAGCACCTATCCCTTTGGTTAGCTTCGAGAATACATCATGAGTGAGGACTATACTGCTTTCAGCTTAGCTCGACGAATGTCCTGGAGGGAAACCACCATTTTTGTGCGACGGCTGGGCAACCGCGCTTAATTGACGGCGCTACTGACACTTTAATCTAGAATGAAAGGGGTAGTAGCCTGTTGCGGAAGCATGTGTCGTGGTCCTTTGTAGGATTGTGATCGCCGAGAATTGCATTTTTCAGCCTCGTCGAGGTATTCATCCCACCAAATTCTTAGTCCAACTAACCAACTCCTTCCTTCACTCACATGAACTCATTTTGGCTTCGCCAGCCTTGTTTGCGGAAATTATTGTCTCTTTCTCGCACATCGCGTTATGCTCTCAGAGTCACAGAAAGTCTAGATTCTAGTATATATATATGCTTTACGCCACCCAGCAACTACGCCATTTCCTACGTCAGCCTCGTCCCGCACCTGCCCATTGGATTCCAACAATGGAAATCAGGGATGAAGGCTCTTATGCCTCTCTGGAATAGAGAAAAGACGGTGCCTACTGTCACGGGAAGATCGTCTCTTTCAAGTACTCCAGCGGTGCCTTGTGAAACCCTATTACTCTAAAAAGCGGAGGCAGCTGCTATTTTACATAACGATCAAATCAATGGTAATTCTTCTGCGCATATTATGTCCATTTTTATACAGAATCTATGTCGATGAATGACTCCAGGCGCCTCTATCTAATCTATAAATCTCTAACTGATCATGATATACAAAACGATATTCGTGTGTAATCCCTCTAGATATGAATCACAACCAAGCTGGGCGGAGCACCAGTCCTTGCGCGTGGTCGAAACCCCTTAATTCCCAGGCTACGCATGGAATGCTCTGTTCCTCTGTACCAAAAGTTTTAGTGTTATTCTACCATCATCAAGAATTTGCCGAGTCTTACCTTAAGAAAAACAGATACGACAAGTGCAACTGCTGCAGCTGCATATGCGGGGATGAAGCTGAGTCCGTCAGTATGTGGCACTCTTTTTTGCCTTCCGGTCGAGAGAGTAGAAACTTACACCTTGCGCAGGGCATCTACGACAGTAGCAAGCACTAAACCACGCTGCTCGACAGGGACCGCCTTCATTGCGTTGGAGGAAGTGCCTTGAAATGCGTTAGCGATATGGCTTCTTGATTTTACAACTAACAAGAGCTTACCACTGATAATAGACCTGATTTGCTGCACAGGTACGTTCGGCAACAGTACTTGTAAGGCTTGCGTAGCACTGTTGATGAAGACAGCTCCGGAAACTCCTAGGCCGAAAACGATTCCGATGAACTGGGCTGTGGTAGGCAGTCAGAACAAATTGGTGTCAGACGAGTTTCAGTCCGGCTTACCGAGCATCATGTATGCTATTCCGTTGGCCGTATCTTCTTGGGAAACAACGGTATGGATGGTGGCGTATCCAGCCTGAGAAAAAGTATTCGTCAGCACAGTTGACAGCACTCACTGAGAATTCTCTTACCTGGATGAAAGATCCGCTTCCAACCGCAACGAGGATTTCGTAGCCATATATTTGTGCAATATCGGTGTTGATATCCACCAGAGCTGGGAGAAGAATCAGAAAACCAAACCAAACCAGAGGATACTTGGGGATCTGAACTCACACAACAATACATTACCGACCAACGCCAAGGCAGCTCCGACAACATACCAGGGCTGGTAGTACCCCCATTTCCCCATCAAATACCCGTTAGCGATGATAGCGGCGCTCAAGAGCACAATAAGCGGCAACATGCGCACCGCAGCGCTCAGCGCGTCATCGCCCCTCGAAAACTGGAAGTAGATGGGGAGGTAGTAGACGGGAATGAAACCCGCAGCATTGCAGGTGGCAGCGCAGACGAACAGCAAGTTGGCCTCGAGGTTGCGCAGCAGGTGGGCGGGGAACATGCGCTCGGCCTTCGTCGTCAGAAACGCGTACTTCTGCTGCACGCCGAAGACGACGAACAGCACGGCCGAGACGACAAACAGGGTGATGATGTTCCAGCTATCCCACGCGTACAGGGCGCCGCCGAAGTTGATGGCGATGATCAGGCACAGGATGGCGGCCATAGAGAACAGCGCGCCGAGGAAGTCGAACTTGGCGGCGCGCGCGAGCAGGCTCTTGGCCTGCGGCTGCGGGTCGAACGGCGGCAGCAGGAACAGGTAGACGGGCGCGCACACGCCGCCGATGATCAGGTTGATGTAGAAGGCCCACCGCCACGACACCTTGTCGAAGCCGCCGCCCACCACGGGGCCGAGCACCGTGCCCACGCCCCAGATCAGCCCGACCAGGCTGAGGTACGCGGGACGTTCTGCGTCCTCGGTGTAGACAGAGATGAGCGTCAGGATCCCGCAGTAGATGCCGTTGCCCGCGGCGCCGAGGAAGACGCGGCCGACGATCATGGCGGACATGTTGGGCGCTGCGCCGCAGAGGGCGGAGGCGGCGAGGAAGATGAAGACTGAGATGATGTACAGCCATTTGGCGTTGTACTTGGCGTACAGCTTGCCCAGCGGTAGCACCGTCACGATGCTGCCGACCATGAAGCCGACTGAGAGCCATGGCAGGAGCTCGACGCTGTTGAATTCGTTGACGATGGAGGGGACGAGATCTGCCGTGATGGTGCCGTCCAGCGAGTAGATGAACATGCTGGACAGGATCGCCACCACGACGAGGAACCACTGCGGGATGGTGTCAGCCAGAGAGAGAGAATCAATGGGGTGAGACAAACTTGGAAGCCACGAATGGTACGAGTAACGCCTGGGTTTTGTTTCTCAGAAACATCTTGGACATTTTCGGTGTCGACAAACTTCTGGCAACAGGATTGTTCAGTGGACATGGTGGAAACGAGGGTGGAATCCGGTGTCCTGTGCTGCTGCTTGGAGGGATTGAAGGCCCTTTTTGAATGTTTAGAGCACTCTCCTACCAGTTATACATGTTCATGTTTAAGGCGGTTGCGTTTCCAGATCTGGCAAGGGCATTGTGGCCAAGTAGGCCGCGGGTGGCATCAGCCAAGCTGTGGCGTAGATTCTAACCTCAGCAATACCGCAACGTTGCCGCAGCCTAGTGTTCCTCCCGATCCATCTCACTGGTAAATGTGGCTGCTGTAACGTCGAAGTAGGTTTCCAGTGGCTGGTCAGGATCGCTAGTCTTGGCTGGTAGCAACCACCGGAATCTTCCGCCACTTCGTGCATAACTATAGTCTGTCGTTATGTAGCACTCGGTTACAGCCGAATGATACATCTTGGCTTTAGCTAGACGGTTGGAAGCAGGCTAGATGTCTCGGCAGCTGACGATTGCTACACCACCAAGAAATTCCCCTTTGTCAATTCACAACACCGGCGAAATTCTAGAAGAAAGCCACTGCGCTTTAAGGTCAACTCGAAAATATCGTCTATGATTGCCAGAAAAAGATGGTAAATTATTAATTGCTCATTCATGTACAAACTACGGTACTGAAGGCGATTAGAATCGAAGATTACGCATGAGAGGATTGTTGCAGATTCTAGGATAGAAAGCCGGAATATAATTTCTATGAATATTCTATGCACGTATTTCAAGCTAAAAGCAAAACGTTCTATGGCCAAAGAATACAATGCAGAAATGATCAAAAAAAATGAAACGAAATTCATCAAACACGCGGAGTGAAAATCATATCAAGGTTCGTCTGCTTCGTGAACCAGTGGCCCAAGACTTCCCACTCCTGCTCCGGATTCGCCAACTTGAAGTCAAAGCGGCGCATCAGGGCCGGGATGAACTTGATGATCTCCATCATGGAGATATTCCGGCCGATGCACACGCGGGGACCGGCGCCGAACTTTGCACAAGAATTAGCCACGACACTCCACTTTCTCAAGACCAATGATGTTGTTACTCACCGACATGTTGCAGCGCTTCATCTCACGCACACGCTGGTCATCTTCAAACCAGCGCTCAGGCCGGAACGCCTCAGCATCCTCGCCATACACCTCCTTATTCGCGTGCATGACCCACGAATTGATCCCGACAATCGTGCCCCCAGGAATAGCCTGGCCCGCAATCTCTGCGCCGCCCGCCGGCACCTCGCGCTCTAGCACGAACCCCGTTGCCGCGTGAGCGCGCAGGGCCTCGGTCACGACGGCCTGCAAGTACGGCAGCTTCGCGGCATCGGCATAGCGCGGCGTGGGCGCCTCGAGCTCACCAGCCGCGAAAGCTTCGTCGATCTCCCGCTGCAGCTTGCCGTAGGCGGCGGGGCTGCGGCATAGAAAGTACAGGATGGCGCGCAGGCCGATGGCGGTGCTGTCGGAGCCGGCGATGAGGTTGGTCGTGGTCAGGCCGATGATTTCGGTCAGACTGAGCTTGGCGTCGTCCTGGGATGAGACTTCGAGCAGGCGGGCGAGCATGTCGCGCTGTAGCGGCTTGTCGTCGTTTTCGATGCTGGCCATGCGCTTGGTGATCATCTCCACGGCGAAGTTCTGCACCTGGTTGCTGCTTTCGAGCGGGAGGAGGCGGTGCACGAGCGGGTTGCCGAGCAGCAGCTTGTGCAGCCACGGCGCTTGGCCGATGATGGAGAGGTACGCGAGCAGCCCGTCGATGGTGCCGATGCTGTTGCCGACGTCGGTGCCGGTGCGCAGGAAGCCGAGGTCTTCGGAGAAGTTGATCTGGCCGAGGGCGTCGAAGGCGAAGTACTGCGCCCACGTGCCGATGTCGAAGGGCTTGGTGCCGCCGGCGCCGACGTCGTGGATCTTTTGCAGGAAGAGGTCGATGACGGGCTGCACTTGCGGCTCGAGGTCGCCCAGTGCCGTCATTGAGTACGCGTTGACGGAGGACCGCTTCAGGTGCGCGTGGTACTTCTCCGAGCGGGTGGTGAAGAGGTTTGCTACCAGCTTGCCTTTGTACAGCGCCTCGACGATGGGGTAGAAGGCCGTCTGGGATGTTGATCAGCTGCTGAGACTTGTCTGTCTGAAGAGATTACTCACCTTCGTGAAGATCGGCTTGAAGCCGTAGATGATTGGAAGAGCGGCCGGGTCATCCACCGAGATCATGTTCGGCCCGATCCTGACCAGAGGGCCGTGTTCCCGATGAAGGGCGATGTTCCGCTTTGGCATGTCTTGGTGCCATGCCGCATTGATCTTCCAAAAATTGCTGATACTGGCAATGCCTGGACCTGGGATGTGCGAGAGTCCCGTGAAGTATCTTGTGTACGCCACGTAGGCCACCACGAGAAGTGGCAGACAGATGTACACGTTGGTAAAAGCGGAGAAGATGACTGAAGAGAATGCCATGGTAGAATGTGCTTAGAGGAAAGATGTTGGAGGAGAGCAGTTGATGTGAGTCTTCAGTGTATATGAATGTCTCAGCCAGCGGTAGGGATTCTATTCTTACATGCCCAGCCCTGAGATACGCCACTGAAATGGTGGATGGATGGTAACATTTGCCAAGTAATAGTGCTGGTAGCCAGACTCCAGCATGGCGTCGCGAAGGTCACCGTTTGAGGCGGTGCACGAGGTGTTGCAATGAGATGTTGTGTTTGTTCTGTGTAAAGCCTCGAGAAAAGCCATGAGGCTGACACTATGGACGGATGTTTCCACTTTGGTAGTACTAGTATAGTGGCACCATACCATGTCCGGGGAAAGAATCAGCCGCACCACATCTCGCCCATCGAAGGGATGGCGCTAAGAACCCTGGTACCATACGGACCAGCCAGCGCATGTGCTGCTGAACCGAATGCCATAACAGGGTCGCTGTGCGGAGAATTGCAACCCTCGCCAAAACGCCTCTTCTTCCATTTTCCTCCGTGTTACATCTGACCAGGCTTGGCCATGCAGCCCACAACCATGACCAGAGACACAGTCGTATCTGGATATGCGCCTCATGCTGTTTATCACAATTAAAAACCCCCGCGGGGTGCGCGCCATAAACAGCCTCAGACTTCCACATTCCTCTCTACAGCCCCAAGACTTCTACTCAAACAATTTCTTTCCACAATGTCCAACCACACGAACGGTGTAGCCAACGGTTCAGCCAACGGTGCTGATCCTTTCCGCAAAACCTGCCTCGTCCCTTATGTGGACCCCAAAACTGCGCCTCCTGCAGTTGCGGAGAAGATCAATGTTCTTCCCTTCCGCCGGAACATCTTCCTGCTGCTAGGCCACTCCGAGGGCCTGTTTCCGCACCTGATGGGCGTCATCGGCGGCTGCTTCAACGGCAAAGTTCGCACAGTCCCTTTGCTGGACTGGGTAAGCAGTCTCTCTCCGTCTTCCCCGTCCGCCACACCACTAACCCCAGCCTTTGCAGCAACTCATCGTCCTCCGCACCGCCAGCACTCTCGGCGCCAAGTACGAATACGACGTCAACCTGCCCGTGGCCGAAGTCTACGAAATGGACCCCGCGAAGATCACCGCCATCTCTTCGTGCAGCCCGGCCTCCGTTGTCGCCGGCGACGGGCCATGGTCGGCGCGCGACCGCGTCATCCTGCGCGTCGTCGACGAGCAGCTGGCCACGTACACGAACGAGCCGCAGACGATCGACGACGCGCTGCAGCACCTGTCCGTCGCCGAGCTGGTCGAGGTGCTCATCATCCTCGGCACGTACGCCCTCATCGCGCGCGTCATCCGCGGGCTGAAGATCGACGACGATGTGCCGATCAGGCCGGAGGGCTTGCATGAGATGCTGAAGAAGTCGGTTACGCCGACTGTGCCGAAGAAGGATCAGGGCGGGGTTGCGGCGGCGGCGGCGGCGGCGGGACAGTAGTATGTAAGCAAGTAAGCTGCAGCGGGGCGGCCGGCCGCTGGGCGACCCGAGCTTCTTGCCTGTTCGGGTAATGCCAAGAGCGGCGGCCGACGACATTCGTTTCTGGGAATGGTGGGATGTGGCGTTGGGGGTGTTTTGGTAGATTTTTTAGACTAGAAATGTTTGCTTGGGATTGGGAGTTACATTTTTGGGTTATGTACATACTTGCCCTTCATTCTTTTGGTCGATATTCCGCATTCTAGAACGTCAATATATTCCGTCAAAACCATAATAAGTTGACACTTTAAGAGCCACGCGATTAGTAGAGATTATGTATATTCAGAGCTAAGGTAAACAGACTTTCTCTTCTGGTTCAATACTACGTGCGACTCTACGTACTTCAAATATTCTGTGGTATTTACTAAAGAGAAACGTTCGGTGACAATGTTGTGGATTTTGGAGCACAATTTCAAGTAAATTTACAATACTCAATTTCAAAAAACAGAGTTCTAAGATGCATATCTAAAGTTAAAAAAGAAGATGGAGCAAGCTGTTACATAGCAAGAGCAGGAATGCAATCTCATGATAACGACAAAACATGACCAAAAGCAGACAAGAAGAGCGCACCCCTCAATGCTTGAAAACCAAAACCTGCTTCCGCTGCCCCAACGCCCCAGCACGAGCAGTCTCGACAGCGGCCTTGGCACTGCGCTCAGCAGCACCAGCGTCAGCTACATGCCAGTCGACGCGCTCCAGCCCCAGCGGCGGCAGCTTCAAATCCCCCCGGTTAAACAATCTAACAAACCAATCGCACAGCTCCCGCTGCTGCGCCGGCGACCGCAATCCCAGCTGAGCGGTACCGCGGAACGCCTTCATGGTAAGGTTCCGCGCGAACAGATCAGCCGCATCCAGGGCGAGCTGGGCATTGGGCCCAGCCAGGAAGCCCAGCTGCACGTAGGTCCCGCCGGGTGCCAGCGCCTTGACCAGCGCCCGTCCAGCCTTGCCGAAAACGGAATCGAGGGCGAGCGCCACTGACAGCGCCTGAAGCTGGGCGAGACCGTCCCCGGTTTCCAGCTCTGACTCGGTTAAAACTAGCCCCGCGCCCAGCCCCAGCAGCGCGTTCTTGACGGCGGCGAGCTCGGCGGCGGGCCGGTCCCGCACGATCTGCGCGACGCGCACGCCGCGCATGGCAGCGAACTGCGTGACCATCTGCGCGACGGCCGACGTGCCGGCGTTGACGACGATCCAGTCGCCCGGGCGCAGCGGCGCCATGTCCTCGACGAGGCAGTAGGCCGGCGCGACGGTGATGCGGAGGATGGCGGCGCAGGCCATGTCCTTGGGTGCTTCTGATAGTTTCTGGAGGGCGGATGCGGGTAGCGCGGCGTGCGTGCGCCACGTCCCCAGCCCGAACCGGCTTGGCACCACGATGTCGCCTGGTGCGAGCCCGGTTACGTCGTCGGCGACGGCCGTCACTTGGCCCACGCCGTCGTAGCCCAGGACCCCGTTCCCGCTGATATGGTGGGCGGGCTTGACGGGGTAGCGGTCGGCCAGGACGAGCATGTCGAGGGGGTTGATGGGCGCGGCGAGGAATTTGACTGTGACGTGGCCCGGGTTGAGAGTGTCTGGGATGTTGAATTTGTGGAAAGCAACAGCCTCGCTGCTGTGGGACTTAGTGATGGCGTGAGGCATGGCGTATGTGGATGAGGAGGCGTGGGGGTCAGAGATGAAGAGCTGAGGAGTAGTAGTGTTTGATGGTAGCTATCGTGGGGTATGTCTATTAAAAGAGTTCCAGATGGGGCGCTAGATAGGGACGAAATTGTTCCAGGCCAGGGTCAACCATAAAAGCACTCATCCGGGGAAGCCGGCTAATTTAGCGCTGACCAACGGTTTCTCTCGCCTTGGTTACCCCGTGGGGTTGTAGAAAGTGCGCCAAGTTGCAGTCTATAGGACATTTCTTACACAGTGGCGTTGTTATAGGCCCATCTCTCTCAGAATTGCGTAGCATCTCCTCCAGCCTTGCGGAAGAAACCGAGCACCAGCCTCCCATACAGACGGAAGAAGCCTATCTTAGCCTAACGGTCCTCCACATTCACCTTTGATAGGGCTGACCCGATGACACGGTTACGGAGCTTAAGGGTCGAAGTAGCAGGACTATACTGGAAAACCTCAGTGACAAGACGCGTCAGCAAGCCACAAGCAAACTGCCAAGGCAGAATTTCAGAATGTAACTCAAGAAACTACGAAGCATCTTGGGATATATAGGACCATATCACCTCCGACATCAAGGATATCATCACCATCCAACACTTCCAACCACTCTCAACAACAACAAACCACAACTAAGCGGCATTCACTATCTTTTATTGCCAAACATCTCAATCATTCCTCATCATATCCACATCAATTATCATTTTTATTTCCAATCTATCAAAATGGTCCTCACTGCCCCCCGTCGCCAGAGCCTCCAGCACTCCCAGATCGAGGAGCTCAAGAGCACCACCAACAACAACGGAGCCGGACTTCTTCACTCGCTCCTCGAGACGCAGGCCGAGAAGCATCCTGAGCGCATTGCCGTTCAATTTGAGGATGTGCCAGGGCTCAGCTACAACCAGCTGAATGGCATGGCCAACTCGGTTGCCCGCAAGCTGCTTTGCGGCCGCGGCGCCATTATCCCTATCGCCATGGAGAGATCCATCAGCATGGTCGTGGCTGTGTTGGCCGTCTTGAAGACGGGAGCTGCATACGTACTCCTCTCTCCTGACGCCCCCATCGCCCGCAACCAGTTCATCGTCGAGGATGTCAAGGCCCCCTTTGTCCTGGTCGACGAGACCACGACGGGCCAATTCAACTCTTCCCTAGAAATGCCCATCACTCGTCTGGTGCAGAGGGCCATCAAGGCCCCTCCAGCCCACTTCGGCAACCTCAACCTGTACCAGAGCCCCTCTGACATTGCCTACGTCATCTACACCTCCGGCACTACCGGCCAGCCCAAGGGAGTGTTGCTCTCCCACTTGGCAGCCACCACTGGCATCTCTGCCATGTCAGCGCCCAACGGCTCAGAGCCTCCTCGCCAGCTGCTGTGCCATTCGCCCAACTTTAGCGCCGCACAGCGCACGATCCTCGGGTGCCTCTGCCGCGGCGGCACGCTGTGCCTGGCCAGCAAGGAGAACATCACGCTCGGCCTCTTCAAGACTCTGCGCGAGATGAACGTCAACTCGCTGGAGATCACGCCGAGCATGCTGATGCTGCACGACCCGGCGACGCTTCCTTCAAACGTCAAGTCGATCACGCTCGGTGGCGAGCCCGTCAGCTCGGCCCTCGTCGACGCGTGGGCCGACAAGGTCTCTCTGACCAGCGCCTATGGGCTGAGCGAGTGCACGCAGCTGAACATGCGGCAGCGCCTCTCTCGCGGTAGCCCTCCAACACTCCTCGGCAAGCCAACCGACAGCACGACCTGCATGGTCCTCGAGCCGAACAGCATCTCCCCCGTCCCCGTCAACACGCCCGGCGAGCTCTGCCTCGGCGGCGGTCAGCTGGCCAAGGGGTATTTGGGCCTCAAGGAGAAGACGCGTGCGGCCTTCATCAAGAACCCCTTCGGCGCGGGCCGCCTCTACCGCACGGGCGACATGGTGGTGCTGCGCGACGACGGCTCGATGGAGCTGGTGGGCCGCATCGACCAGCAGACCAAGATCGACGGGCAGCGCGTCGAGCCGGGCGAGGCCAACGCGCACATCTGGCGGCAGCTGGGCGTGGCGCAGTCGCACGTCGTGCCGGCCACCGTGCTCGGCCGCAAGGCGCTCGTCGCCGTCGTCGTGTCGGACCAGACGGTCGAGTGGCCCGCTCTCGTCCGCGAGGCCCGCGGCATGCTGCGCACGCTGCTGCCGTCGTACGCTGTTCCGAGTTACTGGGTCGAGGTCGAGCAGATGCCGCTGAACACGTCCGGCAAGGTCGATGTCGCCGGCTTGGTTGCCATGGTCGAGGGGCTGAGCGCTGAGGAGCTGATCACCCCGACGTCTTCGGTGTCGTCGACGCCGCCGGCCGGCACGCCCCCGGATGATGCGTTCGAGCTCAAGGTCCTGGACGCCGTGGCGGCGACGCTGTCGCTCAGTGCTTCGGCTGTGTCCCTGGACGCGTCGTTCCAAGAGCTCGGCGGTTCTTCGCTGAACGCCATCGTCTTGGTCGGCAAGCTGAGGGCTGCAGGCGTCCAGGTTTCTGTGCCTGATGTCCTGCAGGCCGAGACACTGCGCGATCTCCGCCCCGAACCGTCCCTGGTCATGGGAGAAGTCCCGGCCCCGTTCTCGCTGCTGCCGGAAGCTGCATCTGCCAGGCATACTCGCGGCCTTGAGGACGCGTACCCCGCGACGCCGCTCCAAGAGGGACTCTGCCTGGAGAGCATCATCGGCAGCGCCGACTACGTCTACCGCCGCACTTACCGCATCCAGGGCGTCCAGCCCGCGCAAGTGCGCCAGGCGCTGGAGACGGTCATCTCCAAGAACCCCATCTTCCGCACCTCTTTCACGCAGTCCAAGCGCTCCTTCGTCCAGTCCGTCCGCAAGTCCGTCAACCTCCCCTGGAAGGAGTACCGCGGCGTGACACTGGAACGCGCCATCGAGGACCTCAAGGAGGATCCCCTCGAGCTGGACGGGCCCCTCGTCCGCGCCACGGTCCTCGACGACTCGCTGCTCGTGCTCGAGATGCACCACTGCCTATTCGACTTCTGGTCCAGCAAGTTCCTGGCCGCCGACGCGGCCGCCGTGCTGCGCGGCGAGCAGCCCGTGGACCGCCCGCCCTTTAGCGCCTATGTCGCCTTCAACAGGGCCTACGCCAGCGAGCCCGCTCCCCGCGCCTTCTGGCAGGAGTACCTCGCCGGCGCCAGCGAGACGGTCGTCGACCTGCCCCCGGCAACTTCTGAGGATTCAGAGGAACCCTTCGTGCTGCGCGCAGACATGGGCGACGCCCTGCAGCGCCTCAGCAGTGCGACCGGCGTCACCATCGGCGCCGCCGTGCACGCTGCCTGGGCCATGACGCTGGCCAGCCACCTCGGCACCGACGAGGCCACCTTCCTCTCCGCCTTCGCCGGCCGCGACGCCAACGTCGCCGGCATCCTGTCTCTCAACGGGCCTACCCTCTGCACGGTCCCCATGCGCATCACCGTCTCGAACAGCGGCTCGGTGGAGGAGTTCGCCAAGGACACGCAGAACAACCTGTGGAACGTGTCCCGCTACGCGCACTCCGGACTCCGTGATGCTCTTTCCGCGGCCTCGCTCCGCCCCAGCCTCTTCAACACCATGGTCAACGTGCTGGCCGTGCCCAAGACCGACGCCTTCGCCGAGGACAGCGCCCTCGTCCCCGTCGACGCCGATACGCAGAACTTCACCGGCTACGTCTGCCTCGAGCTGAACGAGGCCGACCCCTCGCGCGTCAAGCTGCTCGTGCCCTTCGCTGGCGTTGATCGCGGCGCCGCCACGGCTCTGCTGGACCTCTTCGTCGACACTGTCGAGCAGGCCACTGCCAACAACGCCCCCAGCACCGCCGCCGAGCCGCAGCAGCTGCCTACCGTGAAGGAAGAACCCTCATCCTTCGGCCTCGCCCACGCCGAATTCGAGCAGCGCGCCGCGGCCAACCCGTCCAAGGTCGCTGTCGTCGAGAGCAGCGGGCGCAGCTGGTCGTACGGCGAGATGGACGCGAAGGCCAACAACTTCGCCAAGCAGCTGGTTCAGCAGGGCGTCGTTCCCGGCGAGATCATCCCGCTCTTCATGGACAAGTCGGCCCTCACGCTCGTCTCCATCCTCGCCATCCTCAAGGGCGGCGCCGCCTTCACGCCGCTCGATCCGCGCAACCCCCGCGAGCGGAACAGCTTCATCGCGCAGGACGTCGGCGCCAAGCGCATCATCACCGACGTGCGGAACGGCGAGGACTGCGCTGCCTTCGGCCTCGATGCCATCGTTCCCGAGCAGCTGGACCTGGACGAGGGTGGTGGTCTGCCTGTTGATGTCCCTGGACTCAGCCCGGCCAGCACCGCGTACCTGATCTACACGTCGGGCTCGACGGGGCTGCCCAAGGGCGTCGTGGTGCCGCACTCGGCCGTCGCGGCGTCTGCGGAAGGCATGATCGAGGCGACGGCCGTGACGGCCGGCTGGGTGTCGCTCTGGACGCTCAACTACGTCTTCGACGCCTCGTACTACGACGTCTTCACCGTGCTGTCGGCTGGCGCTACGTTGTGCGTTGCGCCGCAGGACGACGTCATGTCGGACCTGGCTGGCCACATCAACCGCATGGGCGTCGAGCAGGTCATGCTGACGCCGACCATGGCGAAGCTGATTAGCGGGGGCCCGAGCGAGGTTCCGAAGCTGAAGGTGCTGAATGTTTGTGGTGAGAAGATTGACTCGAACATTCAGGAGTGGGCGAAGCAGATTGATGTTTACAACGGGTAAGTACAGCTTTCAGTTGCAGTTCTCAGGCAGTTACTGACCAGACCACAGCTACGGGCCCACCGAAGCCACCATCCTGATGACCGTCTCCAAGGTGGCGCCTGACGGCGACCTCAACAGCATCGGGCTGCCCCTCCGCCACGCCACGGCCGTCATCCTCCCTGCCGAAGGCTCGAGCCTGAAGAGGCTGCCAGCCGGCGAAGTCGGCGAGCTGTGCGTGCGCGGCGCCCACCTGGCGACGGGCTACCTGAACCGCCCGGAGCAGACGGCCAAGGCATTCGTCCGCGACGCCGACGGCGAGGTGCTCTACCGGACCGGCGATCTCGCCCGCTGGGCCGACGACGGCTCCCTGATCTGCCTGGGCCGCAAGGACTACCAGGTCAAGCTGAACGGCTTCCGCATCGAGCTTGGCGAGATCGAGAATGCTGTCCTCCGCACCGACTGTGTTGATGCATCCATCGTGTCTGTCGCCGAGCTCGCCGGCAAGAAGCAGCTCGTCGCCTTCGTCGTCCTCAAGGGCGACCACGAGCCCAACACGCAGAAGCTCCTCTCTCCGGAAGACAAGCTGCCCGCCATCGCCGACGTCATCGACGGCATGCACACCATCACGCACTACATGATGCCCTCCGTCTTCCTGCCCTTCTCCGGCTTCCCCACGCTGCCGTCCGGCAAGGCGAACCGCAAGGAGCTCGTCGCCCTGGCCGAGACGCTGTCTAAGGCCGACGTCGCCAGCTACGTTCCCAAGAACGATGACGAGGATGCTGGTGAAGTTGAGCCCGTCTCCACCGAGGCCGAGCGCGTCATGCAGGCCATCTGGGCGGCCGTGCTGGACCAGCCGCTCGAGGCCATCGGCGCCAACTCGTCGTTCCTCGCCCTCGGCGGCGACTCCATCGCCGGCATCAACGTCGCGGGGCAGTGCCGCAAGAAGTCGTACAAGATCGCCCTCTCCCAGGTGCTGGCGCTGCCAACGCTGAGGGAGCAGGCTGCTAAGATGGAGAAGATCGAGCTGGCGCCAAAGAAGGCTGCTCCCGCGGCCAAGTTCACAGTCCCCGAGTCCGTGAGGCGGGTCATCAGGCAGGCCAAGTGCGAGGACGACGTCGAAGACATCTACCCCTGCGGCGCCGGCCAGATCGAGTTCCTCACCCAAGGCCGCAAAGACCGCCAGTACTGGAACCTCACCGTGCACCGCGACCTGCCCGCCTCCTTCGACCTCGACGCCTGGAAAGCCGCGACCACGCAGCTCACCGCGCGCAACCAGATCCTCCGCGCCTTCTACGTGCTCGCCGACGAAGCCGACCCCGCTTCCTGGTACCAAGTCGTCCTCAAATTCCCGACCCTCGACTGGGACGAGCAGCTGTACTCGACTCCTGAGGAGAAGACGCAGCTGGCCGAACAGCTCCGCGACTCCCGCTTCGCGCCCGGCACGCCGCACGTCCGCTACCGCGTCCTCCGCTCCGCCGCAGACGGCACGCGCACCCTGGCCATCAAGCTCGACCACGGCACCTACGACGGCACCCTCCTCCGCATCTTCCAGGACCAGTTCGCCGCCATCGCCCGCGGGGACCAGTCCGTTCCGCCCGTCGTCGACTTCAAGCAATTCATCACCTGGGACGCTGCGAACGACCGCGCCGCCGACCTGTCCTACTGGCACACGCGCCTGCGCCACCCCGCCCCGCCGCCTCGCCCGCTCCTCCCGCTCCCCACCGCGCCGGCGACGGACCGCCTGCGCTTCGTGCCGCTGCAGGCCGACGTGGATGCTATTGCGGCCAAGTACGGCGTCACGGCCATGACCGTCTTCAGCGCCGTCTACGCGCTCGTCGCCGGGCGCGTGCTGGGGACGGACGACGCCGTCATCGACAACCTCGTCGCCGGGCGCAACGCCGACATCGACACCGGCGACGCGCAGCTGCTCAACGGCACCTGCGCCAACTTCCTGCCGATGCGGATGGGGCTGTCTGCCGACGACTCCACGGTCTCGGACTGGATGGCCGCCGCGCAGAACGACTTCTGGGAGTCGGCCGAGCACGGGCGCGTCGGACTGGGCGACATCTACGGCGCGGAGAGGGACGCAGCCGGTGCCGCGAAGCTGCTGTTCGTCTTCCAGCCGTTTGCGCCGGCGCCGGTCGGGGCGAAGCCGGATCCGATAAGCTGGCTGGTCATGAAGGCGCAGCAGAAGATCTACATGGTGATGAATTACGCGCTTGCGATTGAGGTGCAGAAGACGTTGAGTGAGGAGGGGAAGCAGGGGTATAGGTTGAAGGTGCAGTGGGATAGCAGGGGGTTGAGTGAGGAGAAGATCGATTTGGCGATGGGGTTGTTTGAGGGGGTGTTGGGGAGGTTGGGGGATGGGGAGAAGAAGGAGCTCAGTATGGACAGGATGGTGGAGTTTGTTGGTGGGTTTTAAGAGTTTTGGGAGATTGGATTGGATGGTACTTGGTTTGTTCGTTTCTGGATTTCAATTTCGTCGATTGGTTTTATTATTTGGTTTTTGTTTTTTGCTTCTGGTCTTAAAATTTGTTTCCTTCTTTTGATCGCTTGGATGGTTTGCTGTTTACTCTGAATTGGCTTCAAGACTTATAGAAAGCGTTGGTTTACATAGATCGAGCGTGCTTACAGCGATTTCCTTGGATTAGTCATACATCAAATTTATCTCTCTACATCAAAGCCATGCTTCTTTGCTGGTCTTGTGCGCTGTGCCCTATCCACCGAGGGAAAGGTTTACACGCATGCTTTGCACACCGCCGTCATCGCCCCATGTGGGCGAGCGGAATATACCTTAGGGAACGGTGAGCGAAGCCCCAATGCAATATCTGGAGGGCCCTCCAGACTGCATCGTTGGACACAACAAAAGTCCCGCATTGGCTCTTAGCCGGATTTTCCGGCAATAACAGCCAATAACATGGTGCAAAGAAGGCGTAAAACAGTTGGTGGCGGTGTTCCGGTCCTGGCTCCGGAGTGGTGGAGCGCATCTGAGGTCTGTGCTGCGAACACCAGCAAGGCACAGGTTTACAACCTTCTAGTGCTGATGGCGAAGCAGAGGAGTGACAAACCAAGCAAGTTCCAAGAATGGATCATTGAGCTTGGTTTGCTAACGGGTATTGTTCTCCTATCGCGCCCTTGCCGCGTACTTCCCCGCTCACTTGTCTACTTACTGACATTACGGCCCCAAATGGCTTGCTGTTGGTCCACTTAGCTTGTACAGCACTTATTGATTGAGATCCTGAGAGCCGGAAGTTACCTAGGGAAGGCAGCAGCTTACTGCGCCACAACATCCGCGTGTTTCCCTGAATGGACAGGGATCGTGATCCTGCATCATCAACAACAACGATAAAATCGCTTTGACAGCACCATGAATACCTACCAACTCAGCAGGAGATTCGTTCAAGATGTGGTCTTCAGGTTCTCATTTCACTTCGACATTGTTTGGTCTGGCGCTCTCGCTCAACGCTGTCTCGGCCCAAATTCCCCAGGAACCGACCGATCTCAAAACCATTACGGCCCCCAATGGAGCCACGATCCGCTACAAGGAACCTGGAAAGTCCGGTATCTGTGAAACCACGGAAGGTGTAAATTCGTAAGTTTCAAAGCATTCTACAACTAATTCAACCACTGACAAGTTCGAGGTACTCTGGCTTCATCGACACCTCTGCCGACAGCCACACCTTCTTCTGGTTCTTCGAGTCCAGAAATGACCCCGAAAATGATCCCGTTACCGTGTGGATTAACGGTGGACCTGGCTCCGACTCGCTCGTTGGAGCATTCGTTGGTATGAATTACTGCAGACCAATGTAAAATTCGAAAAGCTGACATGGTTGCACAGGAATCGGCCCATGCAACCTCAACGAGGATGGCACCACAGAGATTAACCCATTAAGCTTCAACAACGTCTCCAATGTGCTTTACATCTCGCAACCCATCGGCACCGGCTTCTCCTACGCAGACCTTCAGGAGGGGTCTCTTGATGAGAACACAGGCGAATTCCTCAGTGCGGATATGGCCAACGTGACGGGCGTCTGGTCAGTTATCAACGAGACGACTGCCATCACCACCAGCGAAGATGCTGCAATCGCTGCCTGGGATATTGTCCAAGGGTTTTACAGCGCGCTACCGACCTTGGATCCCAAGATCAAATCAAAGGAGTTTCACCTTTGGACTGTGAGCTGGGGGTAAGCGAGCTTCCGAGTATGCCTTTTGCCGTTCTTCGCTGACATATTTGACAGAGGACACTACGGGTTCGACTCACCAAAGACCTACTGCCAAAACGCAAGCATTGAAGCCAGCTGACCACTTCTCCCAGACCCGCCATCATGAAGCACTTCAAAGACCAAAACGACGAGATCGCCGCCGGCAACCTCGACGGCATCTCGCTCGACCTCAAGTCCCTCGGCGTAAGTCCCCCTTTCCTCCCACCCATCACACCCCCACGCTCACCACCACCCCCACACAGATCGGCAACGGCTACATCGACACCATCACCCAAGGCCCCTTCTTCCCGGAGTACGCCACCAACAACCCGTACAACATCACCGCCTACAACGCCACCATCCGCGCCTACGCCGAGCTCTCCCTCTCCCTCCCCGGCACCGGCTGCATCGACCAGGCCAGCACCTGCCGCGCTTTGCAGGCCGCCCTCCCGCGCAACGCCATCCGCGACGCCGTCTGCGCCGAGGCCTGGGCCATGTGCTTCGATGGCGTCGAGGGGCCGTACCGGGCGGTGTCCGGGCGCGACCGGTTCGACATCCGCGTGAGCGAGGAGGATTCGGTGCTCGGCGCGTTCGAGCCGCTGCTGGCGGCGTGGCTCAACACGGGCGAGGTGCAGGACGCGATTGGCGTCGCGAGTAACTATACGCCGGAGAGCGTGCCGGTGCAGTATGCGTTTTTTCAGACCGGGGATGGGGTGTTGGGCGGGTTTCAGGAGGCGTTGGGGGAGTTGGCGGATGCGGGGGTGAGTGTGCTGCTGTTTAATGGGGATGCGGATTATGCGTGTAATTGGTTGGGTGGAGAGTGAGTATTTCCCTTGGTTCTGTGGGGAGGGGGTGTGGATGTTGCCTTGCTGACGATCTTCATTGCAGGGCGGTTTCCCTCGCTGTGAACTACACCGGCGCGGAGGACTTTGCCGCAACCGAGTACGAGTCGTTCGTGGTTAGCGGAGAGGAGTACGGTAAGGGCAGGCAGTTTGGTAATTTGGCATTCCTGCGCGTCTACGAGGCGGGGCATTTTGTTCAGCTGTACCAGCCGTTGGCTATGTTTGAATTCTTCAACAGGACGATTCATGGGCTGGATATAGCTACGGGGCTGGAGGCTGTATCTGTATAGTGGGTGTAGATGGCAGGCTGGAAGGCTTGAGGGACTGGGAACGATTCCAGAAAGGCCACGCCTTGTGTTCGACAAAGCATTGTAGTACAGGGCCATTCCTCCTCTGCCTTGTGAAACATGTGGTCTCTATGTAATTAATTCATTTTCTAGACGGAGAAAGGAATGTAATGTAAGGAAAGAGAGCATCAAGAGAACTTCTCTCGGAGCTTGTTTGGCCAGATTAGCAGCATTTCAGGATTTTAATTTCAACTGCATGTTCCCTCTCCGCCCTCCAGGTTGAATGCTATCCTTTCCACCTCATTGTTCCCGTATCAGAATTTATATATTAGTCGGGCAACTCAACGCGATTAGTAGTTAGCATCTAGCGGGGAAAGACATTTAGCACATTTCTTACTTCTGAGAGCTTTAGATACAGCGGAGGGGGAAGTACAGGCGAAAGTGTAGCTACAGGGGGGAGAATATCTGCAGCCAAGGGTGCATTCTCTGCAACAATCTTATTTTTGTTTCACTGCCGTTTTGCTCTGGAAAAGCTCCATTCCAAGGCACATAAGCAGTGACTAGCCTCAGATAATTACCTTGCTTCTACCACCAGAGTGGCGGCTAAGCCTTTGCTCATGCAGAACTGCAACGTAGCTCAAGAGTCATATGGCGCGGAATTATATGTATCAGTTATCTTTAATACCATCTCCTTGCCGGTAATGTGGCGAAGGAAGGAGTCAGGGGACAAAGAATGCAAGAAGACTCAATAACGAGGAAAGACCTTTTTGAAAGATAAAAGAGGGAAACGACGAACGATAATACCATGTCAACATATGCATTGATTGTTATCAGATCGTCTTGACCACTTTCCAACTCCAAAGTCGTTTTAACCATGGGCAGTGAAGCCGTTGAGGAATATTTTGTTCGTGAAATCTATCCAGCAGGCGACACTCTCCTCCTATGTAGCCCAAGTGAAGTGAAGCTCCTCGTCCACTCAATCTTCTTGAAGAACGCGTCAAAAGCATTCGAAGCTATGCTTGGCCCCAACTTCCGCGAAGGACAACCACAAACGAACGGCGGACCTCGAGAAATCTCGTTGCCAGAAGATGACCCATTCACGATGGAGATCATTTGTAACGTGGCACACTCTCGCGGCATTCCCCACACAATTTCACCAAGCCAGTCACTAGTGATTGCTTACGCAGCCGACAAGTACGATGTCGTGTCTATCCTCGTCACGTTGGGTTTCCTTGGCAACTAGGTCACTCTCGTGGAACTTTCGCATTGAAGATATTTGGAACATGATGATTGCCGCATACGTTCTGAAGGATCCCGAATCCTTTAGTAGAGTGAGTGCGAGTATGATCCTCAATTACAAGGAGTCGTTTCGGAACATGCAACCTCTTCTTGGCAACATCGTACTACCAGATATCATACGTACGTGTTCTCCTACCGGATAACCTGAGCATTGTTGCCAGATCGTGGCTATGGTCATTCTTAAAGAGAAACGTAATCGAATCCGCGTGGATATCCTGCAGCTATTGCTCAGGCGAGCATGCTGCGGCCAAGCAAATTGTCGCTGTGGATAGAACGCAAAGCATACTTTTGCATGGATATAGATGCTCGAAGAGAATCGGTTACTGCCAGAGGAAGTCGGTGATCAAAATCTCGAAATCACGATTTGGAAAATCGAAAACATGCGAGAGTCCCAAGATGCTGAGGAGAATACGGAACGTTACAACTCACGATGGCATAGGAAGCCCGATTGGCGATGTGGCTTGATTACTCAACTGAATGAATTCGGGGAGGCTGCTGGCGTCTGTCTCGAGACACTTCGAGATATTGTGGCAAATGGAGAGTGCCGTAGTGCTAAGTAGAATTGACAATGGCTGACAGAAGTTGGATGCAATCTTTGATGACTACTACATTCACTACACAAAGTTACAGCTGCAGTCTCGATTCTACACACCCGATAATACCTTGAACTACTGCTACTTTGCCTAAGTGAGCTTATAGCTCCGTCGCCAGCCATACCTCGCCATTACTCTCAACGTATGCATGGCTCTCGGTATGTTGCATACGTTACCAGTCCAAGCATGCTAGAGGCATCCTTAGATGTGTAAACATTTGAATAATAAAAAAACCTCAATTGACTACTTTACATCTATCTTCTCTACACTAACAATATAGTTTTGAGAGTAGTCTTCGCCATTGCCCATTTTCTCAGGTAGATATACCCAAGTCCAAGCCGACGTGCAAATGGTCCCTGGCGATCAATTGCCATTACAATCAGAACAGGTGGCGGTTGGAGTTCAACACAATCCGGAGTGCTGAAATTGTAACGTCTTAACACATCTCGATCAACAAGATTCGAGAAGCCCGGTGGCGGTTTCCCCACGAATAGCGCTATGAATTCTGTCATCCTGCAATCGCCATCGCTCATCCCGGTACGCAATTTGAATTCCTTGAAGTTCAAGAGCGTCCCAGCGTCATCGATAGACCATTCTCTTTCCCATGGAGTAATCCCCACATTGAAGTGCGCGGTCTGAGCACGAGTGAAAATCACGCCAGGATGTTGTAGGTTCTTCATGATATCGTCGTCGTGAGAAGCAATTTTCCAAACCCTAGACTCATCGTAATGACCGCTAGAGGCTGGGCTGAGGCTGACCTCTTCGAAAAAATGATGCGGTTTGGGCCAGCGTTTTTCGAGATCTTTTCGTGAAACAGTGAACGGGATTTCATCTTCCCAGTATTCGTCCATTTCTCCAAATTGGAAGGGGCATTCGGCTTCAATGCAGCCCGCAGTCCAGGCAATCGCAAGAAATGTTCGAGCATATTCATCCGGCCAGTATTCGTAGTAGACGCTGTTGATACTGCGAATAGTCCCTTCATCAGAAAAGGCCCACCTCACCAATGGGAACCACGGCGATCCCAAGTTCTCATCGCCATACTCGATTTGGCTTTTGATGGATGTCCATGACCAACTCGGAAGTATTGCCCCTTGTGCTCTACGAAGTATTGGGCGCACGGAATCATCTGGAACACTCCAGAGAAGCGCTTCGTCGAAATCGCGCTCCGGTAAGCCATAGATAACTCTCGTGTCTGGATATAGCATGTTCTGGATTCCGCCAAAGGCATTATAGATGTCAGATTGGTTCGTAAAGGCTCGGCTAGCGTACTGGCTGGCGAGGCTAACATAGCTCCCAAAGCCTGAGCCCAGACGCAATGTCGAGTGAAGTTCTGTAGAACCGGGTTTCAAACGCTCTTCTGTGCCATACTGATCTTCACGGTGGCCTCCATCTTGGCACACAAACCATACTTCACTTGGTGTGAAATAGAGCTTTTTCTTCGCCAAGATAGCTTCCTGATAGGTCCAGCCGCGGCTACCCCATTTGGACCGTCTAAGGGCCTTCTCGAGTTCTGGAAGGAGGCGCGTAACCTCAAATTCAAGGACACGTGCTTGAAATTGACTTTGGGCGCGGGGTCTGCTAACTCCTCGAAGTCCATCTTTAGCCCCGTTAACACATGCCGCGACAATGACAAAGTCTGCGGAAGAGTAGATCTGCCCCATCAGCTTCAGTTGATGCAGTTTGTCCGAGTCAGAGTCTTGGATGATGCAGAGACGGTCGACCCAGAGGAACCTCTCCCCGAGTTCAACGCATACTTTCATGGCGTCTTGGATGGTTGCAGGAAGATCATCTAGACCTCCAGGTTTCTCAAACATCTTGATGGATTCTTTTGTCAACTGTGCCTTTTCATTTTCCGGTCCGGTGCCCCAGACGTAGCTTAAAGCCACGAACTTGCATCGGCGAGACGGCAATCTTGTGACCATTCTCTTATGGACATCAATGACGCGAAATCTGCGGTCCCAGAATCCAGTTATGTCGGAGTTACACGGCCTGTGGGCGCGTCGGCATTCCTCAAGCCAGCTCTTGACTTGGTTCCAGTCAACCTTCTTTCCAAGAATAGATGGCTGCTGATCTGCTTTACGCGCATCTTCGACCGCCATGTCTGTAAACAACCATTAGCAGCTGTTTTAACTCTATCATTTAATCTCTTACTCTTGGATATTCCTGAACGACGGAGTCGATGCCCGAAGTACCATGTACGAAAAGATCCATCCTTCCGCCGTGTTGTGCGGAGTACAAGACGACTTCCCTTGAACCACAACAACACCTCCTCATCTTTGATATCTTCCCCGTCAATACCTTGAGCCTCAAGGTAAGATATGACCCTGGTGATGAGGCCGCACATAGAGCAATCTTCCTCATATTTGCGGTCGTAGACCTCTTTGACAGTGCCCATGCACGCCCCCATACCCGTCCAATAAC
Source organism: Lasiodiplodia theobromae (assembly GCF_012971845.1). Lineage (NCBI taxonomy): Eukaryota > Fungi > Ascomycota > Dothideomycetes > Botryosphaeriales > Botryosphaeriaceae > Lasiodiplodia > Lasiodiplodia theobromae. The sequence goes on along the minus strand of NW_023336518.1, from coordinate 84,628 downwards.
TGAAAATATGGTTGTTGCAGAGCAAGAGATGTCTGAGGCGGAGATGTCTACAGAAATCACACAACTCGTCATCGTCCTCATCGATGGCATCGGCGCACGTCGAACAGCTTCCATGGAATACGAGTCGTGGATCCCCATGCCAGTTCTCGGCAACGTAAGGAAGTATGATAGCTTCCTCGTTATCGTTACTTTTGGTAGCCTCGTGAACAAGCACATTTGGCCACTTCTCACAGAACTCACACGGGAGACGGTCCGTGTCAAGATTCTTGTTCTCACAATCCTGGTCCTCAGGATTCTCGTTCCCAAGGTCCTCGTCTTCAAGGTCTAGATCCTCGGAGTCTAGGTCTGGAAAGTCCTCATCCTCAGAATCCTCATCCTCAAGGTCCTCATACTCAGAATCCTCGTCGTCAGGGTCCTCGTCTACAGAGCTCTCGTCCTCAAGATCTAGGTCCCCAAAGCCTAGGTTGAGGCCTTCATACTCAGAATCTCCATCTTCAGAGTCCTCATACTCAGAATTCTCATACTCAGATTCTTCATCCTTAGAATCCTCGCCCTTTAGGTCCTCATCTTCTAATTCTTCGCTCTCGGGGTCTTCATCTTCAGAATCCTCGCTCTCAAGGTCCCGCCGTGTCGGGACAGGAGAATTGTTTTGGTGGTCTTCGTCGTCCATAAGTAGAGCCTTGGGTGGTGCTGTTTACAACGGATTAACGAGAAAGAGAAAATTTCAAAGAAGCGCGTGTGAAGAGCATTTGTGCTCCTTACTGACGAGGACAGGTGGATAACTTGGCCTTGAGACAAGTGACGTGGCGTGGGCCCACTCCGGGACAGCCCACATTATCGGCACTTACCGGAAGCCCACCTTCCTCGTACCAGGCCTGATATATACGGCAGTAGTATTTTTCTTCCTTCATTTTTCCTGGTCGATCTCATTCAAGGGCACCGTTGTTTCCCAGAATTCATCTATTCATTCGAGGCAGCCAGGCGTACAGCAACTGATGGGCCAGCCCTCTATATAATCGCATCGTGCAAAGCAGTGACGGCGCCGTAACAAAGGCCGCACAGGCTGCTAAAGCAGACGCCGCCCCAGTTGATGTGGCAGATGTGGCAGCGACGACGCTCGGCAGCAGCCAATGGCGACGGGCGTGGGTGGGGCGGTTTTGGGAAGGCCTCCATGGACCAGCTGCTAAGCCCCGACTGCGATGTGCCGGACACGACATTGGAGCTTCCGTAGAGCAGTGCAGTTTTTTTTATTCGGCAAAGTTGTTTTGGCCTGAGGCATCTCGCCATCTGCGCTCTGCACTCCCCTGCATCGGGGCCACCGCAGCAGCACTGCCTCCCTGCACCCACCTGCGAGGCCGCCTCAGCTGAGCCTTGCAAGGCACGCATACGCACGTGCACCAGCCAGGCCGCTCATAGCGCTGCATTACATCAACTTAAACTACATTTCCACGCACGCCCTCCTGCTGAGCTGAGCTGATTGCCTGCCGGCGCGCCGATCCAACGCAGACCCTCGCGTGCACCTACGCTGACGGCAAATGCGCCCTCTACCTTTGTTCCTGTCGGCATGTGTGCGCTCTGACGACCGCCGCCGAATCCCAGGACCGCTGGCGAGGACGTGTTTATGGTGTTGTGTCGGCTGCTACCTTACTTGGATGACTTGATTGTACAGTCTTGTTATTGATATCTTAATGGAATAGCGCACGGATATGCTCTCGAGGCTGCTTGTGAAGGAAACCACATCCGAGTCATCCTATTTCTGCTTAACAACGGTGCGGAAGTCAATGTTTCTGGCGGAAAAGCCAGCAATACGGCACTCGTGGTAGCAGTATCAGAAGGTCATGAGGAAGCAGTTCAGTTGCTTCTTGAGAGCGGCGCGGACCCCAACATCAAGGGCAATCACTTTTGGGAAGGTGTTGGTGGTGACTTTGAGACCTGGTCTCTCCGCCTTGCTGCTGTGAATGTGAAAGCGACGACGAGGATGTTGTCCATGAAATCTATCCAGCAGGCGACACTCTCTCCCTGTGTGGCCAAAGTATGTATTGGTTACCATTTAATATAAGCCATACGATTTATCACTCTCTACCCATGCCCCTCAAAGACCCTGCTTCGGGAAAACACTCTCACACGCATCCGTCACGCAGACGACTCCAGTCTGGCTAACCCACACATTCTTCCCATTAACCATCCGGAAAACATAGTACGGCGGCTCATCAGGCAGCTCCTCGGGCGCCACCGTCGGCGACTCGAGGGAAGCCGCCCAAAAAGCGTCGGTGATATGGTGCTTGCGCATCGCATCGACGGCATCAGTGATGTTCATGGGCATCTTCTCGACATCGAGCGAGTGCATGCCAATGATCTTGTGCGACGAGAACGACGGCGGGCACCAGTCGCCCCACCCGCGCGACTGGATCGACGCCGAGCCCGACGGCGTCGAGAACCGGCAGTCCAGGTGCGACAGCATGTTCGGATCCCTGACCGGGTACGGCATCCCGTGCGGCAGTGACGCCTTGACCCAGAGCAGCTGCGCCTCCGGCACGATGTCGCGGACGATGCGGACGGCGATGAAGACGCGCCCGAGGAAGTCGAGGATCGCGCCGTCGTGCGGCTTGGCTGCTGTGCTGCCAACTTCGTCTGTTTCGGAATGCGATTTGTGGTGGTGTTGGGCCAGGACGTTGTCCAGGACGACCACGTCGACGTCGTAGACCTTGCGGATGAGCCCGAGCCCTTCGCCGGCGAAGCGCTCTACGATCACCTGGGTTTTTCCCGTGTTCAGCGAGTTGAGCGTCCAGGTGATGATCCCGTCTTCGATCGAGGAATTGACCATGAATAGCGCATTTTGGTCGAAGAGCACCTTCGCGAAGCCGCGGCCCGATGGTGAGATTGGTTCCTTCACGGTGAAGGGTTGTTTGTACAGCGCGATTATGGTGTCCGCGTTGGGAGGCTTATGCATGACCTCTGCTTCATGATGGTGCTTGGGAAATGGAGTTCCATTCCCATTGCCAATCGACTTGGGAAGCTGGCTGCCTCCCCAGCCAAGCCAATGAACCTTCACCCGAAGCCCGTCTGGGTGGTTGAGTGAAACAATGATGATTTCATTCGCAGGAGCAGCAATGGCCAGGTTGGGGATCTTGAATGATTCCTCGAAGATGTAGGGCATGTGCTCGACGGGATATCTTGGTGTCCACCCGTCTAACTCATACTTCAGGCCGCCCATCCACACGACAGGTACAAGCTCAATTCCATGTGTCCCATGCGGTGCACGGCCTTCGACACTGATGTTGAGCTGATGCTTGATGGGATCGTAGGTGGCCGCAGCACGGTCGAATGAGATAAGTCCAAAGGTAGTCATTGTGATGATTGAGTTGATTGAAGGAGTTGGAACGATTGATTTAGCATGGATGCTGATGTCTGAAGGTACAGCACGAGTTATATAAAGATTTCTCTACGTCCAGTGGGGATTGTACTGATGGGATCTATTTCTCCCAGCAACACGTTCCGTGTTCGAGGAGCGTACCGATCATGGGAACATTCCTCTCACCGCGTCAGTTGGCGCTGATTGGAAACGGAGGTTTGTAAACTTTGCTTTTATCTATGGCTGAAAATATGTGTGCTTTGGATGCGGCCATGGTATGACAAGCTTGTCTTTCGTTTTTAAAAGCGCAAGTAGGTGGAAAGTGATCGCCTCACGGAAAGCTACCAGCCCCTCCATTTCCAGGCACCGAGTACTGGGTTCATGGGTCTTCAACTAGAATTCGCCCCGGCGGAGTAACCCGGAAACCGCCAGAGTCTGCTGTAGAGCATGTTAAATTTCCAGTCGGCCGGTTCTATGTAACCCAATTAGGGAATTAACGTTCGCTTATGGACGGATTCGACGCTGACCCGAAGCTCCCACAGAATTCCCGCACTGGCGGGTGAGCATTGGCTCGCATACCATTCCTGAACCGTATTCATTCCTGAGCCATGCTCTCATTTTCTTACTTGAGAGTTGCCCTAGGCATCCCAACACCACGTTTAGGTGTTATTCACGTTCTCCTTAATGGTATACATTCCGCCTACCGGTCTTACCACCATTGTTCAAGAGGGCGGAGCCCATGGAAAGACACCATTTTCAGAGTACTATATATGTGTGCCTGACCTTCTCAGTAGTCGTAAACATCTCCTAACTCTCTTCTTCATCGACAAGCCCGCTCCACCCGGTTAAAGAAGTACCTGCATTTCACGTAAGATTCTCCCTACATGACATAGTCCATATCATGCACTGACGATGAATATGACTTTCAGGAAAATGGTCTCAACTTCGACCAACGGTCCCGTGCGGCGTAGCTGGAAGCAGATCCTAGACCAAAGGATCGACATCCTTCAGTTCGCAATCCATCAAGGCGATTCACAGCTTCTTACTGCTATAAGTGCGTAAGATCAGTCGGATGCGATTAACTAGCCGGCCACATTCTACCATGAAGTAAAAGCCCCAGGACCTACCATCTTTAGTAATGGCTTAGACGTCATGGAGGCCTTGGAGCACTGATGCTTAGCCGCCGTCAAGGCCATTAGAGCAAACATAGAAGAGGTTTGGCATGGTGGTCAGAACCTGCTACACTACTCAGATTACTCTATGACGCGATTCAGGCATGAACATCCCGCATCGTGTCCAAAAAGCAATAACCCCTCACCGGACATTTCTCCCCAAAAGAAGACCAGTACCTTAATACACCAAGCCTGTAAGGGTGAATTTCCATTATGCGTTAGGTCTAAACTTTTGTTACTGCTAATGTCGGCCTCGGAGGCCATAATTGCGCCCGAATATTGCCCTATATTCGTCGTGCTAATGCCCGACTGGTCCAGCGGGAACGACCGCATATTGCGGCCTGTATTAGGGATGCAGCCAGAGGGCTTTAAACTTGGGCGTTGCCCCCACTGACCTTAAGCTGCTTGGAGAAGACAGATGGCTGCGGCGGCGCGGTAGTAAAGTGAGAGGTGAGAAGGTATGCTGAAATGCGGGGCTGGCTAGCGGTAGTCGAAAGTTGAAATTTGCCGTTAAATCATTTCGATTTGATAACTATACTAGAGGCTTCCCAGGTTCCACCAGTAATCTTGTCTCATTTCTCTCTCATTTTGTACACCATTTAGAAGAGATGCGTCAAGTTGGATAGGCTCTTGGAAAACAAACCCGTCAAGCGGCTCTGTTTGCCCATCCGCATCCGATCGCCATCGACCTAGAACCTCTGCTTGCTGTAACGCCGGATCGGGGCAATTTTGCGTTGCTTCTGCCATTGATGGAGTGGAACCATTCGTTGTAGGAGAGTCAGGTAAAGGTTGCATAACAGCAGCTTTCTCTGAGTACAAAGACGGATGAAAAAGCGTATTTGTAGAGGTAGAGCTTGACTGGCTGACCGAGGAATAATTAAGGATCTTCTGGAGAATCGCGGCCTTGGTGTTCGGGTCTCTCGAAACGGTAGAAGTGCTCTGGGGCTGTAATTGCTCAAGACTTACGCGATCCAAGTCTTGTAGGAGTTTGACCTGCCTCGATCCGTAAGCACCCTGCCTCAACACTTTGGACAGAAGCATAGTCACCATGCATGCAATAATAGGCCAGAGATGTGCAAGGGAGTGAAGGAACTCCACACATTTGTTGAAGTTTTCCTCGGCATTTTGTCGCGTCTGCGCATTGCCAACCACCCGATGATGGTCAAACACTGTAGCAGCCACTGCAACGCAGTAAGCGCAAAACGGATCCACGATCGGAAAATCCTTTTCCTTGGCTATGTCGATGAACCGCGCAATCCAGTTTGAATGCAGCTTCACGAGATCGGAAGCCGCTTGGCTGAAGGTGCGTGGGACACTGGCAGCTATCGGGCCCAATCGAACAGAAAGCAGATATGGATGGTTGAGTAAGCAGAGAATAGCGGTGTACAAGAACTGTATAGACATGAACGGGGCCCAGTATGCGCGGTTTTCTTGAAGGGTCCAGTTATCAAGGCCGCGTAGGCCTTGCTCGAACCTATGTTTGTCCGGATAGCCGGATTCAAATTCCATGAGGCTTGACACGATTGCTGCATATTCGGAGTCGACTGTCCATAAAGGTTTGCCGGCAGCCGCTTCGGAGTTGGACGAGTATTGAGCTACCTTCTCCCAGACATCGTATAGCATCAGTGAATATGCAATTATCCCGCTGTCTCGTCCTGAGGTGTTCTCGTCAGCCTCTGAGATGGCCTGAATCTCACCTCGTGAGGTTTTCCCAGGGCTGGCTGGATGGAGACACATGCTTTGCTCGCTAAAGGGGGAAGCGATTCGTCGACTACGGTTCCCAGTCATACAGCCCAGTAAATACAGACTCCAAACGCAGCGTCGTCGTTCTTCTGTCTCAAAACGATTGTAGGGCCTTTGCGACAACTCCTTGGTCATCCCGGACAATTCGGCGAGGTGCATGGCGTTCTCGAGTTGGAATAGAGAACGGTGTGTATTTCCAACTGTAGCGCGTTAGTTGGACATCCCAGTTACAGCTGGATGGTCATACCATGGAAGTCAAGGAACGATAATAGACAGAGCGTCTGGATTGTAGAAAGTTCAACGGTACCACTGAGAACCCTCTCCGAAGCCAGACGTCGCGCAGCTTCTGCATATTCTTTGGCTGCAATTCCTGGGTCGTCTTGAAGGGTGTTTGCATCTAAGAAGCGGACCCCCACAGAAGCTATTGCGTAAAGGACTGCCGAATCTCGCACTTCATACGAATGATCGAATGCCGGGGTGAATAGAGGCAAAGGTTGCGAGTTGCATCGATCCAAAAACAAAGCCACGATCTTGTCCATGACATTTTTCGCTGGTAGCGTTCTTCACAAAACGTTAGCCGAGAGGTGAAAATTTAAATGAACCATGAAAAGGCTACCTGTATGATTTTCGTGCCCGCGATACGTCGTTCTCGCGGCTTTGAGTCGGAGATGACCCCAGCAGATTCATGAGAGTGCGAGTTTCTGAGGCTCTACCGGACTCGTGCTGTGAGCTAGATACTTCTTGAGGTAGACTAGAGATTGTCAGGTCAGGATACACCTCGAATGATTTATTAGACATAAGAGAGGACTCTAACCTTGTCTCCCTAAGAACTATACCTATCTTGTCTTCCAAGGCGGCTAATCGAGCTTCCTAAGATACGATGTTAGAAAGCGACAAGCCATGGTGACTCTTAGAATAGATTAAACCATTGTGGACTGATGGGAGAATGGGAGTGAGGTAAATGCAACCCAATCATAAGGCATAGTAGAACATAATGAGAACCGAACAAGCGACCCAAGTAATTCTAGGTGCATTGGCCAATTATGCAAGCATCTCGCTCGTAGCTTAGTCTTACCATCCGGCACTCGATCTCAGTAACCCTGTCGCTGTTCTCGCTCCCATCTGCGTAAGAGCATGACTGTCCGAGCCTTACGCAAAATGCGCATGCGGGCTTCTCCCCTGAGCATCGTGTCTTCTTCCGCCTTAGCTACATCAGCATTGTCGTGGAGCCGGCGGATTTCGACGAACTGCTTACCGACAACTTTCACAGGCTTGATGTACCCTTTTTAGAGGACGAGTGGCATTCGTAAACATGTTCTGCGGACCAGTGACGTTTACACTATTTACTTGTCGATGTTCAAGGTGGGGAGGCCCGAGGTGTTTGTCTATCAGTCAAAGTGGGGTGATTGTCAAACTCGCTCGCTTGGAACCCTCGGCAAACAACATGCCGAAGCGACTTTCGATCCTGTGTACCGTGGCATTCGTTCTTCATTCTCCACAGTCGTTCTTCCAGAATTCGTGAGACGGAGAAAATGCTTTTATCCATGATGCGTCTCGTTCAATTAGAGCATCTACGGTAACAGTAGCGCTAATATAAGAAAGGAATTCCACCAGGTAACGTGAAAAGGGCCGGCCCGTGGGCGAAGGTAGCGATGCACCCGAGAGGAGGCCTTGTACAACGAACTGCGCGCCAATGCTCAGCCAGGTGCTTTTCCACTTGTCGAGTACATGTTCTGTAGTGCTACTGCTGCTGGTGCCCTTCTCATCTGGATGAGCCAGCCGGAAGATACGTCATGGAACCCGGCGGCTGAGCTGCGCCTCAATTATCGGCCCATGATGCATTCTCTCGCAAGATACACACGAGCGCCGCTTACTAAATTGTCGTTTTGCATACTGTGCAGCGTGCTTATGCAGGCTACAAGCACTTTATTACAAGTCTCGCTGCGTATGTAGCCTTGTTGGTCGCGGACCATATCCGTGTCGGGTGGCCTTATCTCGTTCCAGGGTATGCCGGGTATGATTCCGTGCTGATAGCGGATAGCGGACCGCCTCCGTCCCCACTGGGTTACCCCACCCCAACATTAGCCGTGCCCGATGGAGCTACCACACATCTCAAGACTTATATGTCATTACTCGGAATCGGAAAAACACGATCAATCTGCACACCAGAATGAATCGTTTCTTCGGCTATTCTTCGACACCTGGAGCAGACGAGCCATCTGCTCCGCAAGGTCTTCCCGCATCATGGTATCGCTCTTTGGAGATGTACGAACTTGAGAGGCGCGCCATCTTTTCCAAGAAATGGTTGCTTGTTACTCACAGGCATCGCTTCTCCAAGGCTGGTGATTACGTTCGCTTCACTGAGGCCGGCTTTTCCTTTTTCCTGTGCATGGACCGTCAAGGCAACGTGAACGCATTTCACAACGTCTGCAGACACCGAGCGTATCCTGTTGTCAATGAAGATAGCGGGACTGCAAGCATCATTGCCTGCAAGTACCATGGTGAGACGCTCTGATTGCAGTGCTGTCTTGTTTACTGATAAGATGTGCAAATCAGGCTGGTCGTACTCTCTGAACGGCAAGCTTGCTAAAGCACCACGTTTCGACACTGTCGAAAGCTTTGACAAGGCGAAAAACGATCTCTACCCTATCCATACCCACATCGACGCACTTGGATTCATCTGGGTCAATCTTGAAGCCGCGAAGGTGCCGAGCGCAGACTGGACAGATGATTTCGGAGGTGTGGATTTGCAGCCTCGCTTAGCTCAGTTCCAGATGGCCGGATACACTTTCGATCATGCATGGTCGATGGTCGGAGACTATAACTGGAAGACACTGGCTGATAATTACAACGAGGTAAGAAACTACATATCACATGGAAGCGTGGCTGACATGTTCCACATAGTGCTACCATTGCCCTACAGCGCACCCAGGTGTTGTTTCTGTATCAGATCTGTCGAAGTATTACGTCGATACTCAAGCCGGCCATATCCAGCACTTCAGCACCGACAAATCCGAAGATGCTGGCCTCAAAATTGCAAGCACTTTCTACTATCCCAACGCTTCACTTACTTTATCGTAAGCCTCTTACCAGAACGATCCGCAATGTCGTACTGACACCCGTAGGCCTCATTTCTTCTATATCATGCGCTGCGTCCCGGCCTCCGTCACTACCTGTTCCATGGAGTATGAGGTATACCGGCACAAGAACGCTACCGATGAAGAGTTCCACAAAATCGACTCGCTCTTCAAGCAGGTGCTAAAGGAAGACAAGGATCTTTGCAACGCAGTGCAGAAGAACCTTAATGCGGGAGTATTCGTCAACGGAAAGCTACATCCTTTCAACGAAAAAGTATAGCTCCCTCTCCCATCCAAACCCATGCATTGCTGGTCCTGACGTATTTTAACAGGGACCGTTATATTTCCAGAAGCTCGTCCGGAAAAATGTCATGGATCACAGAGCTCAAGAAGAGAAGCTGGCTAAAAGGATTTGGCCCATGACTCCTGCACCGACGATGACAGACAAACTTGAGGAGGAAATCAGCTTCTGCGAAGGTTTAGGTTGCGACAGCCCGGAAAATGGGGCTTTGGCGTGGTAGCTGTAGGACCAAATGGGAAACGAACAGTCGCTCTGGCACTTTGCGTTTGTGATTTTAATGCAACAACTTCAGTCTATTGCATCAATCAATTGTGTTGTATCGTGGAACAGGTAGAAGATGTACATGCATAGTTTAAAGCGAAGCCAGGGTCATCTTTATTTGCCACATCTAGCCGCCCTTCGATACATGTCCCCCATTGTCAGTTTGTACAAATTAGTGGTTCTGTTATAACCAGGTTGACCTAGTGCGTAAGCACGGAATCGGACCGATCCCAGCCGGGCTACGTGTGCTCGTAGAAGCTAGTACGGGTACTCTTTTTCGGCATATCAAGCTCATTGAAAGCTATTTCTCCCCGCCTTTGGCTGATTATAGTCTAAAAGAGGGGTAGTTGAGGGGTTGAATTTGCAATCTCCGGTCAGAAGATAAGAACCAGCGGACCCGATCCGTTCCGGGAAGTGCAACTGTTCTTAGCATCTCGGCCAGAATTTACCATATAACCCTCCTCTTCCCACACTTACCTCGACCATTCTACTACGCAACATGATGGAATGCGCGACCCCAAAGTCTGCACGGAAGGCATCCGAGAAGGATCCGGTCACCAGCATCGAGGCCGGAGAGGTCCGGGAACTCACAAACGCCGACATTGAAGCATCCTACATCAACAACGGCAAGTTACTGGAGGAGTCCATTGAGCGGATTGGTATGGGCCGATACCAATGGCAGCTGTTCTGTACCTGCGGGTTTGGATTCGCCGTAGATCAGGTAGATCCCCTTTCATTGTACTTCAAAGACAACAGCTTATCGCCAAGTAGATTTTACTTATCTCGGTCACCGTCGTTATGCCTCAGATCCAGAAAGAACTGTCAGCACAATATCCAACTCTGGTCACGGTTGCTCTATACGTGGGTTTGCTTATCGGCGCGATCATCTGTGGTACTCTGAGTGATATCATGGGGCGTCGCTTCTTGTGGCAAGCCTCTCTTTGCGGCACCGCCATATGCACCCTCATCTGTGCAAGCTCGCCGAACTTCGCTACGTTGTGTGTATTTGTTGCTTTCATGGCAGTTTGCGGCGGTGGAAACTGTAGGTGATTGCTTAGCTTTTGACCTGGGGCGCGCTAACTTTCGACCAGTGGCCATTGACCTAACAGTATTCATAGAAGCACTTCCTAAAACGCACACCTATCTTATGACAGGTCTGGCGGCGACCTGGGGGGTTGGGACTGCGATTGGAGCTTTGATAGGTGAGCCATCGAACGTAATCAACTTTCAAATTGAGACTGACGCTCGGACAGCATGGCCTCTTATCGCCAACTACTCTTGCCCACAGGATTCTACTCCAGCAACATGTCATCGGAGCGAGAACATGGGCTGGCGGTATCAATATATCACCGTCGGGGGCATGTGTTTGGTCATGGCGATCGTTCGTATCTTCATCTTCAGGATGGAGGAATCTCCCATCTGGCTCGCCTCTCAGGGCGAATTAACCAAGGCAGTCGCAAACATCAACCGAATTGCAACTACGAACCGATCGGACCATCGCCTGTCAGTTGATCGCCTTGCACCGGTTGCCAAGATGCAGAAGGGAAAACCCCATTTCCAGTTTGATTTGCGCCGCTTTACCGGTCTGTTCAAAGGAAGAAAACAGGCGCGCTCTATGGTTTGTTTGATAGTTCTATGGATGACCATGGGAATCGCGTACGTATAATTCTTTGAACGTAGTGAGAGTCTGCTGACGAGAGAACACATTAGTTATCCCATTTACTCCCTCTTCCTTACTTATTACCTTCAGGCCCACGGTGCCAAGCTTGGCGATGGTAGTACTTACCAGACGTACCGTGACTATAGCATCTCAGCTACTGTCGGTATCTTTGGCCCTATCTTAAGTGCTTACCTCATCGAAATCCCCTGGATTAGAAGAAGGCGAGCAATGACCATCACGGCTTTGATCGCCGGAGCATTTGCCGGCGCTTTTACCTCCGTACGAAGCGAAGCATCGAATCTAGCTTTCTCCTGCATGGTGAGCTTTTGGCAAAATGCATTTTACGCCATTCTCTACGCGTAAGAATCTCCGTGTTTCAGGTCTCTCTTTAGCGAACGTAGCTCTAAGCAGTGTGCTAACAAGATTATAGTTATACACCTGAAGTGATGCGTACCGAACATCGCGGCACTGGTTGCGGCCTTACATTGGCTTGCGGCCGCTTAGCATCTGTCAGCGCGCCACTCATTGCTACCTTCTCGGGTGTTACAAGTGCAACCCCTATATGGGCCTGTTGTGGCCTGTATGTTGCCATCGGTGGAACATCACTGTTTCTGCCATTTGAGCCAGGAGATCAATAAGAATTTGATGGAATTCGGTTACGAGAGCCTTAGAATGGGATCAATCTGTGAGGCTGATGATGGATTTCTAGTTTTTCTTCCTACCCAGTGAGTAGCGTTGGCTATAGACATTTACACCATAACCGAGGCAAATAGAAAGATTCAACCCTACAATTCACCCGACATGCTAAGAAACTCCCAAGCTCGATAGAAGAAATTTACCGTTGTACCAAGTTCGTAATACTGCCACTGCAGTTTGAAGGAAGAGCTGGGTGGGTGGGCCGTGCGTAATTACCGATGACGTATATTTCACGCTTGGAGGCCGGAGCCGGTCCGGGTCCGTGTTATGATAGTAAAAAGACGGAGGTTCACCGGACAGTTTCTATTAATAAAGACAGTCTCGCCTCCATGTTAAAGTCTCGCCGGCTTACGTTTTGGTTCGCATAATCTAAAGAATCTTTCTTCCGTTGCAGAACTGTTTACTACATGTCTATTGAACCAGAGCAATACCTCATCAATGCGAACACGCATGCGCCTAATAGCAAAATCCCCGTTCTGGTATATCGATGCGTACTCCCACACCCTCTTACCGCAGACACTGCAACCACATTTTTAGAAAGGAACGAGTGGGAGAAAAAGGTTTATGTCCCCACGTACTTCTTAATACTCAGCTTGCTAACATTTCGGTCTCAGGGAACGTTCAGCACAGTCAGAGTGAAGCATTTTCATCCCAATACTCATGAATGCTACGGTAAGATCCGAAGAACAAAGCTGGGTACTGGTAGTGCACTATGCTGTTCTATGGTACGCTGACGAGAATCTCTTCGTTGAAGGCGTCTTCCAGGGTTCCTCAGACCTAATTTTTGGAGAAGGCAGTGCAGACAAGAGTGGTGGTGTGATTGTCTCCGTGAATCCTGGTGATGTGGTGGTTGTCCCAGCTGGAGTGGCGCATGCCTCGATTACAGCTACAAGCGACTACCGTTACATTGGCGTCTATCCAAAGGTGTGCCATCTCCTCTGCTAATAGTAGGTAAACAAGCTGACATCACTGTTGGGGTCGCCTCGTTGGCGTAATGAGTTGGGAAAGACGCCCGTGGACCACGCAGCACTGTGGCAGGAAATTTCTAAAGTTGGGATTCCTTCTCATGATCCCGTGAGAGGAGCTCATGGTCCGCTAGTCGAAATTTGGAAGAATTCCATGGCTCGCTAGAAGAGGAAATCGCTCTCGATGATTATCTGATAAAGTAGTAATTTGTCGTTTCAATTGATACGTAGCTGACTGCTGTGAAAAATGCCTATACGCGAGTTGGAAGCCTGACTGAATTTTGAGCTTCCCTATTTGTGACGGCTAACCTCCCATTCCTGTCTGTTACTATTCCAATGAAAAGTTGCATAAATTGTGCAGCTGGAAACACGTACGAAAGCCTATGGGCCAAGGAACCAGCCAACGTACCGAGCGACGGATTTCGGCGGAGGTGCCCGCCTTAGATTCTGACGGAGATATCTACCCGCCTCAGATCATTATGCCGGCCCGGCCCGGGCCCGCGCCGCCTTATCATCGGACTAGCGATAGAGAACTCTTGCTCAGTCGATGGACCAGTGCGGGGAACAATGCGGAATTTAAGTGACAAATACCCTTCGGAAACTGTTTTATGTCCAGCCGCAGCAGTTGCGCTCATTATCCAAAGAATGTCATCAGAGGAGACTCGAACAAAGCAGCGACTTCGCTGCATCGTCGTTGGAGCAGGGTGAGCAAAGCTCGTATTATCTCTATTTTGGGTTCTAACCATTTTTTAAAAGAATATCTGGGATCCTCATGGGTCAGTCATTCGTTCAGACGATTACACTTGTGGGCTAGGTGTTGATCAGGGGGAAAAAAGCGTACAAGCTTCAAACCCATCTAGCAGGTTACGTTGATTTTCAGCTTTTCGAAAAGTCCAGCGACCTGGGAGGAACGTGGCACGAGAACAGGTATCCAGGTGAAAACTCCACCTTCTCAAGGTCCAATCAGGATGTTCCTTTGACCAATCATAAATCAGGGTGCGCCTGTGATGTTCCAAGCCATATTTACCAGTATTCGTTCGCCCCGAATCCGTACTGGACGAAATAGTGAGTGCCTCTTTTCCTTCTGCTGGCCTTCCACGCTTCGGGGCGGACTGAGCTCAAACTTCGTCTGGTAGTTATGCGACATCAAAAGAGATTCAAAAGTACCTCAAATCAGTCTGCAAACGGTTCGATCTCGAAAAGTACATCACGTACAACTCAAAGGTAGTGAGCGCCATTTGGCAGGAAGAGCAAGGAACGTGGAAGGTAGAAGTAGAGGGCAAAGCAACGGTCGAGAGCGATGTCCTTATCAACGCTGGGGGCATTCTGAACAACTTCCGAATGCCTGACATCCCAGGACTATCCGGTTTCGAAGGCCCACTGCTGCACACAGCTGCTTGGAACGAGTCCGTGGATCTCTCGGGAAAACACATTGCAATAATTGGTGCGGGAGCAAGTGCCGTGCAAGTTCTTCCAAGCATTCAGCAAACATGTGGCCAAGTGGATGTCTACATTCGCACACCCTCATGGATCTCCCCGCCTTTTGCACGCAGTAAAGAGGGTCCCGTCAATCCTCCTTACACAGTGCAAGACATGCAGCAGTTCCGAGACGATCCTATCTTCTCAGTCAAGACAAGGAAAGAGATGGAAAACCATTTCAATGGCATGTTCAAAGCTTTCTTCAAATCGACTGAGGAGCAGCAGGACTTGCGCGCCAAGTTCGAGTTGCGCATGAAGAATCTTATCAAAGACGAGGACTTGCAGAAGAAGCTGATTCCATCCTTTGAAGTAGGATGTAGGCGGATCAACCCCGGGGAAAGTTATCTGGTGGCGCTGCAAAAGCCGAACGTGCAGGCTGTTTTCGAACCGATCGAGGCCATTGCGAAGGAAGGTATCCTCGTTGGCGGTCACGTTCGACGGGCAGATGTTCTGATTGCTGCTACTGGCTTTGACACAACGTTCCGACCGCGCTTCCCTATCATCGGACGGGAAAACAACAACTTGCAAGATCTGTGGGAATCAAACCCTGTCTCATACATGGGAACAGGCGTGGCGGGGTTCCCAAACTATCTCATGTTCCTGGGACCAAATACACCAATCTCAAACGGTAGCCTAATGGGTATGATGTCACGCTGGAATATCCGGTGTTCGTTGAAACTGAGTTTTGGCAGGTTCTCTCGAGGCAACAAGCGATTACTTCATCCGAATGCTGCGCAAAGTTCTGAGAGAGGATGTCAAGACATTTGACGTCGCCGAAGCCGCCCAGAAAGATTTCGACACACACACGCAGAGTTTTATGAGACAAACGGTTTGGACAGGAGCTTGTAGAAGCTGGTGTAAGTTACTCATTAATTCTTGTCTCGATTTGAAACTTTTCATGTAGCTCACGTGTCCGCTCTGGCCAGTCAAATCCGGTCCTGGAGGCAAGGTCACAGCTCTGTGGCCCGGAAGCTCGCTTCACTACATGCAAGTCCTCGCAGAGAACAAATGGGAGAACTACAGTTGGACCTACCGTGGGAATCGATTTGCTCACTGGGGCAAGGGCATGTCCTGGATCGAAGATCCTGCTGGAGATGGCTTGGGCATTGATGCATCCGAAGCTCTGCGATCTCGCACAATTCCGTTCAAAGGGGCAGACCTTAGCTACTACATTAGCGAGTGTGAGCCACTCTCTGTAGATGACATTGATGACCACGCAGGCGTGCAAGAGACACTGGTGGGCGATGTACATATATAACCCAAGGGATAGAACACACGCGGTAGCGTATAGTAGGTTCAGCCTATATATCTTTCTTTTAGCTTATTCTCGTTATTAATTATTATAGGTTTGGTATATTGCTACTAATATTCTTACTATCTAACCACATGCGTCGATCTATATTCTACGTAAGTTTTTTACTTACTCTTCCTATATACCTTCTTACCATGCATGGAGATTAATGCACCCATTTCTTTTTTGCTGCCTGCGGCGGTATTGATGGTTGACTGAAGGGATGAATCGCAGTTTGCAGCGGGAAACCTACCGAGGCGCTAACATTACCTACATCGCTACAAACTGACTCTCTGTCGCGAGTTGGACAGCGGAAGACGTCTTCTACCAGTCTCTAAAGCGGTTTGTGTAAGCTTCTGGCGCTACCTAGCACAGTAGGTACCTAGAGTGGGAGCCCGGGCGAGATGACCCGTTGGCGTCGCCTATCTGACACGGAGGCCAGGTTCAGGGGCGACGGCGACCAGTCAAAGAAGTTGTTACACCTATGGCTACTACTGTTAGATACACTAGTCAATTGAGCACGAGAAGAAAGGTCAAATGAATAGAAAACGCATACACACTTTTGCCATCACACAGGTCCAGATCCACGCTTCGTAATCCTATCTCTGATATCTACAATGTAGTCGTAACTCTGCTACCGCTTTAAAAATGCTAAAGCGGCTCCACTATATGCGTCAACTCCAAACCTTAACGTCTCCAAGACAGGCGCAAAAGAGGCCGAATGGGTACTAGGTACCGCTTGCAGTTCTCCCTCGTTTTTCAATCTCTCCCACAGTCTCTGGTCCGTGGCGCCGTACATGAAATAGACGCTCGGACGCCCCACGGCCGTTGCCAGGACGCCGAAATCCTCCGAGCCTCCCAGACCCTGCGCATGTGCATCGTACGCGTCCCCAAAATGAGCGCTGAACACGTCTTCCACCTTCCGCGTTGCCATCTCGTCATTGACGAGGAACGGGTAGGCCCGCTCCTCGACGAGTTCGGGCGGCGGCGCCCCGGCGGCGGCGCTCTCTGCATTGACGATGCGGCGCAGAGCCCCAAGCACGTGGGCGCGCGTGTCTGGCGAGAAGGTACGTACGTCGATGCCGACGTGTGCAGTGTCTGGAATGACGTTCACGGCATTGCCGGCGTGGATGTAACCGACGGAGACGACGGCGCCTTCCTCGGGATCAACCTCTCGAGCGGCGATGGACTGAAGCCGGACTATCGTATGGGCCGCTGTAACAATGGGGTCGCAGGTGCGGTGGGGTTGAGAAGCGTGCCCAGAGCGGCCATGGATTTTGAGTCTGCGGGAGTAGATCAGTCATTGTAATTCTAGAGCAAAGAGGGAGAAGAGTGTATGTACGTGTATGAGTCCGCTGCTGAAGCTAAAAGTCCGCGACGTGTTCCAATGGTCCCTGAAAATGACTTAGCGCTTGCCAATTCTTTCGTGTCACTGCTTATTCTTACCAGCCTTGCGTGACATGACATGCCCCCCTATAAGTACGTCCGGGATGGGCACCTTCTCATACAGCCCGCCATCTATCATCGCCTGCGCCCCTTTTCCGAGTTCCTCAGCGGGCTGAAAGCATAATACTACCGTGCCCCTCCACCTCTCTCTCGCCTTCAGCAAGAGCTCCGCGGCCGCTATTAGCGCTGATACATGCATGTCATGGCCGCATGCATGCATGACCGGCTTTTCCACTCCATCCAACGCTATCATACGTTTATTACTGGCATACTCAAGCCTCGTTTGTTCTTCGACGGGGAGGGCGTCCATGTCTGCGCGGAGCAGAACAGTGGGACTACTGCCATGTGGATCCTGATTGTGTAGAACAGCGGCGAGGCCGTAGGACCCGATCTCAGTGTGGATGGACGTTTTTATGGAGGGGAAGGCATCGAGTAGAGAGGTCAGACGCGCTGATATAGTAGCCGCAGTCTCACGCTCTTGGAAGGAAAGCTCGGGATTTCGATGGAGATGCTTGTAGAATTCCTCGTAGGTGGTGAGATCCGGGCGGTAGGTGTTGATTGTTTCGCTGATCTCTGACATGTTGTTCCATTGGAAATCCTACCGAGAAGTCAAATTAGGTGGTGTGAGAGTATTTAAGTGAATCGGCTCGGATTGCATACGAGAATCCGAGATGCGCACACGTTGCACCATAATCCTAACGAAGGAAACATCCCTGCTAACTTGTCTTGTCTTGTCTCCGAAATCACGCCATAAACCCCAGGCGATACGTGTCCCAATCCCTGTTACAAGCATAATAGCAGTTCACCAGGCGACGAGGAACCCATAGAGCAACTCAACAAAGCAATTGGCTCCAGATAGCGCAGACACTAACGTGAGTTCTGCTCGGCTCCCCGTTGAGATCTCACACATACATATTTCCGTGGTCGGCTTTGCAGAGTAGCAGGTAGAAAAAGTCAAATTTTGTTTTGGTGCTACTCCGCAACGATATTTCAAGGAAAGAAAAGCAAAACAAAAAGAAAAATACCACAACGCAATCGTGCGCAAAGAATGAAGAAAACAATTTGCGTTCAGAGTCGCTAGGAACGCTTGAAGCCAGCTATCTTCGATAGAAAGTAAATCTTGTGGTCGCGAATACATATTTTCTCATTGGTAAGAGCTTGTGAGAACTTCTGATATCCCTCGGTGTGTATGTGAACGTCAACAAAAGACTGATCGAAGTACCTTAATATCGTAAGAAATATACATCAGTATCAATCCTATACCCCATCGAAAAATAAATACTTACCGTTCAATAACAACTACGACTGGTTGATTTTCTTTGGTAGTGGACCGATAAAATTCATACTGCCATACAGCAGGTTCGTGATCGTGAACGTATTCCGCAACAGTTTGAATAAGCTCGGTCAACTGCTAGAAGTAAGCCAATGCAGAAATTCGAGAATGTAAGGTTGATCTACCCTGTCGACCTTCTCCGGGTCTGGATACATGAGGGCGATGAAATGAATCTGGTTGGCCATTTTGATTGTGGTATGAAGGAAAGCGTGAAGGAGAGATGGTAAAAGCGAGTTATACTATATATATATAGTTATTAAGAGTAGAGCTGTTTGAGAAGAAAAAAGGAAACTAAGCTAGACTAGGAGATAGGCTAGAATCTATTAGAGTCGGAGCTAAACTAAACATTTCCGTTAAAATTTGTCCGCTGATGATTACCTCCAGTACATTTTGTCCGCTGAACAATTATCTCCGCTATAACTTCTCCGCTATAACTTCTCCGGCAAAGTATCTTTGCTATGTTAGAGAAACATCAACTCTGCCGCTTGGTCCATGTAACCGGAAGTGTGTGTGGTTCTCAGAAGCGGACTGGTGCGAGAAAAATTCTCGCGACAAAGGATCGAATGATCGCAGCTACTAGCGCTGCTACGGCACAAGATGAGAGTGAGAATTGTGAATGCATTAATAGTGGCCCGGTTGACTAGGTTGATTGGATAGCTATCTATATGTTGTCGGGGTACTTTCCCAGATCGCTCTTGGAAGGAACCGTGACAAGCGTGGTTATCGGGCGCGGCGCAGGGGCTTTTCCGCTTGGAGCTGCAACTCTAACTTCTAATCCGTTCTCTCCTGCGGCTGCGCCGTAATAATGAATAGACGGTTTAGCAATAGGCGAGCGGCAGGATTTTGATGAGGTGAGCAAAAGGCGGAGAGGACGGGAGCACTAGTACTGAACCAGGACCCCAGGACCCATGTCGAATTCATTCGAGGGTCGTGTTCCGCATCCTCCGCCGCTGTCATTACCGAGGTAAACGGAAATACCAAAGCTCCAACCAACTCTGAAACCATCTTCAACATTCATTCTTCTGGAGTAATGGTCACTTTCTAAGAGCCATCATGGAAGAGAAAGCTTTCAAATCTATCCTGTACGAAACCTCTGCTGACGGAAAGACGGCGTTCATCGTCTTGAACCGTCCTGCGCTTCTGAACGCTATCGATGAGCGCATGCCATACGAGATCCGCTCTGCTGTCCGTCGAGCCAACGAAGACCGGAATGTCCATATCATCGTCGTCAAAGGTAACGGCGCAGGCTTCTGCGGAGGCTACGACCTCCAGGCCTATGCCGAGCGAGCCGAGCGCGGGCAGACCGGCGGCAGCCAGGACCTGCGCAACGGATACGATCCCCTGGAGGACTACCGCATCATGGGCGAATACACTGCATGCTTCGCGGAGCTCTTCCACAGCCGCAAACCGACCGTAGCTCAGGTCCATGGCGCCGCGGTGGCGGGCGGCAGCGACATCGCGCTGAGCTGCGACCTGGTGGTCATGGCCGACGACGCGCGCATCGGGTACCCGCCGAGCCGTGTTTGGGGCTGTCCCACAACGGCCATGTGGACGGCTCGGATCGGTGCCGAAAAGGCAAAGAGAATGCTTTTTACGGGGGACTTGATTAGTGGGAAAGAAGCTGAGGCCATTGGGCTTGTTATCAAGGCTGTGCCACGTGCTCATCTCGAGGAGACGACGCAACTTCTTGTGGGCCGCATCAAGAGTGTTCCCTGCAATCAATTATGGATGTCTAAGCAGGTGGTGAACGGTTTTATTGAGCCGCAGGTGGCGAGTGCGCAGAGGTTAGCGACTGTATTTGATGGCATCACGAGGAATTCTCCCGAAGGAGTGGCATTCCAGCAGATGGCGCAGAAAGAAGGCTTCAAGACGGCTGTTTCAGCTAGAGATAACCCGGGAAGAACGGATAGATACCGGAAAATGTGGAAGAGTATGCTCTAGTTACTATTCAAAATAGCGTATTTTGGCCAGTAATCTATCGACTTTGAGAAGAAGCTAGAAATGCTGCGGTGTAGGCAACGTCGAATGAA
Organism: Lasiodiplodia theobromae; assembly: GCF_012971845.1. NCBI lineage: Eukaryota > Fungi > Ascomycota > Dothideomycetes > Botryosphaeriales > Botryosphaeriaceae > Lasiodiplodia > Lasiodiplodia theobromae. The sequence continues at coordinate 63,822 of NW_023336518.1, read as the reverse complement.
TTTCCCACCTTTCCCATTAGCACTTGTTTGCTGCGCTTTGCCTTGAATCCTTCCAGGTCGCCACCTGCGTATTTGTCTGCAAGCATGCCGACGAAAGAAGTGTGCATGACCCTAGACGGATTATATGAGAAGTTGAACATCGTAGCAAAATGGAAAACCTAGATGACCAGTCGCGCTGCAGCGGCGTTGAAGAAGGTAGAAGTTTTTATTGATGTAAGCGTGAGCTTCTACTTATATTTGATGAATACTTACCAGCTTGTCTCGTAGGATGATATCTAGAAAATTAAAGCTGCACATAATGCACAGACACCAGGCGTTAAATAGGCCATCTTGGATCGAATCGATGTTTTAGAGGACGCAGCAGCTTAGGCTTCGTGGACAGCTCCAGTGTTTTAAGGGTTTTGGGAGTTTTGGATTTAACGAGCATAATTACACACTTACCTCTGGACAAAAGCTCTAGCTACCTATTACATGAGCGAATTTTTGATATGGAGCTTATTGACTATCTTAAGCATATGGCTGCCAGGTCACTCTGCTCTTCACATTGTCTGTCCATTTGGGCGCGTGCGATTGGGTCAGGGCGGACGATGCTGTACCCCGCGCCGGGCCAATGTCAATAGAATAGCACACATAAACCCTGTTCATGTAGCTGAAAATACGTAAATGTTATAAATTGTATTCATTCGTCGGTCCTTCTAGACCCAGCCTTCATTGCGACGCTTTAAAATAACTTGCATACTCGTCTTGCCAACTGTCATCTGCATGCAGGTGGCCGGGTCGCAGTATACCCTGACTTTCGGCTGGCGCGGCAGTGGATTTACAGCCTAGCTTCACCTATCAAGTCAGCAAAACCCCCTCCAGCAAAGACACTGGCGTCATATGCATGTGGCAAACCTTTAGGCAGAAACGCTTCTACACTAACGCAGCCCTGCATCTCCCACTAGAAACATTCTTCTTCGCATAAATGACATATCACAGAAAACGCATGTCAGATATCATTAATGGCGCAAAGAACAGGTGCTCCCCGCATTCTCACATGTCAAGAGTGCCCTTGTTGAAGTCATATCACGTGAGTTAAGTACACTACTATCTATATATCCACGCTCTATCCTCCATGCCAGTACAATTGAGAAATATACCCATTCTCCCACTCTTTAGCCTAAGATTAATCCTCGGCGACTCTACTCTTTCACCTGCTAAACTTCCTTCGTAATTTCTTACTTGTTAATTCTATCCTCAGCGTTTTCACTTGTTCCCCATTTTTTGTTCAGCATATTTTAGATCCAAAACTCTTCACAACTCCAGTAAAGTAGCCTTGATAACGCTCCAATGGATAGCAACAGGATACTCCACACGTTCGTCCACAGCTATCGATCGGCCTCGACCATCCTCAAGGCACCCTCAGCGGAGCCAGTCGCTCAACTCTACCTTCTCTCCCATCCCCTCCCCGCTGGCGTCTCCGCGGTGAATATATCGCTAGTGAGCCGCGACCAACGCTGGGCACCGCCCCAGCCACGCGCATCAAAATCGTGGTTTGATGCGACGATCCTGCGGCCTGCTGTACAGACGGCCGCCGTGACAACAACAACATTACACCTGTCGTAAGCGATGACGTTCGCAGCTCCCCTTTAGATTTCCTGGATGACCTTACCCAACAAGGATGGGACTTTGTGGATGTACCAGGTAGTTCTTGTGGTGGTGTTTATCGCGTGTGTGAGAACCGGGTTTCACCTGAGTGGCAGGCACGCGAAGTCCTTTGGGAGGCGAGGGGGCAACCTGATGTGGGTGCTAGACGTCATCACGGAGCAAAATTTGTAGAAGCATTGAGAGAGGGAGATCGCATTGCCGTATGGGCGAGATCTCAGGTAAGTTACTTCACGTTTAGTTTCATCGTTTTAAAACCTTATAAACGCTAATAATTACTCGAACCACCTCATAGTCCTTGGACTGGGTAAGCTATATAAGACACATCAGGATTGTCATAACCGTCATGGTATGTAGCAAAACAAGCAGCAGCGTCCGTTACAACAAGATACTAACATAGACGGATAAATCCAGGAATCGCCTGATCTATACTGGTTGCCTCAGGCCTATAGTCCCGGTCACGCTCCTGAGCAGGACCATGATGATGCGCGGGAAAACATCTTCTTTGGTAGTATCGGCCAACGCATCTCCAAAGAACTAAGCGACAAAGAGATGTTCAAGAAGCACGGGTTCTCCTGGCCACATCAGAAGATGACTGAAGAGATGGACGAACCAGGATTTTCGGAGATCAGGACCGAAATGGCACCCTGCGAGCCTTGCGCATCATGCGGTGGCCCAGTTGGGCACATCTTTGCAGTCAGTCAGGATTACGAGAGGGCTTACTGTAAGGAATGCATGCATGCAGCTGACGTCGAGCACGTCGTCAGGCCGAAAATGGTCTTCAACGAAAATGTGGACCACATCCTAGACGAAGGACCGTGCGTCACAGATGCAAACAAGACAACAACGAAGAGGATACCAAACGAACACTATACTGACTACAAGCCGCTGGACAAGGCAGCCCACGAGATCCGACTAGTGTTCATTATGCCAGCTAAAGATGACAATGAGCCTGTCAGCTGTGTCCTACTCGAGTTCAAACCTCCGGTTCAGCAGCAACATCACTATATTGCGCTATCGTATTGCTGGGGAGAGATGCAAAACCAGAGAGCTATTACACTCGCGCATATGCCAACTGGACCCGATGGTGGTGGTGATTACTTCACCCGCTTCAAGCCGTTCCGCGTCACCGAAAACCTCCACAATGCTCTGAGGAGCTTCCGAAAGTGGCAACGAGAATATTGGGATCCCGGATTCGGACGAAAACCCAAGTACCCACACTTTTGGATTGATGCCCTGTGCATAAATCAGAACGACAACGAAGAGCGTTCATACCAAGTCGGGATGATGGGTCAGATATATGCAAGTGCGGCGAATTTGTGGATATGGCTTGGTGAAGACAAAGCAATGCAAGAAGCTGCCAAGAGGGTCAAAGCCTATTGCAATGTGGTGCGACATGAGATCACCTCAAACGTGGATTTATCTGACGACCAGTTGGAGAAGCTGTCTCTGATTGCCGGCACGTATGGGGGCAAGGCGCACCTTCCGTGGGATCTCGTCCGAACACTTTCCCGTGTGTTCGACCGGCCTTGGTTCACTCGAATTTGGGTGCTGCAAGAAGTGTTCCGGACACGTGGGGAGGCATGGATCCATATCGATCCGGAAAACTTCGTTGAGTGGACCGATGTACTGCTGCTACAGAGACTCTCACAACGGATCTGTGCCCACGAACAGAAACAACCAAAGACTCCGGTTCCTACCATATGGGCAGAGTTGGTCCGCATCCGCTACACAAACACTCCTGATGCGTCTTTGACGGTTTTAGAGTTGTTTCGTATGACTTGCACTAGTTTCAACTCCGGCGATCCTCGTGACAAGCTATTTGCGCTCTTTGGCTTGGCGAGGGAGATGAACAGGTTGTCGACATCTGATTTGCCTGCAAGACTTGCAATTGACTACGACAAAACTGAGAAGCAGCTTTTCTGCGACTTCACACGTTGGTGCATCGAGAATTACCGCAACCTTGACGTTCTCAGTGTTGTTGCCGAAACCGTCCAGCAATTACGTCCTGATCAACACCGCGACGAACAGACAAACGACGTTGTCGAATTTGGCTATCCCTCATGGGCACTTTGGCACAGAGGAAGACCGGATCCTACGAGAGGCAATCTGGCGCTTTCAGGCTCACAATTCAGTCTTGCGGAGACCAAGGCTATCGACATGGATGCCCTGTGCGTCACACAATCTTTTGACTTATTGAGCCTACGTGGAGTACGCATAGGAACCGTAAGATCGATTTCCCCCCGTAAGTGGAAGATGCTTGCCAACGAGGGGGTCCTGGAACAAGTTACTCCTCACCTCAAGTCAAAACTTACTATTCCAAGGAACTTATACAAGGTCTGGATGATGATACAGAAGCCTGCGGATGACGATACGCAACCAACGCAAGACTGGCCTGGACACCCGAGAAGTTCTTACAATGGAAACTGGGAGGATATTTTCAGGGATCTTCTGGAAACGATCCTGCTCAGAAGCCCAGAACCCCGGGCCAGAAATGTTTGGGAGGAGCCGAGTTCAGCGAAGCCTCTTGCTCAATATTGGAAAAGCTACGATGCAGACATGCGAACACTGCCGCCAAGGATCCGTGAGTCTCTGCAACAGTCCCTCGAAGAGACCATCGAATCTAACACGGAAAGCCTTGGTTTATTGAGCTTCGATTTATCGGGACCTATCGGGAAATGTCTGTTCATGTCAGATGAGTGGAGACTCGGCCTTTGCCCATCTGAGACTCAGCTGGATGATACTATCGTTGCGTTGTTTGGAGGAAAAGTGCCGTTTATTTTGCGGCCCAAACAGTCTGCGCCACGACCCCAGCAAGTAGACGGGATTGAGTGGGAGCTTATTGGAGAGTGCTTTTTGCATGGAAGAATGAGCGCGAGTATTATTGATGAGAAGCTACAGAATGGAGCTACGGCTGAGCTTTTCCATCTTTCATAAGTATAACTCTACTTGTATATAGGAAATAGCAATGAAGTTTGGCTTAGCCGAAAGCTACTCTGCAATCGTGCTGGTCTCGTCGCTGTCACCTGGGTGTAGCGTTCATCCGCAAAAAGAGTCTGGACCCTGCATGGCACCGAATGATACCGGCATCGATTGCAGAGTCGCGTCTAATGGAATCCAACTCGGTACACCTAGTATTTCGAATACCAGCCGTCAGAGTAATGTAGACTCTAATGATCTGCAGTTTCCAGAAGGCGAACAAGGGCTTTTCCATGGATTAGTAAGCCCAATTGAATATATGTATAAACATCTAATAGCGGCTAACAGTGGTAAACAGTTTGAAATAGAATCATCTCAGGATAGAACTGGGCTGGATATTATTATGGACGTGGGCTTCAATAATTCGTTTCTGTAACAGTAGGCATTAAAGCCAAGTTTTCCGAAAGAAAACTCTACAGAAAAGACCCGTACACGTGGAATGGATAGCAGCACCTCTTCTCCGAGTATCCTTATTAGGGGTTCTCAAGCACTAATCTACAGGTATGAAAGTAAGCAAACTTTCTAAAGCTCTGAGAATACGATGCTTTGTTGGACTGGTCCTGCCAGCACCAGAAACGGTAGCTCTATTGTCTACAGATAGCAATTTTTTATAACTCCTAAGCGCAAATCTCCGGAGGTGTAGGATGGAGATTGTGTCGTATGAGAAATCCAAGAGGGCACATTCTTGTTGGCATTTTGGAATACCCCTTTATTCAATCGAACAATAGCTCTTATAGATTCCCCGCCAACCTCGCCGCCACGGCCGCCATGCCCGGCGGCCTCCCCACCAACAATTCAACCGCCTTCGCTACGGTCACGGTTTCATCATCAGGATTTCTCCCCATCAGCTGCTTTAATGCACCAAGATCCGGGTTTGCTCTCACCAACAGCACGCCGTCTTCATTCTTGTTTTCCAGCGCTACCACAAACACACTAAGCCCTGACATCTGGACGCCGTGGCCGAGGGTGTGGGCACGATGCTTGTCGATAGCGGCCTCGATTCTGGGGCTGGAAGGAAAGATGCGGGAGTGCAGGGCGGATTGGTTGTCGAGGTAGCCGATGCAAAGGTCTGGGCGTGCGCGCAGCTCAAGGTGGCAGCGCTCGATGCTGGCGGCCAGGGTCGGAGCCTGATGAAATTCGATGCGAACAATGGTAGTGGAGGGGAGGTGGTACAGGAGAGAGGCGGTGAAGGAATGGGCGACGGCGGTGAGGTCTTCGCTGCCGCTGAGATCGTAGACGATGTAGCTTAGGTGAATATTATTGTGAGAGACGGCTTCTGTTGGGATGTTGTCCATGATGATATAGGTGTCTCCAGCGGTGTCAACCTCTGAAGATATGTTGAGGTGGTGCTGTGGACGAGTTGCTGCACCTCCCTTTTTTCCACCTTCACCCTCGTCTTCTCCCGCCTTCGCCGCACTCTCATCATCTTCAGAATTCACATCTCCCTCATCCACGTCCTCAACCCTCACCCTCCTCATCTCCCCCTCAACCGCGTCCCACACCCTTATCCTAACAGCCTCCACCTCCACCCTCTCCAACGCCAACTCCCCACCCTCCTCAACCTCCAAATCCCCAGGCACACGTACCCTCCTACCGGCCCCACCTCGCCGCTCAAACCACACGAAAACCGGCCCATCCTCCTCTGCCCGCACCGCCAACAACACCGCCAACCCCCTCGGCTTCTCATACGCCGACGCCGCGAACCCAGGAATGCTGGCCGCGCCCCCGCCGCTCCGCGCCCGGATCTCGCGCCGCTGATGCTCGACGCACGCCAGCACGTCTGGCATGCCTGCGTACACGTCGATCCTGCGCGCAGTGCGCAGTGCGGGCAGCTCATCGGGCCCGCTACCGCCGAGGAGGAGGCGTACGGCGGACAGAGCGGCGCCTGCCGGGTCGGTGGTGGTAGGCGGCGCCGCGCTGGTGGTGTAGATTTGGAAGGATGTCGCGGTTGGTGGTGGTGATGACGATGAGCTGCCGAACCACACGGCGTGGGCGGGCTGCCCGGCGTGGTCGGTGGTGCGGGCGGCGTGCCAGGTTGGGAGCGGCGCGGCGGTAGCAGCGTGCAGGCGCTTGCGGGGTGGGAGGTTGGTGGTGGTGGGTTCGGGGGCGGACATGGTTGTGGTGTGGTGGGATGGGGGGAGAAGCGGCGGTAGAAGGAAAGGAAGAGAGAGTCAGGCAGGTAGGGATGTCGTAATATAGCTTCGATACAAGCATAAGCGAGGCCGGTCTTTTCATGCAGGCACCGACAGGGTACTACGTTAAGAAGCTTCGGCCCGCTTGCTTAATTCAGCCCGCCCCCAATAAAAACCCGAGCTAAGCAGCAACGCCAACGCAGTACCAGTACCCCAGCCAGAACTGGGTATCGCATCCGCTCCCATCCTCCTCCAGCACCGCATTCCACGCATACAATTCCGCCGCCGTGATGCCATTCTCCTCGGCGAACAGCGAGCAGTAATCCCCCTCGGCGGCCTGCGCATACTTGTTGCAATTACTAACAATGCTATTACCCTGCGTCGGCGACGGCACCGCCGCCGTCGTTGTCGTACTCGCAGCAGACGTCGTCGTCGTCGCCGCGGGCGTCGAAACAGGCGCGTCCGTCGTGCCGACGCAGTACGCGTACCCGGCCCAGAACCCGGTCGAGCAGTCCTCCGACACAGCTGGGTTCCACGCGAGGAACTGCGCGGCGCTGATGAGATACGTCGTCTCGACCGAGGCGCAGGAGTCGCCGTCTGTCATGCGTTCGTCAGTGAGAGGGCGTATGTATTGCGGGGAGGAGCCTGCGTCTTACCCTGTGCTATGTACCACGCGTTGCAGTTGGCCGGCTGCCCCGTCTGCGTCGGGCCCGGCGCCGTCGTCGAGGGCACGGCCGTGCCGGTTTGCGTGCCCGTCGTGGGTGGCGCCGTCAGCGTGCCCGTCTGCGTCGTTGTTGTTGTCGAGTTGTCGTCGCCGTCGCTACAGCCGATCAGGTCGACGTAGTCATCGGTGCGGACGCAGTACTGGTATCCTGCAAACGTCAGATGATGCATGCAGGTTGTGCCGAAAGTGCTTACCGAGCCAGAGCCCGCTACAGTCGGCGCCGACGGCAGGGTTCATGGCGTAGAACTGGGCGATGGTGAGGCAGGTGTAGTCGAGCACGTCTTGGCACGTCAGCCCGGCCTCGACGTCGTAGTAGTACGTGCAGTTCGCCACTGCACCGTCCTGCCGGGCACTGTCAGCTACGTAGTCTCATCGAAGGGGAAAACATACTCTGATAGGCGCAGACGTCGTTGTGGGAATTGCCGGCGCTGGCACATCAACCCAAATTGCGCAGTAGCTGAGCCCCGTGGAAAGACTGCAGTTGGCAGACGATGCATTGAGCGACGGGTTCCAGTACGTCAGATCTGTCACGCTGATGCCCCAGAATCCCGCCACAACGTCACACTGTGTCGTGCCGTCCACTGCTGCGTCTGGAAACTGGTAGTCGTCTCCGTCCATGTAGATGTTGCAGTCTCGACGAGTGCCCAAAGCGAGTGGTAGCCCTGTTGAGCTTGTCGTGTTGGGCGTGAAGGTGGCATCCGGCCAGCTATCCCATGGAATCATCTTTGACCGTCAGTTGCTACTCTCGTAAACAGAGGTGGATGCTTACAGAGTATGTTGGCGTGGCTGTGACGTATCCGGGGCGGCCGGAATACGTGTTTACTGAGCAACACCGTCGTCAGCAAACAGGAAGCAAGCTGAAAATATGTACCATCACTTACTGTCGCCTACGGCCTCCACGCAGTAACTTTCGTCTGCGTAAAGATTAGTGCAACTGTGCAAATTGTTGTCAGCAAATTCATCTGGCACAAAGAGGGAGGCGGCTTACTTCTCATTGATTGCAGGGTTCAAGAAAATAAAGTCTTCAAGGCTGATTCCAAACTTGAGGGTGAGGAGGTTGCAATAGTCTCCAGCAACAGCTTGGTAGTACTGTCCACACTCTGTATTGGTTCCATCCGCCACATTGGTTGGCACAGGTGCCGGCGTTGTGGCAGTCGTGGCTGTGAAGGTCTCGTTGGGCGTGATATACTTCTGGCCAGGCTCATCGATGCACACTTCAAAGCCAATGCTGCTGTTCAGGTTACTGCAACCTGCGTTGATCGAAGGGTTCCATGCATGTAGCTGCACGGTCGATATACTGTTCGCTGCCGCCATCGAATCGCAAGTGTCGTTCTGCTGTACTGTGTACACGCTGCACGTATTCACGAGGCACAGCTCCCCTGTCGTGGGGAAGTCGTTGCACCATGCTGGGAGATTGTTGTCAGTCATCAACCACATGGTGCCGATTCCCTGCGATTTTGCTATTGAGTGGCAATCATCGCCGCTCTGGATTGAGTATGTCTTTGCAGCACAGGTCGGCGTAGGTGATGGTGTGGTGGATGTGCTCGTCCTACAAGACAGTCAGTTTGCGTAATGGATCAGGCAGGCCACCACTCACAGGAACGAGAGAGTTGTCGTGCTCAGAGGCAGACCTGTGACCCCGCAGCTCGATGTGAGTTGCTGATAGACAGATTGCGCCTGCAGCATCGACCCGTCGTAGTAGGGGGATCCTGCAGCAAACTGAAGAGCTTTGACGGCGCAGAGGTCGCATGCAGACAAGTTTCCGCCGCCTCCGGATGCAGCCGCAGCTCCCAGCACTGCATTGCAGTACCGGCCCGAGTCCGTGCGGCATGTCTGGTTATAGTTGTACCTCACGAGGTTTGGCACGGTTTCGATGGGGGCACTCTCGTTGTATGCATCCGTCCAGGGCACATCGTGGCAATTGCCAAAGATGCCCGCTTCCCAGGACGCCAGGGATTTGTCGCACTCCGACGTGCATGCCAACTTCAACAGGGTCTCATTGTAGTAGTTGCCAGGCCTGAAGGTAAAGACGACGGGGATGCACTGAAGGTCCGCCATCCAGGCATTGCCGCACGCCTGTGAAGCGTTCGCCGGCACAGATGCATTGGAGAAGATTTGCAGGGCTAACGCCCTGAACGCAAAGGAACCGACAAACAAAAAATTGAATAGCATGACGGCAGAGAGATGAAGACTGAGGATATGAAGGAACGACGAGTATGGATTTAGAGCGGATGAACCTCGACCTTCGCTGAATACAAGGACAGTAAATTCAGAAAAAAATTGTAACGTGATATTGGGTTGCCTCCGTCTCTGACTGCCGACCACGGATGTCCAGGCGATGGTGCCTGGCCGAAGGATCGCAACCGCTGTTCAAAAAGTCGTGTGTCTGCAAGGTACCACCGTTCCGGGGTCAGGTTGGCGAGTGGGGGCTGCGCGGTCGAAGTTTGAGCTGCCTAATACGGGTAGAAGCCGGGCCGGACCGTGCCAGGCGTAGCCTCCGCTCCGCTAAGCTCGTGTTGTGGCGTTGCTTAGCGGCGATAAGAATACTACAAGCCCTACTACTCAGCCTTAGCCAATCTACCCCGCTCCACTATGCAAATTACACAATGCCTGTCTGAAGGGTCAAATGACACACCACCCATCCGCAAAAAGCAATGTCGCCTCGAGCTGTATGCCCTTTGCTGCACAACCCATTTACTGTTTCAGCCCCCAACATCCCAAAAGTGCTATATCTCTTTCTTTCTAATGCAGTCCTTCAATATTGCATCGGAGCTGAGGGTTGCGAAATGCCTGGAAATGGCTGTTGGTCAATTTTCTATGCACCACTGTCAGGCGAACCCACCACGAGACCCTCAAAGAGTCGGCTTTCAACGACTTTCTCAGCATGTCGGTTCCGCCCTTCGCTTGAAGGATTCAGTACCATGTGCTGGATGATATGAGCCCTATTCTGGTCGGTAAGGCGGTCCGCTGCCCTGTGATAGCATATTTGTGACCACTCTGATCCCGCTGGTTCTCGCTCGAAAACACACCCGAGCTCTTTGCTCTCCTCGCTCCTTCTCAGCTTTCGTTGAATCATGGTTCCCTACAATCGAAGATCGATCATTTCTCTTTCCGTTGTCTCCCTCTCCTTTTTTCTGCTGTTCAATGCGGTCTTGGCTTTACCATCCGGCCTCAAGCCGCGGTCTGAAGATGTCCAACCGACCTGCGAAAACCCTGCGTTCCCTTCTTACTTTGACTTCTCCGTAAAGTCCCGATCTGATGACCCTGGGAAATGCCCCAATGTCTCTCGGCTTTTCCGCAGGGAGTCAGCAGATGCCGACGACTACTCCTGCTCGGAAACCAAGCCATGCAAGAACGGTGCCTGTTGCCCCAAGGCCACTGGGCAATGCAACTATGGACCAGACGCGTGTGGCACAAACGGAGAGTCCCCCAATGACGTCTGCTGGAGCAACTGCGATGCTCATGCCGAGTGCGGCAGATACTCCGACCCGCCCGGTAAAGAATGCCCTCTCAATGTTTGCTGCAGCGAGTACGGCTTCTGCGGAATGACGGACGACTTCTGCGCCCAGACGGATGATCCGGACACAGGCTGCCAGAGTAATTGCGAGCAACCAAAGTCTGGCAAGTCTGACACAGACGTCCAGAAGCGCATCATCGGCTACTACGAGTCCTGGGCGCACGACCGCAGTTGCCAGGGCATGGACTTCAAGGATATCCCTGTCGAAAGCCTAACCCACCTCAACTTTGCATTCGGCTACATCACTCCCGATACCTTCGAGATCGCACCTATGGAAGGTGTCGATGCCAAGCTGTTCTCCGACTTCACTGCGCTCAAGAAGCGGAACTCGGGGCTCAAGGCGACCATTTCACTCGGCGGCTGGAGCTTCAACGACAATGACACATCAACCCAGCCAGTCTTTTCGGACTTGGTGTCGTCGTCCTCGAATCGCCAGAAGTTTATCAACAACCTTTTCTCATTCATGCGACACTACGGCTTCGACGGAGTTGACTTTGATTGGGAGTATCCCGGAGCACCTGATCGCGGCGGTCATGACGAAGACGGCGAAAACTATACCCTATTGATGAAGGAGTTGAAAGACGCAATCGCAAAGCAGCCCGAGGATTACGAAGTCTCTTTCACAGCACCAACTTCCTACTGGTACCTACGGTGGTTCGACTTGACCAACATGATGAAACACGTTGACTTCATGAACCTCATGTCGTATGACTTGCACGGCGTCTGGGATGCCGATGATCCAATCGGCAGCCATGTTTTGGCTCATACCAATCTTACCGAAATCAAGCAATCCCTCGACCTTTTGTGGCGTAATGACGTGGACCCAGGAAAGGTCAACCTCGGCCTGGGGTTCTACGGCCGTTCTTTCCAACTGGCCGATAGCTCTGTAAGTTGCCCAGACCAATGGTAGAATCTGAACTGACCATTAGCAGTGCTGGCAGCCTGGCTGCCTCTTCAAGGGCGGTGCGACCAAAGGGGCGTGCTCGAAGAACTCGGGCACCCTGACGTACAAGGAAATCATGGACGTGATCGATACTTATAACGTATCGCCCTACTACGACAAGGAAAACGCCGTCAAATACATCACGTGGAACAAAGACCAATGGTACTTCATCCCTCCAAACTACCTTCAACCGCTGGCTAACCCACCCAGGGTTTCCTACGATGACAAAGATACCTTCCAGCAAAAGGTCAAATTTGCCAACGACCAAGGGCTTTCAGGCCTCCTCATCTGGGCCGTCGACCAAGACACGACCGACCTCGCCGCGCTCCGCGGCGTTCTGTACCCAAACGAGCTCAAAGCGTTCAACAGCGAGGCCGACAAGGCCGACTACTGGAAGGAGAGCGGCGGCGGCGACTGCCGCGTGACCGAGTGCGGCGGCAGCTGCAACCCGGGCGAGGTGCCTATCACGACGCAGCCGTGCGGCCAGTCGACGGGCTTCTGGGGCGGCTACCACTCGGACAGCGCCGACAGCACCCTGTGCTGCCCCGTCGACGCCGCGCCCGACAAGAAGAACTGCCAGTGGCACGGCAACCCCCCGCTCTGCGACGGCCAGTGCGACCCGGGCCAGGTCGCCCTGGAGTCGAACAAGTGGGGCGACCACGGCGACTACTGCACCGACGGCCTGAAGTTCTACTGCTGCGATGTGCCAGACGCCAAGGCGATTGATTGCAGCTGGAAGGATTCGTGCTCGTCGGATGAGACGCTGATGACGTTCGAGGGCTCGTTTCTGGAGACTATTGCTGACTTCTCTCAGTTCTTTGGTCTGGTTGGCGAGGCGCTGGCCGAAGTGCTTGATGCGTATGATTTGGATTTCGGCAAGATGTTTTGCTGCTCCAAGGAGGAAGCCAAGAACTGGAAGAACTGCGCCTGGGCGGTGAGTCCTATGCTGATGCCGCTGAGGGATTTGAGCTGATACCAAGCAGGGCACAACCGGAAAAGGTATCTATAGCTGTGATGATAACCATTGTGCTACCGGCCACCAGGTGGAGCTCGCAAAGAGCGAGTATGGTGAAGGCCAAAATTGTTTCCCTCAGTAGGTTCCCTTCTCTCTGCCAAATGTGTCAAGACTCTAATCTTTCGTAGCCTGGAACGGACACGTGCATTCTGCTGTGACCCGGAAAGCGGCAAATCACCATTCTTGCCGGTGCCTTTGGAGTATCTGTTCCCCAATCCACCTAGTGATGACGAGGCGAATCCGGAATTCAAACTCGAAACCGATGACACTTGGGGAACCGGGGAAGATGAGGGCACTGAGGGAGATCCTAACGTAAGAATCAAGTCCATATATACCATGTTTCCTGTAACTGATGGAAATAGAAATCGGCGTTTGGGTTCGTCATCATCACTTCCCCCGAAGAGATACAACAGTCTTTGGACAAACGAGATGGCTCCCATTGGGAAGTTTTCGATTGTTTCAACTCCATCAGCGAGGAAGAGCAGACCGTTCGGATGGTTTGCACGGATTATTCGGAAGACAGCAATTGCAACAAAATATATCTCGGCCACGGCGTGCCTGGTACCATCCTGGAGATGCCAGATGGAGTAAGTAGAAGTTTACTAAGGAACTTGCGGATAGACGGCTGACAAACGTAAAGTGCGGCCCAGGAAAGTACGCTGTTGCGAAAAACATGACCGTCTCCGAAAACCAGGAGCTGCCGCATCATATTCGCAAGCGAGAATTCATTGGCCGGGAGATCTACGACTTGACCTTTGACTATGACTTTGCAAGAGTCCCTCGCGATCTTGGCGAGAGTCTGATGCGCATCGACTTCTCCAATGAAGAAGGCTATTGGAACAACGTCGTCAACAAGGCCGGAGAAACGAAACGCAAGCGCTCTCTTGAGGACGTTGGCAGAAACCACAAGCGCTGGCTTGAGGATGAATGGCGCGATGACGTGCATTTCGGGGCGCTAGATAAGCATGAGATACACAAGCGGTGGTTTGGAAGTGGCGTCATATCCTGGTTGAAGAACCTCATCACCACGGGGACTGCCAAAGTTACCGAGGAACTCAACCACCAGGTGGACGAAACCATCACCGCCATTCTGGTTGACGAACAGTGGGGTCCCTGCCCCGTAGGCCCTGCCACTGTAAGTTACGCCTGGTGGCTCAAGAAAAAGATGATGGCTGACCTAGACCGTCTCAGGCGCAAGCAAACATCAAAGCAGAGATATCGGCTCATCTCCAAGTGGACACCAGCTTCGGAATCACCATCATCACGACACTCAATCTTCCGAATCCTCCAGACCTCAGTCAGTCGTACTTGTATTTCAAGAACAAAGGCTCGGTTACTGCCAGTTTCTCACTCGACGCGGTTGCATCTTTGACTTACGACTCTGGAGATATAAAGATGATCGGGCTGGATGACTTCCCAGGAGCAACTTTCAGGGTTCCCGGTATGTAGCGAGTTTTCAATCCGAAGGAGGCCTTGCTCACGTTGCGTAGGTATCGTCACAGTAGGCCCCAATGTTGCGGTCTACGGATCCCTTTCGGCATCATTTGTCGTTGCCGGCCACTTGGATGCCCAGGTCAACATCGCGTCTTGGGAAACACAACAAACGTACCCGCAGGAGTCTGGATACGAACCAAAAGCCCTCGAGGATCCAAACCGCAGTGGCTCTCAAACACTTGGAACGCCCGAGTTCAATTGGGAAGTGTCTGCCTCCGGCCAGGTCGAGGTTCACCTGAAACCTACCGTTACCTTCGGTATTGTTTTCGATGACAGATGGAAGGTTGACAATGCCGCTGTGCATCTTGTTGCTGACGGATCTGTGGTATTCTATGCGAGTGCTGCAGCTGGTAGCGATTCGAGCACATGTCCCTTCAAATACGGCATCAACGCACAAGCGCAGCTTTACGCCCAGCTAGATGCACCAGACCTCTTTGGCTGGGGAGGCACCACCAGGATACCAATTGCAGAGCTGCCCGCAAAAGACATAACACCAGGCGGAAAAGGCGAGATCTGCCCGGCCCAGGAGCCCACCAAGCGTGACGTATGGACTCTCAGAGCCCCATACCAGACAAGGCAGCCGGATGCTCTCAATCACTCGAGATATGTTCCAGCACTGGATCCATGGGGAAATGCATTACCTGCAGCTCTGAGCTTCATCGAACCTGCTGGCTCTCTATCCAAGCGCGAGAACCACGTAATTCCGCCCATGTTCACGATCCCCGACAAGTTCAAAAAGTGCCCTGGTGGTGGAGGAGAAACACCCGGAGAGGCGTGCGAGCTGTGCTACACCATCGGCTTGGCCGAAGATGACGACTCCTCGTCCAAGGCTCGCCGAGCACTACTAGAGCGAGATGGTGATGATTCATCCTGCCCGTATATCCTGCCCCCTCCGGATGCACTCTGCACGGAAGCCAAACTTTCGAAGAGGGTACTGTACGAAACAAAGACGTACTCGTGGAATGGCCAGGCGTACCCCTTCTCCGAATATCCTCAATGTGGACTCTACAGCACAGATCTGCAAGTTTCAAAGTAAGAAAAACTACTATCAGTGTTCTGATTAGCATGTTGACCCGTAACCAGGTGGTATATGCCAAATAACGACCGGACGCAAGCATGCACTCCAGCCATCGTGAAGAACAGCATCCGCAACAAGGACAAGACGGTCGCCGGCGTTAGCGTTAGTAAATTTGCTACGGATCACGTCTTCGAGGTTGGTATCATTACCATTTTCCTCCAATGGCTCTCGGGCACCTCAAAGAACTACGCAAACGGCGGACCCATCCCCTTCCCTGCCGGCTGGACCGCAGCAGACACGGCGTGGGTCGAGCAGGTGCTCGGGGTTGCGCAGACAGGCAACAACAACGGCTTCCTCTTCCAGTACAACGGCAACAACTGGGACTGGCTCGACCACGTCGCGTCCGAGGCTCTCGGCAGCGCCCTCAGCAAGGAAACACGCGGCCTGCTCGCCGTCCTGCTGCAAGACGTCAACTCGGTCAAAAAGGACTGGACGCAGGGCAACCAGGTTTCGCCGCCGCCGACGACGGGCTCGCAGTCGGGCGCGACGCAGGACGTGCGCAACTCGGCCGCCGTCTTCCAGTACCTGCAGCACGCCGACATCCGGCCGCGCTGGACGCAGCCGTCCAACGAGGTCGAGGCCATCTGCGACGCCTTCGACTCGGCCTTCACCTGGGGCCAGTCGCCCCAAGGCACCACCGAGCCGACCGGCCCGCAGCGGCCCAACGGCGTCACCAGCTGGGGGCTCCGCACTCTGTGGTGCTACTGGATCGACAATCACATCGACCGCGCCCAGCGCAACATCGCTAGCTACCTCGCAACCTCCCAGGCCGTCCTCAGCAGCTTTGCCGGCGGCCAGAGCCAGGTCGCCGCCCACTTCATCACCAACCATATGACGTCTGGCACCGGCCTGGCCAATGCGAATCAGATGCATTTCCCGCGCGCCGCGAATTGGGCCAACAGGCCGTTGCCAGGGACGAACAGTGCGGCGAGCACCTCGAGCAGATACATGTTGTGGGGTGATAGCCGAGTTGGGGGAACGAATAACGCGTTTGGTCCGCTTGGTGTATGAGAAGGCGGTGGGAGTCATGGGAAAAGCATTGCAATGGAACGCATATAGCTACTAAGTAGAGTGATGAACTCTAACGTCTCCGCGTTCCGCCGTTACTAAACTCAGTTGATATCGAAAGCCGGGGTTCTGCCCACGACAGATCGTCTCATCCGTCTTAGAGCCTGATGAGTAATTTCGCGAATCAACAGTTCCGAAGCTGCGGGCCGGCCGCCTCATTCTTCCAGCCGCCCCCAAAACCCGTTCCCCTGGCCACGTCCCGGCCACAACCCTGCCCACGGCCTCATCGACCCCACATATTTTGCGGGGTATCGGTAATGCGTAGAGATGACGCTGCCGCGTCATTATGATCACGAGATTAGGGCTGGGCGGGAGATTTGGATTTGCATGCCCGCTGTAAAGATTCGGCTTCTACGCTGTGGTATCATTTCCAACATACATTTCGTGCTATCATAGACTAATAAATACAAAATACTTGTGGTGATTGTTTGCGAGTATCTGTTCTTGAATCAAGGAAATAATTTGCGTTCTCCATTGGAGGGGCTCTGTCCCCTATATGATAGAGCTCAATCTTCTGGGTGCCGTAGAGGATAACCATGCGTATCCTAATGCGGCGAGTGAGTGACAACTGCCCTGTCCTTCGTTACTAACGATTGCTCTGAGATATTGTTCGCTTTTGCCGTCGGATCTGGCCAACCTCGATTCTTTGATGCCGACCGTGATTGCTGTCCGCTCGATGGAATATCGGAGAGCTGGTGGTGCTGGGAATATTTTGATTGCTGTGAGCTCAATGTTCCATCCCGCCAGCTGGTCCAGAGAGCTTTCATGGAAGGCATGTTGGACGCGATGATAGCAACATTGATCTCGAAGGAGGAGATGATGATCATCTTGCCCAGTGTCCAAGTGAAATCGGGACTTCTGGAGAATTCGAGCAGTACCACAAGACGGAGCGCGGAGACGAGGACGGCGGCACCACCGGTGCAGATGACACTAAGCACTTGGAGTTTCCGGCGCAGGGTCATCTGCAGCTTCCAGACTGTATGAATTGGAATGATGAAGATGGCAATGTCCAACGACAGCATCTGCAATACGACGTCAGTTACTGGGATCCTCAGAGCACATGTCGGTATCCTTACAAGGGAGTAGGGGACAAAGTAAGTGACTGAGCTGTTCAGGCAGATGGTGTCGGGGTATTTTGCTGGGTTCCAAAATGCTTCGAGCGGAATGCATTGAAGGCAATAGAGTACCCATATTCCCACCGTACAAAGAGCGTTGCACACCATTGCCATGTAAATAAGGATGCGGAAAGATTGAACGTGAGAGAGACGCATGTAAAAGAGCAGGAAGCCCATCTTGAGATGGAAGTGCATCCAGATGTAGTAGATCTCGATGGCGAAAAGCCCCTGGCCCATTCCTGCATCAGACAAGATTCATTCAAGTATTCCAATGAAGACATACCTTGAGGAGTTGAGTGATGTAATCAGGGTGCTCGGTTTGCACTTTTATGATGTGCAAGCCGGCACCATATTTGAGGAACACATATAGGATAGCTTGGAGCCCTGCGTTGAAGAACTGCTACAAGTCAACATTTATCCATCAAGTCCAGGGGGTGGCCAACAAGTAATGTGATAGAAGCCCAGTCGTCTAAGCCGAATGATTTAATGAAGAGCCGTATGTAGGTTCGAGCAATCGTAGTGACCGTAGCAATAGCGAATAGCGGTGTGATTGTCCAGTAGCAAAGCGGCTGAAGTGTTGACAGCGACATGGTGTACATCTATTGTCTGCATCTAGAGTACAACAGGGAGGTGTGGAGTTTTGGGCCCAACGCATAGCGGAAGCTGCTCCAGGGCTTCTTAGACCCCGGCCAGACCTTGACCCAAGTGCAAACGGCACGGGACGTGATTCCGCAGCCAGGGGACCGGCTCCTTACATACCACGGAGAAGAAGTCGTCGTCGGCAGTGTTTCATGCGCGGGCGCCAGCAGTCTGGATCCTGGTGCGGCACAGTGCGGCGTGGTTGAGCAGGGATGTGGCACGGCACAGAACCGAAAACGTCTGTCTTTGGGGCTTTAGCTCTCCTAAATGGGGTCGACGCTGTAATTACATGGCGTGAGTGACAGGCCAGCCGGCTAATGCAGCACCCCGGGCAGCGGTTTGAGTTGCAGACCCCAAGTTCGACCACAGTTCCAGACCGTCGGTAACGAACATGCATGGCTTGAATCAAGCCGCCCGTTCTCGGTAATAGCTCCGAGCACAGACTTCCGTCCCGCGGAACTCGGGAATGGGGCCGCGTGGTGCAGGTCTTTCCCAAAGGTGGGGCGTGTGGTGTTTTCGCCCCCATGCCAGCGATAACACAAAAAGCGAGCTGTATCATAGGCTTGCGCTTTGGTGCCTTCATCTTTTCTTTTTCTTGGCACATCCTCCGTGCCCAACGCATCACGCCTTGCACACATGATGAACCAACTCCAAGTTGCCGGCCTTGAGAGAGGTCTGCAGGCAGGGCTTTTGCACTCTTTCTCGACTGCGTTTACACTGGGCGTTCTGCTCCACTGGAGCATCGTCCGGTTCGAGGTTGACAGCTATGGATGGCGGTTTGTCGGAATTTATTTGGTGTCTACATCCGCTCTGTGGGCATGTTACACTTCGATCGGCCATTTTCAGGCCTCCGAAGCAGCTTTTCGAACGGCGTTGGTGGCGTTCGCCTTTAAGCTTGGTCTTGCCACGAGCATTCTCGCCTACCGTTTGATCTTCCACAGGCTGCGGAAATTCCCTGGTCCAAGGCTGGCCGCAGCCTCACGATTTTACGCAATGTATCTGGCCTGCAAGAATACCCAGCTGAGTGATGAGGTGGAAAAGCTGCACAAGCAATACGGGGATTTTGTCCGCATCGGTACGCGTCATTCCCGTCCTCTGTTGTGACGCATGATTCATGCTCACCACATGTCTTAGGACCCCGCGAAATCTCTGTCAATCGACCGGCCGCAGTACAGCTCATTCATGGTGCGTAAAATATGCAAAGGGAAATGAAGGCAGCCTTGAGACTAACCATGGCAAGGGCCCCCGTCGGCGTGCAAGAAATCACCATGGTACGCCCAGGTCACGAACGACGTTACTAAATGCTCCCTCAACTCTGTAAGAGTCTCGGAAGTCCATCGGCAACGAAGACGAGCTTGGGACCGCAGCCTGGGCGTGAAAGGTACGATCAATTAGTCACAGATCTGAAGTCAATTTGACTCATTGAATCAGCACTCGCGAAATATGAGCCTCGAGTCAAGGCCAAGACAGATACTCTGATTAGTCAAATCCGGAAGTTGGAGAACAGTCCAGTCGATGCGACTGACTGGTCAATGTTTTTCTCTTTCGACGTCATGGGCGAAGTTGGTCTCGGGAAGGATTTGGAAACTCTGAAGTCGGGCAAGACGCACCCTACCATCAAGGGCATTCACGACTCCATGTCAATCATTGGTTTGCTCACACCAGTTCCCTGGTTGTTGACCATGCTTGCAGCAATTCCTGGTGCGGCAAGCAAGCTCACTGCCTTTATGAATTATTGCGCTGGGCAAGTGAAAGACAAGCAGATGGTGCGGCAGCTATGTGCCTGGAATTACTGATTGGGAAATGCTGACTGGTCCGTCTAGGAAGTGGACAAGGACGCTGATCCTCAAGACATCCTTTCTTACCTGATTAAGGCGAGGTTCGAGAACGACAAGTCCGCACCGCCAGGTGAAGGTGCACTGCACGAAGATGCCCGTCTTCTTATCATTGCTGGCAGGTCCGTGATGGCCATCCATCCCCTTTTTGGCATTTGCTAACGATTACAAGTGATACCACCGCCAATGCTCTTTCCAACACGCTGAACTTCTTTGCTCGTAACCCACGCGTCCTCAAAAAACTCCAAGCTCTGCTTGATGAATACTTCCCGAACGGTGATTCCGACTGGTCCTACGAAAAAGTCAAGCAAATCAGCTATCTCGACGACATCATTAACGAATCTCTTCGTCTCCGTCCTCCTGTACCCAGTGGCCTGGGCCGCCTGACGCCTCCAGAAGGACTCCAGATTGACGAAGTGTATATTCCTGGTGATAGTATTGT
This sequence comes from Lasiodiplodia theobromae, assembly GCF_012971845.1. NCBI lineage: Eukaryota > Fungi > Ascomycota > Dothideomycetes > Botryosphaeriales > Botryosphaeriaceae > Lasiodiplodia > Lasiodiplodia theobromae. The sequence continues at coordinate 43,197 of NW_023336518.1, read as the reverse complement.
TTCTATCCCTGCACAGACGCTGCATCGTGACTCTCGGAACTACGACAACCCTCTGGACTTTGTTCCTGAAAGGTGGAGCGATGGCAAATTGAACCCAGAGACTGCTCCCTTCATCACATTCTCTCGAGGTAAGACAAGATGGCTTGATGGAGATTTACCAACTCCCTGCTGACGTGTGAACAGGTGCGATGAACTGCGCAGGCAAGCAGCTTGCCAAGCTGGAGCTTCGTATGTTTTTGTCCCGCGTAGCTCTCAACTTTGACATCAGCTATGCCCCAGGTGAGACTGGAGAGAACTTCGAGAAGAATCAGCAGGACACCTTTACTTTGACTCTTCCACCGCTGCCCTTGATGTTCAAGTCGCGGAAAGCTTAAGATCATATTCGGATTAGAATATACTGCCCGTCAATTGATCTTGTAAACATGAATTTCAATGTTCCTGAGAAATTAGCAGCCTTTTAGGAAGCTAAGATCACTACTTGTGACAAGTATGAGAAGGTGCAAAGCTACCTTCAGAAGCTTCTGTCTCGTGACCATACTATGTGTAGGAACTTGTGAGACTCGTGCAATGAAGCCGCCGCTGAAAGTATGCTTGACGTTCCTTTTCTACAGTAACAGAGAACTATCGTTCTAATACCTTAATCCTTTACGCGGATATGTAGCCCAGCCTGAATCTGTTGATCGCGAATCCCATTCAAGAGTTTATCAATATCTTTGTCCTGTGTCTGCCATTCCCTCTCAATGAGCTCCTCATGGCGCTTGCTGCGAGGTTTGAACAGAGCGGGGAATGGCTGTGGCTTTGAGACAAAACCAGAAGTCAGGGCTAAATCGTCAACCTCAACCTTTTCCCCCGTAGCCGGATCAACGGCGTGCTTGATATCAAACCCCCACAGCAGGCGGGCGATGAGAAGAAACATCGAGTTCCGCGCAATGTGGCGCCCGGTACACACACGCCGACCGAAGCCAAAGTGCCTGCCATCCGGTTGGCCCAACCAGCGCTCCGGCGCGAAACTCAAAGGCGCATCCCACGCCTTCTCGTCCAGGTGCATGGTCCAGTAGGCAGGCAGTACGGTCGCCCCCTTAGGGATTCGATAACCCATGTACTCGTCCTCGCACCGCGTGGCGTGCGGGATGCCGCCCGGTGCAATATGCCTCCACCGCAACGTCTCTTCCACGCACGCACGGATGTAGGGCAGCTTCTCCCGATCAGCCAAGCAAGGAAACCTCTCGCCACCGACTACCTCATCCAACTCGCGCTGGGTGTGCTGGAGAAACTGCGGATACGCAAGGCAAGCCAGCACGAATACCTCCATGGCAGCAGTCGTAGTGTCCAACCCGGCGTCGGCCAAGATGCCCACATCGTATGCGAACTCGAGGTCGTCCATCTGGGCCGCCTCACTGCTGGCGTGCAGCTCCTTGGTCCAGTTCCAAGCCTTCGACGACAAGCCAACGGCGGTGTTGCGGGTGTGCAGCGCGCTCTCGATGCGGAAGAAATCGTCGGCCACGCGCTTCCACGGCGCCAGTGGACCACGCGGCAGCACATTCAGGAATGGCAGCGCGTCAACAACCCACGTGCCCACGCGACCGGCGTAGCCAAAGTTCTCCTGCACGCGGTGCGCGTCTTTGAGCGGCTGCTCGTCGCCCGTCTCAATGCGGAACCCGTACGCCAGGCTATACACCAAACTGGCGCTGTACCGCTCGAAGCGCTTTGTGAAATCATTCCGCGAAAGAAACTCGTGCAGCAGCAGCTTCGACTCCATGTCCTGCAGCGGCTCGTACGTCGCCGCCGCGCGCGGGCTCAGCACCGGCGCGTCCATGCGCTGGTGCAGCAGGTACCGCTCGTCGTAGCGCCGCAGCAGCTGGTGCATGCCCTTGGTCAGGTTCTCGCCCGCCATGACCATCCGCGGCCGGTCGGCGTACACGCTGCCCCGCTTGTCTAGCAGCTCGTGCGCCACGTCCTTGTCGCCGATCATGATCATCGTCGTGCCGCCGAACTGGGCGCTGATGATGGGGCCGTACTGCTGGAACCATTTGTGGTACGTGCGCCAGGGGACGTCGTGTGGCGCCTGGTGGAGGTTGCCGATGAATGGAAGTCTCTTGGGTCCAGGTGGCAGGCGTCGGTCTCGTCGTGCTTCGTATAGTAGTCGGAGGGCGATGATGGAGATGATGGTCAGTGTGACTGTTGCCCACATGCTTGCTTCTTTAGTTGAGGAAATTCATAATTCGAGAAGAACAACAGAAGTGAGTGGAAGCCATGCGTTATATTCGCTTTCATGTGCATGGATGAAACCCTACATGCGGTTCTAGCGGACCGGCAGTTGCTTGCAGGGGGCGGAAAACCACACGGAAACAGCCCTGGTACATACATACCTTCCCATTTCTGGACCATGCCGGGGCTTTCATCTGTTTCAAGATGACCTACTCATGCTGACTGATAAACCTTTATTCTTCACTTTGACTTTATTATGCGACGCAGTTTGTGTGGATACGGACTGCTGACACGCTAAAATCCTCCCCATCATAGTTCATATCGCTCCCCTGTAATCATGTTTAACCTGATTGGACAGCACATGTCAGGGTTGTAGGCAAGATGCTCAACATTGCGCAAATGGGTGTTTCCCTTAGATTGTTCCCCACTTCTTGCTCATACAAAATCGTAGCTGCCAGGTTCGCGTTAGAGTTTAGCTTCTAACTAAGGGAAACTTAAGATCCATCATCACAGGGCGAATTGGTAGCCGGAAAATTCCATCCTACTTCACCGATTATTCCTCAACCGAAGAGCTGAGCAGCTTCATCAAACGTTTAGCTAACGACCTGTCTCTGAAAGTCTCTGAAACGAGCAAGCCAACTTCATGGTTCAAACAGTCGATCAACTCTTCTGCACTGCAGATTCCCACATAAGGTTAAACATGTTGTCACGGATGTGAAGGAAGCCGTACTGGCTAAACAGTTATAAATTGGATTTGATCCTTGATGCACATGCTCGTATGGTTTACAGAGTAGGTGTGAAGTCACCACTTACAAGACAGAAATCTCTAGGATGGGCAGCCGGAGGCCTATTTGAAACAAGAGGGGTAAATTGGTCTGATGATTAATAGGAGCTGGACCGCGATGGCGGACATGAGGGCATTGATCAATATAACCCACGTGTTTAATTGGTTATGTTGAGTAGATCTAGAAGTTTAGAAGTAGTGGTCATATTTACTTTAATATCTACCTACGGGCGTGGAGTCTCACACACGATTCCAGCGGGCCGGAAATTGGACTGTCTTGGCAAGGCATGCGGAAAAGTACCCACTTTCCAGTCTGTTTAAGGATTGTCGAAACATTATCTCTGGTAGAAAAAGCCCACATGCGTTAACTGATGCGGACTATTGGGCACTTTGTTTTTTTTTCCTTCTTTTTTTGGTGCGGTGTAGTCTACGTAGATACGAAGTGGGGCTACACTAAAAGTGTCACGGCGTTTAAGCAGAACAATTTCCCTTTACGTCTTGTAGTAGCTCGTAACTTCACCTGATGATGTTGATCTGATTGGTCAACACGTGTCGTAGTTGTGGGGAAGATGCTCATCAGCCTTGCGCAAAAACGGTGGGTTTCTTTGAGCGCTTCCCCACCTGACGTGATTGGTGCAAATGCACAGCCCCCACGCTCGCTTCTGCTCTGACGGCGCGTAATAAAACTATGGAGAAGGGTATGAATGTCATAAACACTCAGACGACAGCATTTTCATTTTCTTTTCTTGCGGTATCTCTTCACAGACCAGCTTCTTAGCATGGGTAACTCAAAATCCTCTCTTGCAGCCCACCCTGAGCAACCAGCAATTCCTTTTCAGCCCCAGCCATTACGAGTGCCTTCTTGTCAAGATCATATTCCAAAACTTCCAAATCCCGCGCCAGGCTCCTACTTCGCGACGCAGTATGTCGGTCGATACCCAGACTGCAAAGAAGAAATACGTTTCAATATCTTGCGAAACCGATACTACGAAACAGATCGATTCTATTACAAAGATTATGTGCAAGAATGCGTCTCCGACGACGGCAGAGCGCTTGAGTTCATACGATATCTTCAAGAATGGCTGATTCTGGGATTTTTGGCCGAGGTTGCTCGCCAAGGCCGGGCGACTTGTGATCTTGGAGACTTCATTCGGGAGGTCAACGGCACTAAATACCTCACGACAGTTAAATTGCCCAGCTTCACCACTTCTTGGGTCAGCAGCGTAGCCCGAAGGATCACCGAGCACGAAGATTCTAGATTTGTGATTGAAGAAGTCGATCAAGTCTTCCTCGATGCCGAGCCCCATGTAAGGAATCTGATGACAGCCAATTTTGACTGCATCCCGGAATCATATCGCGATCTATTCCAGCGAACGACCATTGCCATCATGTCCGTATTCGAAGCCTTCAACCATGCGAGAAATGCTTGGGCAAAGCAAGTGCATCACCATGCAGCTCAGATTCAGCCGAGCTACAGCAGCGCTTTCACCCCTACGTCTTTTGGATTTGGGCTTGAAAGTGATTCTGTAATAACGGCACTGCATGAGCGGGGCTGGTGCCTCAGCGAAATTCAGAGGATGAGAAAGACTGTAACATACAGTGACGGGCTCATAGCATGTATGCAGTTGCAACGGCGCCGAGTTCACACCGACCACAGCAAATGCTCATGGTATAAGTGTGATGCTTCTCTCACCGAGAAAAAGAGGTATCGGCCCCGTCATTTTTGCTCAACTGGAAAGTGCGGTTCTATCCAGGCACCGACATCCAACATTGCAGCGGGCTTGTACAGCGGCGCGCTGCCTGTTTTGGAAGTAGTACCAAGCCGCCCATACACATTCCGGCTGTGGGACGGTCAAGGTGGCGGTTTCGTTGCCATATCGCACGTGTGGTCGCACGGAATGAGCAATCGGGTTGAAAATTCTCTCCCGAACTGCGTCATTGACCAGATAGCAAAGTGGATTCGGCCATATTTTGCCCCCGGTCAACCTGTCTGCTTCTGGATGGATACGCTTTGCGTCCCCGTTGAACCTCGATTCAACGAAACTCGAAAGATGGCAATCAGACGCATGGCTGATATATACTCCAAGGCGCACAAAGTACTGGTTCTTGACGCAGAGCTCCTTCAGTGTTCCTTCCGGGATCCCTTTGAAGTGGCATTACGGATCTTCTTGAGCGACTGGTCGAAGCGTCTCTGGACTTGCCAGGAGAGCGAACTGGCGGACGAAATTGTTTTTCAGTTCTGTGATGGGGTCGTGGGGCCTGGAATCCGGTACCCGAGGCTTGAAGAAATCGTTGCTGGCGCGGTTGATGACGACTGGCAATACGCTCATCCACATTCACTGCGGAAGCTCATGAAGACACTGTTCAACCTGATCGGCTTGGAGATCAAGAATGGCTCATTGCACAAGATCCGCGGGAAATCCCGTCGCCAGGAAGCTTTCTCGTTGCTGTTGGACTTCCGCACGACCAGTCGTCTCGAGGACGAGCCTGTTTGTCTGGCCAGCATGCTCCGCCTGGAGCAGGATCGCATAGCTGCGATCCAGAGTGCTCCTGCCTCACAGCGGATGATGTCTTTCTACATCAACTGCGGGTGGCCATCGTTGACTTGGGCGTTCATGGCGTCCCAGTCCTCGGACCGGCTACAGATCCCGGGCTTTCGATGGGCGCCGTCCTCGTTCCTGGGCGGCGACAACCAGGGAAGTTGGCCTACACTCAACGAACAGGGCGACGTTCCAGATCCTGAAAAGCTACCGGAGCGCGCCTTTGCCGCTCTCAAGCCGTATGACTGGACGTATATGCAGTTGATGCCCCATCCCAGCGCGGGGGATCCCGAGTATGTCCTTGAGATCAAGTGCCCCGGCTTCCGCCTCTACAACCCGAGCGGCATCAGCTTGTCAAGTCCACCGCATCAGTTTTCGTTTATGTACCGCGACTGCATGTTCCGCGCCAGCCTCGATGACATGTACGACGACTTCGAATTTGGGCACATGGCCCTGGTCCTACACAACGACCCTCAAGCCGTCGAGCGCTGTTACGTTGAGCATGAGACGTTTCAGACCAGGGCATTTATCATCAATCATTACGATCTGTACGCCGACGTGGCGAGCTCACAGCCCTACGTCGTACCGTATAGCTGCGTGGCGACCGTCTGGTGGCACAGATCTGGCCAGAGAGACCGGTCATTAGTGGGCGCGAGCGACCTCCCGTATCAGTTCAAAGTACACGGTGAGATGCTTCCCTATGGAACCACTTGGCTAATCTCCTAGGGAGAATTCGTGGAGGCTTGCATAGTCCAGTAAGGTCCTAGGGGAGGAAAAGCAGGATCGAATTGTGGTCATGTTAGTGAAACATTGGCGAGTATGATGGACGCCTGATGACACATCGAATGTCAATCAGAGAAACACGCCCCATTATGGCTAAACAACTTGTCATGGCGGGGAAAGAAGCTTTGGTGGCTGGTCAATCATGGTTTGAATTTAGTACATAATGTACAGAATGTGACATAAAGAGGAAAGTCTGGCGTGCAGAGCATGGACAAAGGCATTTGAGAATAGATCACCAAAGCGGCCACGATGATAGCTCGGTACAATGGCTGCGTTCTGCATGCAGGAGTCAAGCATGGCAGAACAGCCACTATGGCGAACATCGTTGGGAGTGGAGGATTGTGGCATCTTATTCCTCAAGCGGAGGCTACTTTTGCATTAGCAGATAATATTGTAGCTGGGGAGATAATCAACTTACCAATGTTGTCCATGTGGTCATGGGCCTAAAGGCCACACCGTTCCTAGGCGCAGCGAGGTCGATGACCTCGTCGTCTCCATCCTGCCAGGGAAGATCGTAGACGTACCAATCGACCCACCCCTGCCGGCTCATGATGGTCGTAACATCGATATCCCCATCGTCGGTGACATGCGGGATGGGGAGAATGTAGGCCTTGTGGCCAAGGCCGTTTCCTTCCATGGGAACAGGGTGAAGGCCGAGCTTCCTCACCGCACCCAGGCGCTTATCCGACACCCAGCGCTCGCCCCAGTATCCATTCCTGTAACTATCACCAGTCCACTTCAGCTCTTCGCTGCTGTCGTTGATGGTGTAATCGATGCGCTGCTTCTTGATGACCTTGCACCTCAGCTTCGGGTAGACGAACAACTGGTGGATGGGCGCATTGCCGCTGGTGCCCTTGGTCTCCAGGCTCTCCTTGGTCGTCGTGGAGCTCGAGTACCGGAACGAAATGTCGCTGGTCGACTTGACGTTGGCCGAGACTCCGTAGAAGGTGCCGCCGGCCTCGATGGTGACCTCGGCCGACGTGCCAGCATTGAACTTGGTCTCGGTGATGGTCTCCTCCTCCCTCACGTACGTCGTCTTGAATGACGAAGCCGGCATGGTGTCGCCGTGAGAGACTTGAGGCACCCACGCCTCCGGCTCCACGACGTAGAGCCAGCCATTCGTCGAGTACCAATGCTGAGTGTACCAGCTACCCTCGAGAACGGGGATGATCATGCGTTTGGGGAGCTTGCCGAAGTATTGCGCTTGGATGCCGAACACGGCTTCCAGATCCTCCGTTGAGAGGTCGAAGCCTTCAGGCTCGGCCAAGTACGGCTTGACAGTGCCGAGCCTGTTGTGGTCGAATCGGAATGGCGCCGAGCCTTCGCGGTCAAAAGTCATGTTGATGGAGGGGGAGAGATGAGAGATGATGGGTGAAGAGATGGGAAGGTTGTGGGATGAGAGGAAAAGCAAAGGCATGGACGACCTCGAACTATATATGAGAATCTATTATTTAGTGGACACTAGGTTCTCCTCGCCTAAGTAGGTCAATTACACCGTAAAGGTCAAGCAGAATTCATCGCGACTCGAGCTGATCGGAATGACCTTGCCGCCTTCAGTCAGATCTGGCGAATCCAAGGACAGAGTAACTACAGATAGACACGCCCAGTGTTGCAGGTCGGCTGAAAGTTCGTGCTAATGCAGATCACCGATTACGTGGCTCCATGATTCGGGTCATTCTCCGTCATCGCGCACGGTAGGCAAGATTCCGAGATCCCTGCCATACGCACGCAATGCAGATCCCAAACCTTGATTTGGAAGAACCAGGAAGCCGATCTGCGGACTTGAACGGGGATGTCTAGAGATATGCAGTGCTAGGATAGAGTTCGTATTCAAAGCAGCTGAAGAAGTGCCAAGTCAAATGTCAAGGCATTCACTACAGGTCAACAAAGTCGGATGGCGAAAATGCTACAGCAACCATGTTTTCCCCCTTATCGCGGGCTAGTAGTTAACGCACTATATTATATCCTGTGATAGACAATCACGACAGTTGCAAAGCAAGAATAGATTGTCAAGACATCAATATGCGACTGACCGGGCCTGCGTTCGCGGTCTTACCGCTCGGCGGACTTTCCGAAATAGCATAAAGACGTCAACTTCAGCTGACAATTATTGTAAGTATACGATATACACTGCGCCCTGGAACAATATTTCAAATATCAGAAGCAGCTGAAAATTAGTGTCGTGTATTGCGGGTCCTCTGCGCTGCCATTGCCCTTTGCTGATGTGTTGCGCTGTCATCGCCACCGACGGCCCCACTTTGCCCCTGACATCGTCGCTGCCTTCAGTTAATCCACCACTCTGCAACCAAGAGGCTCCACTGGGGGATCTGGCTGAGAATCGCGGGCCTACTCCACTCCCCAACTTCTTTAGCGGACTGATCTGCGCTCAAGCACGGCCATTCAGCTGTCAACGCGGAGCAACCTCCGCTGCACGGCCTTCAACAAGCCCTACCCCACCACACATGCGACCCTCTGCGACACGAAACCGGATGCGAGTTTCTATCCATAGACGCAGTATTGCCTCTTGTTAGTGGTGGAGAGGAAAAATCTCATCTGATCAGCTTGATCGACTTCCATAGTGCACATAGACACAAAGTGCAAGTCACGACGCAAAAGTGGGTCGAGCTGAGGTTTGGTGCGTCACCATAGATCTCGGGGGTACTAGCGCGACGCCAAGATAGGCAAATCGTCGTGCGTATAGCATTTGCAACGTTTCATTGGTTGCTTTGAACAATGACAATTCTTAAACTCCACCCATTTCGGAGCGATCGCAGCAATAACTCAGTTTCTCTCGTGCATTAGCGGCAAGGCCCGTGCCGCCGCTTGCGATCCGTTCGTTAAGCTCATGGAATATACCGCCTCACGGAGAGTGCAGCTGGACAGCCTGTGACGTTCTTGCTGGATGGGGTTGACCTCCACCTACGTAGGAGCGCTGCGGTACTGAGCGTAGGCATCTCGCGCCTCCACATGCTGAGCCTTTCTTGGACAGCTTGAAGCTAGCTTCCGCACCATACCTAGTCTAGCACACCGGTCGCCCCGCAGTTTGCGCTGTCTTTACAGCCTACTTCGTAGCCTCGGTATACAGTATACATGTGGGCAAAGCTTGGACTCACCTCGCAGGTAATCTCGGCACCGGTTGCAGATGTCTCTACATATCTTCTCACCTCATCGCCTAGCTTCTCTCCATCTACTCTCCATATTTGTAGCGGGTTGTGATGAATTCATTATTCCAGGTGCGGGAACTTCGCATGATAAAAGGTTTTAGTGAGCTTCCAGAGTCACAATAGCAATGGAGCTGGTGGCGCTGCAATTTGTTGCAAGACAAGTTCACATTTATCCATCTTCAATGTAATCCAAGTTGTTTGGCACGAGATCTCTCTTCGGTCCAGCTGTTAAATCTGACTTGATTAATTATGCCTTAGTGATGGTATTAGCAGCGGAAATCATACAGAGCGTGTAAGAAACGGTCCATCTGCCTTTGGATACATTGGGGTTCACAATTTTTCCAAGTCCAGAAAACCGCTCCGGAAGAGATATGCCGAAGCAATTCGTTGCCGAAAGACTCTCATCACTCCCCGCCTCGATGAGAGCACGCAATGCCTTGCCGGCAGAGTATAACGGTTTCCGAAACATGTCGATGTATATTCATGAGTTGAGACAAACTGACACCGCTTAAACACGAAGACTAAGCTAAATTGCGTCACGGGTGATGACCCAAAGCTTCTTGGTGAATGGTCCATGAGAAGTCCAAGTGACATGCACACCAGAAGTAAGCCCAATTACATCGCCAGCCTTGAAATGGTGAGTCTTTCCAGTCTCGGTCTCGACCACAGTGACCCGCCCTTCCAACAGCAGTATCGTCTCATCACCCAAAATCCCCGTGTATGGCGTCACCAGTGTGCCTTTCTCATCAACATTCGTCCCCGCGATGCCTTTACCGGACCTCCAGATGCCACTCAGCATCGTGCCGGACGAGCCGCCTGTGCGAATAAAGAACAGCTCTCCAGCAACTTGCGGACCTTCCTTCGGCTCGGTGAAGTGATAGTCTTCCCATTTCTCAGGGTTGTCGGTGACGTGATGGACAGTCAACTGCTTGGGTGGGTCGTCGGTCGGGCTTGTGCCGCTCCAGATGCACCAATACTTCTTGAAGGCTGGAGCCTTGATGTCCCAGTGGACTTCAAGGCCCTTGGGGGAGCTGATGATGGAGCCAGGACCGGCTTCGAAGCGCCCGCCGGTGGAGGGCACCGTGAGAGTCACTGTGCCGTCGATGATGCAGGCCGTTTCATCGCCAAGGGGGGAAGAGTAGACGACTTGATGGGAACCGTCGTTCGATGCGCCAGGGGATGTTGGGCCGGTCCTCCAGAAGCCGGCTGTCAGGGAGCCAGAGGAGCCCTCTGTGCGTATGACAGTGACTTCTCCATGGACCTGCTTTCCAAGCGTTGGCTCTTCCCATTCGAAAGAGGTCCACTGCTCGGATGGCGGGTTCTGGACACCTCCATGCACCACGTGGGGAGGTGGGACAACCGTCATTGTTTGCGACATTTTGGGAAGAAAAGAGTTCAGTATGATAGGGAAGGCTTCAGGCAGATCGATGAGATGCGGACAGTGACATCGGATGTGTTCGTGTTCTCCTCTTTTATGCCTTCTCAGAGCCTCCCCGCATCTTGGAATTTGGCCCCCTTCGTAATCTGCTGCACATGATCCATTACCTCGGCCAATCCATTGCTTCAATGCCTGTCTCCCATCCTCATTCCATAATTCGTCAATTCTTCCTCATAGCCCACCCTTATCTCCTGCCATTTCTTGGGCCGTGGGATCTACTGATATGAGTTACCTCCGCTTATCTCCTCCATTCCCGTTTTTATGAGGAGGAAAGTATCTAGCCCATGCAATCAGCAATAAGGAAGGAAGGCCGCTACCGAAATCCCGGTCTACCTATCAGAAATCGGACTTTCTATCATGATGGAATATGTAGTGAATGCTTACAGACTTCTGTTTTACCACAATAACTTGCAATTTTAGCCAAACGCAACCAGGACATTCTTTTAAACCAGTCTCGGCCACGAGAAACTTTTAAAGGCTCTGAGAGTAAATTTGTACTGTATATTGTGTACTTCGACAGCGACCTTACGGCTTCTTCGGCTGAACGGATATCTTTGTGAACTCTGATAAGGAGGTCAGGTTTGAATAAGACTTGGCGCTTCCCTCACTTGTGGCTATACCCCACAATCCATCTCGCGTGGTTTAAGGTTGAACCTACTGAATTTAGAAACGGTCGTGTTAGATTTGTTCGGATGGACATACCGAAGTAAGATTAAGCTGACCGATATCCGAGTTTAAGGTTATACTTGCTCCATGCAGTAAGCGGGTGGGCGATCTATCAACAAAACCACAACACCATTGCTGCTTACTCGAGCGATCTCGAGGATGATCAATCAGCCGATTTGATCGCCAGAGCAACGTTGTCTGATAAGGCAATGATCCGGAAGAACTCGGCACTCCATATCACGACGACCCCGCACTGATTGAAACAGGGATAGGCGTGGGGAAAATGCACACGTAGACAAGGACCCCATGTAATCTTATCAATCGGGGTTTAATGGCCAATTACGGCCACTTTATTACTTATCTTACTTCGTTTCTGATGACCTCATGCCCAAGGCAGTCGCTTTACCATCAGCTTGCGGGGTGTATATATTGTGAAGCACCACGCTTCAGGATGGCATCAGACCATCAAGGGCAGATATCATTCACGACACCAAGATGTATCTTCCCAAAGACCACGCAGAGTACGACGTCCCCACGCTGCACAACTTCATCAAAGAGAATCCCTTGGGAATCATTGTCACTTCATTGCCATCGCCGAACTTCCCCGCCGTCCAGCTATCCCATGTCCCATGGGTTCTTGACATTCCTGACGACAGCAGCGGGCTGGGGAAGCTACGCGGTCACATGGCCAAGATGAACCCTCACTCGAAAGCCATGATCGAAGCGGTGCAAGCCGCCAACCCATCCAACGGCCCACTCCCTGAAGACGTCGTCATCGTCTTCAACGGCCCTGTCCACCACTACGTCACGCCGAAGTTCTATATCAAAACCAAGCCGACCACCGGCAAGGTTGTGCCAACGTGGGACTACACGGCAGTGCAGGCATATGGCAGGGCCACCGTCTACTGCGACTCGCGCAACCCGGAGACCGGCGCTTTCCTGCAGCAGCAGGTTACTGCCCTATCGAACTACGCCGAGACCGACATCATGGGCTATACTGGCGAGGAGGGCAAGCCATCGGCGTGGGAGACCAGTGATGCGCCGGATCGCTTCATCGAGTTGCTGAAGAAGAACATTATCGGCGTGGAGATCGAAATTACCAGACTGGAGGGGAGGTTCAAGATGAGCCAGGAGATGGATAAGGAGGATCAGATCGGCGTTGTCCAGGGATTCCGGGCGCTCAATACTGAAGTTGGACTGATGATGTCCGAGACTGTAAGGCAGCGTTGTGTGGTAGTAGAGAAGTAGAAATAGAGGAGATACGTGGGATGACAAGTCTCTAAGAAGTAAATCGACCAACCAGATGACTGTAGACTTCCCGCGTCACTACTCATGTATACCAAGCCCCATGCTAGAGGACCACTCACAGCTGATTATTCCAGGATAATGGCCTTTGGATGGGCATTTGCCTCAACGAAACTCCTCAACAACACCGAGATATTGTACACCCGATGCCCAATGTTTCATGTAGGCCCCAATTATGTAGTACTCAGCCATGTAATTGGAGAGGTTCAGCAACCATGTAAATCATAGTAAAGAGAGGCAAACACCAGAAAAACGTGGTAGACTACTACTGGATGCTGACTACACGTATGGACGAATTTCACCTTTTATTGCAATCAAATCGTATGTCATCGAAGATATGTTCCCTTACAACTGTCGCTATATATAAATAGCGGTATGCATCATTAGCCAGCAACGATGATTATTGATGCTTGTTACAATTTAGTTTGATGGTATATTTCAACACAAGAAGGTGCAGCCAAATAAGCGAATACAAGAAATTGGCACCTTCCACTGATCGCACTTAATCATCTCTCAACGACCGTGTGCCCGGTACCCATGTTCTGTCCTATTTCCACACCCTGCCTACCGCTTTCCAGTCCGATTTATATCGTTCTCGCGTGTGCATGTTCGTTCCTTAGGGATATCGTCTTCGTCCGGAAGCAGAATGTAGAGCCACTTCGCCTTTCCGACCATGATCCGCGCTCGGCTCGAACGCTTGAAATGAACAGTTCGGAAATACTCGAAACCTTCCACCGAGCTCGAATTCGAGGACACGTGAGCTCGGTGGATCGAAGATCCATGGCCATCGCAGCGCTGGATGTAGACGTGGACGACGTGTCTCCAATGCGACGTTAATCGGTACACGATCGCGGACCGACCTTGCCAAAAGTCAGTGGTTGAAATTGCCCCCTCCATACAAGTTCTCCTCACCTTCGACTTCTCTCAGTGGCCGGAACTTCAAAACATCGTTTGATGAATCATTCGTGTCCAGGATCAACACATTCGTAGATCGGTTTTTGAAGCAACCGATGGTTTCTTCGATTGCGGGAATCTCACTTTCTGCTTGAATCAGTTGACGGCGTGCGCATTGCTCATGCCTCTTCCTTTCGTAGCTGATTCTCTTCAGATCAACCTCGTAAGGTTGGCGCAGCTGTTCATCTTGCCCACCATATCTCATATCGTCTACTACTTTGCTTGTCGGTGACGGTGAAATGAATGAGATCGACTTGGAACCTCGCTGGGCTCTATCGGAGAAGTTCAAGAAGTGAGGTAGAGTATCGTTGGCTTGAAGGATGTAGTTGTAGGTCTTACGTGTAGGGCCGCAATGTGAAGAGCGGGGCTTTTAAGGGACAGCGTTGTCCACGGGGACTCGCTCACCGGGCGGCTCCGCGCCTACCAAAGCCACCCATTTCTTGGGTGTATGCAAGAGTTAGTCAACGGCGCAATAGAGGTGGTAAGACGGGATTAGGCCGCGTGAGCGGGCTGTGAAAGACGACACAGGCTGCAAGGCGTCCCAGCCCGGGGTGGTCACACCGGCTAGCGTGGTAACCCACTCAGTTGCGCAACTTCCTGTGACTGCTTTGTGAAACGTAAGCAAAATCCCTGAAAGTGCTTCTGGTTGGCCTTAGAAAGCCCGTAATGTCCATGTGGCTTCTGCAAGCTAGTTTCACCTTACCCAACGACTCCTTCTTGCATACAGTGGCTTGCGCAACGGTTACTAGCTTTCGGTACAAGGGCTTTCTACAGTTAGCTGTTCCTGGTATATGCTAGAATCGTATACATCTATAGAGAAATAAACCTGCGCTGGAAAGATCCATATAGTGTTCAATTTTCGTCAAGCGGCTGTGAGGTGCAGCTGTTAGAATTCAAATCAGTGTGTATGGATTATTGGACAAAATTTATGAAGGTGTTGAACATTGTGCGGTCGAAGTAAAAATTGCGCTTAATCGAGGTTTAATCTAAGAAAAGGCCCTCTACTCCCGACGCGAACGCTTTTCGCAATGCGTTAACTTTATAATTGCACTGCATATGTGGTCGTAAATTGCAAGCATTTTAATACTCGTATATGATTGCATCGCCAAGAAAAATTCATCATCTTACTTTTCTGCGTGCATTTCAGCCCCATTGTGGCTGGGAAGACCCGTTGCCTTTTTGCCTTGCGCGATCATTGAGTTCCTGTTACGAAGGCGGGCCCCCGAAAATTTAAAAGGCATGGGCAAGGTCCATGTCACCAAAATCTACCATTGGCAAGTAGGCCTGCCTGAAGCTTGCCTTATTGTTTTGACAGTCAGAGACGTTTCGAGATCAAGAATGCAAGAAGGGACTGAACACGAGGACCCATGGACGAAGAAGGCTGTGCTTTCATTTGGTAAGTCTCGCGCCATATTGACTTTCTCAGAGTCTGATTTCGATATGAGATGGCGGCGGCGTAAGAGGTTTTGCCAGCCTCTTAATTCTCGAGGCTCTCATGGACGCTATCGGCGAATATGAACAGAGCCACCCAGATGGTCCGCATTTCTCGAGCTTCCAGCTACCCGACATACACGGTCTTCAGAGAGCTACTGATCTCAATCCACCGGTAGAAGTACCAACAAGACTACCTACGCAGCCTATCAAGCCGAAGAGATCTTGGACGCCGAAGATCCATTTGAAAAGAACCTCCCAGACAGAAAATCTGCACATGAACAGAAGAAAGAAAGAAAACTCAGCTGACGCCATAGAATTGGTGAGAGTTGACCCAAGACCGACGCAAACGACGGAGTACTATCTTCCATGTCACTACTTCGACTACATGGTTGGCACGAGCACCGGGGGGTAGGTGACATATTTCCAACTCGATGTAAATAGCTTACGAACAGTACTAGATTAAATTCGATCATGCTTGGTCGTCTTCGAATGGATGTTCAAACCTGTGTTCGAAAGTACCCCGATATGGCACAGAGAATATTCGGCAGCCCAAGACATTTCAGGCTCAATGGAGTCTTTGGGTCGAAGCATGACCCGGCCCATCTCGAAGCTCAAATTAAACAGTTGGTGAATGAAAGAATGCCGCAAAAATACCAGAAAAACGGGAAGGACGACACAAAGTATCACAAAATGAGCTCTCCACGAGACCTTTGCAGAACGTACGTGTAATCCAATCTTATTTTCCTAAGGAAAGCGTGCTAATATCACTCTCTTAGTGTCGTCATATCTAAAAAGATCCAACTGGATGGCACATCTGAACGGGAATTTCGATTCCGAACATACGAGCAGAGAGAGCCGAAGCCTTCAGCGACAAGCTCTGAGAGTGCTGGGGATGTTCCGATCTGGAAGGCAGCTAGAGCTACGTCAGCAGCTGTGCCCTATCTGGGGGTGATCAAGATAGGACAGTTCGAGTACAGCGACGGCGGTAGTATGTTTAACAACCCTACCCGCCAGGCTTACCGTGAGCTGCGTGACGAAGAGCCCCAAGAACCACATCCTTTTGGCATTATGGTTAGTATTGGCACAGGGAAGAAGGCTGACAGGCCCAGAAAACGAAAGGTTGCGAAGGGCTTCGCAAAGACATTGAGGGAAAGTCCTTGGCGTGCTATAAGACATCCCCGATCCACTGTTGTGAATCGCATCAAGCACCATCCACTCTGGAAAGCCGGTCGTCGTGCGCTAGCGGAACTCCTTGATGGCGAGAAAGTTCATGAAGAGTTTCGGAAGAAAATGTCAAGAAAGGGTTGGAGCGATAAGTACTTCCGCTGGAATGACCCTCACATAGGTGTACTCAAATTGGATCAGTGGAAGGATGGGAAAGGAACCAACGAGCAGTTCATCAGAGAGAGCGTTCGAAAGTACCTTTACCATGGACCGGGAAGCACCAGCGGAGACGCAAGCAGCGTCAATACCGACAGGAGCAACTCAGAAAAGGCTATGGATAGCATTGAGGCATGTGCAAAGCGATTGGTTGATTTGAGAAGAGCTCGGATCCGAGACGATTCACAGAGGTGGAGGCGGTTCTCCAGATGCATCACATTTTCATATCCAATCTGCAAAGGTAATTTCGAAACGGGGGATTTCAATATGTTGAAAGAGCACGTTCAAGGAACACATCCTGAAAGCGTCCAAAACGATCACGACTCATGGATACGCTGGACTGAGCCCCACGATATCTTGCCGAATTTTTTGGCGGACCATTTTGATTGTATCTGAGCGCATTTCTTTTTGTATTTTCCATTCTGCTTCAATCTTAAGATTAAAAACGTTTTCTATTTTAAATCGAGCGGATACGATGTTTGCAATGAATCGGAAGAGTGATTACAAAGGTTTTCTATCACCAGAACCCTGACTTAGACATTCTGAAGGCCTTACTACCCGTTACCGAGCGCAGACACTATTCGTACAAGGGAGCTTACGACCAAATGAGACTGTGTAGCTTTGCTATCCCATCTGGGGGAAAAATGAGATGGTTTTCATGGTAAGCCGGTGTACAGTTGACCGGCTGACCGGCTGACCGGCTGAGCTGCTGATGAGGTGATGTATGTTCAGATCCAACTCCTTACCAGTGCCCTGTTTCGAGTGTCTGTTGCGTGATGTATGAACTGGAGGGGGCAGCTAGTGGAAATTTGGCTTTTTAACAGTCGTGAGGGCTAACGTTAAGGCACTACGTTTGGTGAATGATGCTCTACCGGATGTCAAAGCTACACGCCTTTTCCGCGTGGCTTTCTGTGTAACACCTTATAGATGGCGGCCAAGTCTGCATCTCGGCAATGCCAAGCGCGTATCACGCACGCCACGCAGATCTCAGTGCAACAAGACGTCCAATGATTGTATTGCTTGCCATCGGGTGAGTTCGTCACATGTGCATCCGGTTACATTGCCACATGCCATGCGTATGTGCGGTTGACGGGGTCAGTGGTTCCTCCTACGTCGGTAATAGCGAATTCCGTGAAGTTGAAAAAAGGAAAGAAAAGAACAGGAGTTGGTTTGCTATTATTTTCAAAATTGATAAAGCAACGCAGGCTACGATTGTTTTACTGTAACCCGGCCAGAATATGTAGCCGAGTCATGCTCTCTGCCCACTGATCCATTTATTGCATGCAGAACACGGGAAAACGAAAACAGCCTTGAAGCAGGCAAACGTCCGCCTTTTGTAAAAAAAAAAAAAAGGCATAATGGTCGCTTATTCCACGCGGGAAACACGCGAGAGAGGCGTAAGACAACAGGGATTGACTGTTCAAATGTCTCGGAATGCGCTTCACAGGGATTCCCAAATTAGCCAACCAACGCATGCAATGGGCCAGCGCTTACGGAAGGCTATCGCACGGGAAGCCTGCAGCTCAAGGGATATATTCGGATATATTATTAGAGCGTAGAACATCTAAGCAGGGGTTATGAATTGTCTTCCAAGGCTTCTGCGTCAGAGACAACCAATCAGAACACCGAAGTCACCCAAGGTAGCTGCGGTTATTTATAATTCTTTCCCGATATTGTAAGAGCCTCGGCATTGCACCGCGCGTCTACATTGTCCTACATACTAAACCATTTGATTGGATACTATAAAATACTCATAAATTACACACTATGTTGTGTACAAAAATGCGCCTAGTCGAAGGAGATCATTGGAGGGTACATTGCGAAGGCCCAAAAAGATTGAGAGTAACTGAGTCAACAATTCGGAAAGCATGTAGACAGATCGGAAAAAGCGCACCAGAGACAGACATGAAATCATTCTGTGCAATGCCGAATCTGACCTTGATATGCATGCATCGTTGGTCTATTTCGAATCTCAGGCACACTAACATAGACCCGCACTGGAAGGATGTTTGAAGGTTCCGGGAAAGCTTTCTGCTGCCTAACTTGAGTGTCGACCTCCTCAGAAAGGATCCCGCTGTGTTTCTCGTTTGCTCTACAACCGAACTCACTACACCGCTGAGATGTGGCCCCCATCTGACAGTAAGGATCTTACGGTCCCCTAGGCCATGGGATTTCTCGATGTCGACTTTCATGAACGCTGTATAGTGTTGCATGGCCCCCGGTACGGGTAGCTTGTTCCTTGGGAGCCGGCATCTGCCCACCGATCAGACACTATTGGATTCCCCAGAGCCCGGTTGATCCTTGAGGCACAGGTCTGCCTTCTGAAGTTTCTTCGTGGAGTCGTGAGCCAGATTCTGGAAGAGGCTGATTTAGGAAGCCCCTCTGGGTCTGCAAAGTGGGCAGAGATGGTCAAGTCAGGCTCGAAGAAGAGTGGAGACGTGGCTTACTGGTCCCAATTCACATACTAGCCTTTCTCCGCGCCACCAATATTCAACATGGATGCCACAATAATCGAGACGAAGGCTCAGATGGACGCGGCGGCTGATCACATCTGGCTTCTTCAAACGCAATCATCTTACATGCGGCGATACGTGCGGTCCATCCAACAGAATGCCGCCTTGAACGAATTTGGCAGCGAGTAAATATTCAAGTCATGGTTGGGGAGCTATTCCACGATATCATCGTCGTCTGGTTCTGGCAGTCCGTGTTGGACGAATTCTACAATGCTAAGAACTGGCACGGTCGTTTCAGGGACAACACTGCACCTGGACAGCCATTACCGCGAAAGTACGACGAAGCCCTCGGAGCACTGGAGCTCTTGCTCGTCAATTCGATGCATAGTCAGTCGAAGCACCTTCAGGCAATCATTCCTCAACGGTCAGGCTTCCATCATCTGTGGACATTCGAGCGTATTCCAGGCGGCAAATTCACGATGAAGCGTAAGACTAACAACTCCATTACGAAACTATTCGACGAGGACCCGCCGGACTGGTGTTTGATGCAGCTCCAGGGCGCACCGGATGAGCAGCGCCGCTTCGACTATGGGATGCTCTTCGATTTCCTCGACGAGCACCTCGCCCAGTGCTCCGCAAAGGAACGCGCTCGGCTGGACGAGATCCTGTTTGCAAAGCTGTCCACCTACGCCGCGACCTCAGAGCTGCTCTGCGCAATCCGTCTCCATCGCCCCCAGAATAAATTCCGCGACGTCTTAGTGTTACGGCACAGCCTCTACAGGGTTAGAGAATGTCGGAATAAGGGAAGAAGTGGAGTGCACTCGCACGGCGTGAAAAGGACCCACGTAGGTCACGTGGCCCACGTGACGCTAAGAAGGTGCTCTGTCTACTCTCACCCTCGGTGGCCCGAGCCACTACAGAGCAGTCAGATCAAACAAACCTACCCCCTCTACTCTATAGCGAACATTCGCCAAGAACGACAGAGCATATAGAGCAGTATACTAGATTATATAAACCTTTTCTATATATATAAACCACACTTCTTAGATAGCTTTAACCTTCGTAGTCAACTTTAACAATAGAATTTAAACTCTATTAGTAACAAGGCCTTCGCACACACAGTACTCAGTCGTATTGATACTCACTTCGTTTCCAACCCTCTTCTTATACCCACTCAAGGAAAACCCCTTCGACAGGTTTCCACCCTCTTTGGTGTTTGGATCCTTAGAGGCAGAGGCCCGCCGTTACACTTAGAAGTCATACAGAACGACGATCGGCTGGCTTGGAGGTTTTACGTTAGAGCGAAAGAACCACCCCAGGACGCACAGAGCACTATGGCGACACTTCTCAAGAAATTCTGCGATGTAGGTCCACCCAGTAGACGCAGAGATACGGCTTCTCTCAAGCACTTTGAAGCGACCAATCGGACTCTTTAAGACTTCTGGAGATCTGTTGCAACAGCCCTTCGGGCGGAAGTTGCAGCACAGCATCTTCCGGAAGGCGATGTGGAAAAAATTCTCGGGTTCCTCCTGGGGCACGAGAGTCCCGAGCACTTAAAGGCATTGCAGGCCGAGAAAGAGCGGATTCTCCGAGAAATTGAGGTTTCGGCAGCACCAGCAGGTGGTGAAGCGTACTTTGGGACCGAATTATTTGTTTCAGCACTTAAAAAACCTGACATTCAGCAGCGGAAGACGAAAGTCAAAACAAGGCCACAAGAGTCCACCGTCGAGCGCGACGCAATCCATGTTGCCACTGACAATAGTACTCCAGAACAACCCGTAACACAAATCACTATGGCCCACAAGCGTTCCTTTGATGTTTTCATGGCCATGTTCCCGGCGTCTAGCCAGGAGGCCTCTAGACTTGTTGACTGGGATACGTTTGTTCTCGCCATGTCCGATGCTGGGTTCTCAGCGCGGAACAATGGCGGCTCGGCCGTCGTGTTCCAGAACAACGGGCCTGAAACGTCGGTGCACGGAGGGAAAATCATCTTCCACAAGCCACACCCAGTGCCGAAAATTGACCCTGTTATGCTGCACTCTATGGGCAAGAGAATGAACAGGTGGTTTGATTGGCGGAGGGATACTTTCATCTTAGGATCTTCCTGGAACGTCAGATTGGTAGGCTCTAGTTGGTGCCTGGATCCTATCCCCCATTCTTGCTTTGTTCTCGCTTTCGCTTGCTTTTTAAGCAGAACGCAATATTTCACGCAAAGAGAAACATCCCAGTGGCCCGTAATGCAGAATATCGTAACTCAGACATCGGCAATAATAGAGGCTCCATACTGATGTGGCTCGGCGGTGGTAAATAGGTCAGCTGCAGCTCCTGTAACCAACGTATTAAATCACTTGGAAGCTTCGTAAAAGATTCCTTCCGTAACATCCGCGGTGACCGGATTGAAAAGGCTTCCACGGACTCCGCGGGCACCGGGCGTCGACGACATGCACGGACTCCGCGGAGACCGTTCTTTCTTGGGCAAGATACTATTCGTATTTCGGACGAGCCAAGAATGCACAGGCCAGAGATTTCGTAGTAAAAACGTAAAGCTGGCAGGCAAATGAGAGGGGCCGGATACAGCTGACAAAGTGTAACTTGCAATAATAGGTCGCTTGCACTAATTGGTCTGAAACGGTAACGTAGAAGGCCATTTCGCAATCCGCTCGTGGAGTAACTTGGCGCCAGGATATAGAGTCTTAGCACAATATGTAAACCACCAACTGTAAGCCAAATTCGGTCGGTCGAGTCGGGAGTTTTGCCTTGGATAGTATCCGGCCAAAACCGCCTCCTGGTACAGGGCATGGTTTCCGCTCCTCAACGAAGATTTAAAGTAGATGCGATGGTACCCTTTGTGATTAACAGAGCAAAGACGCACCATTCTTCCTATCAATTTCCATTCGCAAGAACCATCTCAAAGCCTGATACAAAGCAGCCATGACGAGCTCAGCCAATGCCCTGTTTCAAAAGTACGCAGAGGAGCGGGACAAGCGCCTCCGCCCCGACAAGCTCGCCCAGTACATCGACTTTCGAGACCCATCGCTCTTGTCCATGGATGCCGACCTGTACGTCGACTACGATGCGCTGGCGGCCAAAGATCGACCGCTCAAGGATAATTCCGACATCAAAGTTCTTATCGTAGGTGGAGGCATGTTTGGTGTGACGACTGCATATCGACTGGTCACCGAAGCCGGCATCAACAGCAACGATATCGTCATCGTCGACAAAGCGGGAGGCTTCGGTGGAACGTGGTACTGGAACCGTTACCCGGGTGTGGCGTGCGACATCGAGTCCTACTGCTATGTCCCGCTCTTGGAAGAAACTGGCTACATGCCCACGCGCAGATAGTGAGTTGCTTTCGCCTATTGTAGGTCGTTAACAATGGGCTTATGATTTACAGCTGCTACGGCCATGAAATTCGGGAACACCTCGAGAGAATCGCCAACACGGCGAATGTCCGCAGCCAATTCTGCACTGCTGTAACACACCAGCAATGGGATGATGAGGCCAAGCGGTGGGCTGTGACTTTGCGACACAACCCCGGTCCCGGACGAGAGCCAGAAAAACTGAAAGTCTACGCGCAGTTCCTGGTCTTAGCTGGCGGCATGATGAGAGCCCCTCACGTTCCCAAGCTGAACGGAGTCGACGTTTTCCGCTCGGCACCGAACAAGTTGCTGATGCACACCGGACGCTGGAACTGGTCTCACAGTGGAGGCTCTCCGGAGAAGCCGGACCTGGAGGGCCTACGGGGCAAGCGAGTCGGCGTCATCGGAACGGGGGCGACGGCGATCCAAGTCGTTCCTCACGTGGCGCGGTGGGCAAAGCACACTTATGTCTTCCAACGGACACCCTCCTACGTGGGCCCGCATCTGCAGAAGGAACAAACTCCGGAGGACTGGGCTCGAGTGGCATATAAGCCGGGCTGGCAGGACGAGCGGATGGCCAGTCTGGAAGCAATGTTCACTGGAGAACCGGATGCTGAAAACATCGTTCGAGACAGTTGGACCGAGATACCCGGGATGAGAGTGATGACAGGTCACGCCGGCCGACTCATCTCCAAAGGGGAGGAAGAGCAGCACCTGAAAGAAGTCCTCGAGCTGGATCATCCATGGACGGAAGCGATGCGCGCTCGCGTCGACGCCCAGGTGAAGGACCCTTTAACAGCTGAGAAACTCAAGGCTTGGTATCCCAGCTACTGCAAGCGTCCAACATTCCACCAATCCTACCTTGCCCTCTTCAACGAGCCAAACGTCAGCCTCATTGACACAGATGGTCACGGTGTCGAAGCCTATACCCCGAATGGTGTCCAGGCTAATGGTGCTGAGTACGAACTCGATGTACTAGTACTTGCCACTGGATACACTGTTGGGATACTCGACAGCTGTCCCTCATCAGGGCTCAACGCTCCTCTTCTTGGTGTGGGCGGACGGTCTCTCAAAGACAAGTGGGATGCTGGCGACTTTGGAACTTTCTACGGCGTGATGACCAACGGATTCCCAAACCTCTTCTTTGCGTCCAATACTGGTGGCTCCGTGTCGCAGAATGCGACAAGCTTCTATACGATAGCCTCACGTCTGATCTCGCACACGGTAAAAGGAGCTCTTCAGCAAGCTGAGAGAATGGACACAGCTACGGTTGAGGTCTCGAGGAAAGCTGAGGACGAGTGGACGATGAGTGTTGCAAAGCGGGCACGATGGTTTTCCCCATATTCGGCCTGCACTCCAGGGTTTGCTACAGGCGAAGGTATCTTGCAGGAAGTGAAAAAGCAGACCGAAGAAGAAGAAATGGAAGCTGCGAAAAAGTCTGGCTGGGGAGAAGGCTCTATCACCTTCCGACGGAGAGTTGAAGACTGGATGGCGACAGGGCGGCTCGATGGCTTACTTGTCCGAAGTAACTAAAAACTTCGCGCGCTGGAAGCCAGCAAGAAACTGTCGCCTGTTGCGACCCGCTAGATATTAGTACACGGCAGGTAGAGACAATTACTACATTTAGTTTGGCGTTGCCCAACTAAAACTATCCACTTCTCAGTCCCAGCCACCGCACTCATCGCTGCCGATGCACTAGTTGATTTAGTTTACTAAGAGAGGTTTCCCCGAGTCTAGGAGCACCTGCTTGATCTCTACGCCTAAGGTCGAGAGTGTACCGGTGCTTCATTGTCGATGAACTGGAATTTTCGGTCGTGGTCTGATTTTATTATGCTTCTTCTACAGGCTTTCGGGTAATCGGGCTCACGGTTAGTTTCGGCTCACTGGCTGCTGGAACTTTGGAGACGCTGAGGCCAAATTGGTCCGCTCGCTCGCTTGCGGGGCTCGGGCCGACGTGACATGTCACTCTTCAGGAACGTCTGTCGCCTGATCGCAACACTTCTCCATCATCATCAACATCCTCTTTTGCACGGTATACTAGAGCTCTTTCATTTCTAGCTTAGTCCACTGAAAAAGGTACATGACCGCCTCCCTGACGGCCAGTCTTTCAGTGCTCAACGCCAGCCATTAGTGCATCCAATGCCATCGACCTGTCATCACGCATTGCCACATCTCCACACTCGCTCTTACTCGCCACGCCAGCTATGCCCGTTGATGATGCATTCGCTTCAGGGCAAGACTCTCACGGTCTCCTGCAACAGTCCTCGCTTCGGTAATTTCCAGCTCGACCACTCTTCTGCGGCCATCCGCTAACCTCGTTTCAGCCGCGACGCCCAGAGACGGCGCCGTGAAGTTCGACGCCAGTTGTTAGCCATCACCCCTGCCAACTCCAACCCTCAACGACAATCTCCATTGTGGTCCAAGTTGCCGGCCGAGATTCGTAACGAGATCTTCACTCTCGCCGTCTCTCAGCATCTTGACTTATCCCGTCCGTATCCGAAGAACAGCGTCTACCATAGGCCTGGCTACACTCATGCCTTTCGTGTCTGCACTGACCTTCTCGCCACCTGCCGCATCGCATGGTGGGAAACTAATGCCATTCCACTAACGAGTTCTACCCTACCCATTTGGAAATACGGTGGCCCTTATCCTGGGCCCAATTGGCCATTTGCCGAGTTTACCGCCAGGAATACCGCGCTTTTAAATCACGTTCAGTTCTTTATCTCCCGACTCAACGGTTTTTGGTTTTCCTCACCACCACCACAGTTCCGTCCAAACCGCATGACTGTTACCATCCCGCATATGTCATGGTACGGCTGGTACCTCAGCGATCCTTTAACCACTTTGGACACTTCGCGCAGTGGTCTCAGCCCGCCTGATGTGAAGTTCTCATCATCCCTAAGGGAACTGATCATTGAGTTCGAAACTTTAGAGCGGATGAAGCACCAGCTGGATGAAATAATTGAGGCTAGAGCAATGAGCTGGCGCTTCTATCGAGAAGATGGTATAAGCCTTTCTCCGGCTCCTAGTCTACTAAAGTATTACAAGTGGACGGGTGCTGCCGATTTTGGAGGCCGAGACTGGCCTTTGACACGTAGCACCGAAGAGACCGACGATTACTACGTTGTTGCTCTGACTTACACACAATCTTGTTAACGCGGAGTCCTCTTTATGCTCATGGCCGTGTAGCTAGTTTGTATGCATGTAGACCTTTGAATCCTATTTCCAACCCTTTTCTACCTCTTTCCAATCCGCTTTACATCTTCCTCGCCTGATGTAGCTATACAAAAACCTAATCGAGGTCATCCTTCGCCATTTGATGGGCGCAGCGGTTGCGGACGTACCCCGCTTCGTCTCCCCCGATCTCTGTGAGGATAAAGTTTGCGTCAAAGCAGGCGCCATATTTGGGAGTGATTGATGATGCGGATCGGCACTCAATTACTGGGCCAGATCAGATTACTACTGGAGCTGTTGGATCAGGCCAGAACCTGCTGACCCAAGCCGGGGACCGGAAATGGAGGAGTGACAGGTACGGCAGCGAGCGAAATCCCACGCACGGCAATGTACGGAAAACGGCACCACCGACGCTGCTTAAGATTTTCCCAGAAGTAGCAGCAACGTGCAGTTGACGTGCAGACATGCTCCCGAGATCAAATGTCTGCTACGCTACTGATCGCTTTGATTTTGTTCGCCATTCCCTCTAGTAAGATATCTAGAAGCATCAGTGCGGCACCAAAGAATTGTAAGATAAATTGCATGAGCTACTTAGTATGCGAACTCTATAAATCTTGCAAAACCTTACTGTGTGGACTATTAGCGGTTGTGGGGCCGTTCAAGGGTGGCAATACTGGACCCCAACGGCGCCCCAAAACCAAGAATGGTAGAATTTGAATTTAATTACTAATAGCAAAAACGGTCAGGTTCGGCTGAACCCAGCAGATCTCTATGAGCAACACAGCTTGGATGGCTTTTGGACTCCTTAACGACGGCGAACGAAGCCACATCGCAGCAGCAAATATTAAATGGCATAGAATTGGAAACAACCCTCGATTTCTCTTAAAGATAGCTTGTAGCATCTCACAGGCACCTCAGCTCAAGCTTTTCGGGCCGGGCCGTCGTTCCAGCGGCCCGCCTACAGCGCCGTCTCGGCAAATCTAACTTAAACCGGCTTCGGCTTAAATAGCACACCTGATCCATCCGGTCTGCGGAGTCCATCCGGTCCTCGATCTTCTTGAAACCTCCACGTGGTGCGTGCCAGGAGACCTTGGCTTCGGTGAGGAAGACTCTGGTGTCACGTCAGCAGTCGAGCAGAAACCAAAGAACGGTGCCAACGCACTGGTTGCCGGACACGGAAAAGTCGGCTTGAATGGCTTCTGGTCATGCGCATCGAATCAGGAATGGCGGATGGGATGGCTCAGCTGTGGTAAACGCGCTCGATAGATCTGATGCAGCACCGTCCAGCCTTGCAGCAACGTCTGCGCAGTCTGCATCGCTATGCCTACAATAGTCTTGAAGTTTGCAAATCAGCGCTCATTCTCGGACCTCAGCTATCAGGCGTTATGACATAGATTAGAAGATACAGGTTAATAGGTAGGGTAGCTCAGATTGTTGGGGGCCGCCCCGAACCCGGCACGGAAGCAGAACCCATGACCCAGCCCCACTCATTGTTGCCTTATAACTCGTGAAAGCTGTCACTGTAGCGTAGATTAGAGACTATATCTTGATGCACATATATGTGGTACTTGTTCAACTTATCAGCACCGTCTGCACTTCTGATTGTGGCGCCTGCGCCGGTAGTTGGCGTTGATGATGTCCCCGAAGACGAAGCGGCTGGACCAGCCATGCAGTGGGCAACGGCGCGCTGGAAAGTGCCAGCAATCATCTTCAAAAGATGACCTCTACGCATAGAGTTGTGCAAAAATTATGCCTTTCGAATCCAGAACAGTCGCGCAAGTAATGCCATCGAGGAGGGTAAAATATTCGTTGCAGCCCGGCGTCGAGGAACCTACACCAACAAAAGGCAAGCGTCATTCCACAGCATCAACATTGTGAAACCACCAGTTGACAACGGCCGTTCAAGTGTGAGATATCTCAGGCTGATGCCGATGTCGTACAGCCAGGAGCTACACGGATGATCAACTCCCCCACCGCGCAGGGGCATGCGGCTCGGGCGATGAGAGAGTGGCATGTAGGACAATGTTGCGGCAGCTGTACGGAAGAACCATCAGCTTTCTGAGCAGCTACAGCAGGAAGGGCGAATAGATGCTTGTTTTGGACAGGTAGACGCATACAGTCTGCGTCGGATCAATCGGTTAATGAAAGACTCTGGGATGGAGGTCAGTCAGTGTTTACGTCATACGAGTCCGTAAAGATGTTGAATTTGTTCACTTGGTCCTCAAACCCTTTCAGTTCCTCCAGCCTTGGGGTGCTCAAGCTGTGCGTTTCCCATAATGTCACGTTGATTCGTAGCATTTTGTATGCGTCCCGGACGTTGATGGCATGAGTATGCTTTCTCTGCGCGACATCGTGTAGGACCTGACTTTCTTTTAGGCGGATCCTGTTGCGAAACGAGGATGACCATGCATATAACTTGTTGTGAAACAACGATGACCTTGCATATGTCGCACTGACCTTTTGCCCGATTTTGTTGTGGATCGCGGATGACCATGCATATGTTGATCATCTCACGTCAGCCACATGCGTTAACCCCACACACAAGCCTTTTGGCAAGCTTTGCTAAATTTGAGCATCGGTTCTTTCGCCCTTACCAATACTTCGCAGTAGTGTTAAGTATTGATTGCTTGTGGAGAATCGTCATTGAAGACCTGCGGCAAGTTTACCTCCGCAATTTTTTGGAAGTCCAAACGGCATACATAGAGTGTAATCACTTAATTGCAACTATCTTTGTACGCTTGGCATGTAACATGCTCATTGAGTTGAGATGTGCGCCACCCGTTAAGTGTGCAGGATGCTGGACTCGTTTGGGTTAGTCCCTACATTCCCGAGATGCTCGTCCAACCCTATGCGAGGATTCGCAATGATGTCATGGCTGAAGGCAGTAGCATCCTTCTCTGAAATCACATTTGCTTTTCCTAGGTGTGGAACTGAATGTATCCACGCGTAGGTATTGCCACATGGCTGCAAAGAGACAACCCGTAAGTGCGAATGTCTTTTTTAAAACAGGCCCCCATTTTCTGTGGAGCAGCTGGTAAACGTTGGTGTTGGATTGGAGACCCGAGTAAACTTCGCTTTTGTTGATGGGGGCTGGAAAACAAAAGAAGTCGGAAAACGTGGGGGCCCAACAACAGTTTTTGGTCTAAGCCTCGGTTGCCGTTGCGAAAAATCATCAGGGGCGAAGAGCAGACATTACCGTAAACTGTCTTTCAGTTTTGCGAGATGTGCAGATCGCATGCGATCCTTTTTCCTGTTGTAGAGCACCTGCCGTTGGCAATGTTGGTCCGAGTTTTGAGAGAATCGTTTCTCGGCCCCGAGGAATGCCTAAAGCAGCCATGTGTCAGCAGATCGCATCCGTCCTGTTGTCAGATCCCCGTGCAACCCGAATTCACTGCTCCCGAGCCTCCCGAGTTGCTCTGTTGGATTTCTTTGGTATTCTGCGTCGACGGAAACAGAGAGTGCAGAGTATCAGGCCGAAAATCTATAAAGTCCACTACTCCTGCGCTTGTAACTGCTCATCCACAACAGCATTCTTCACTCTCCACTGCTCGACATCACATCCCTACACTTTCAAAACTCAAACTCCAAACTCGACTTCAAAACTCGACTTCAAACCTCTTCATCAACAACCATGAAGTTCACTCAGATCACCCTCATCGCTGCGGCCCTCGCCTGGCCTGCTTTTGCCGCCGTCGCTGCCGATCCCTCTGTAAGTCGTCGAGTTATTATCCGCGTGCAACGCAACACTAACCAACACATCCAGGAAAACCTCAACGACCTCGTCAGCCGCGCCACTGTTCAGAAGTGTGGCGATGGCCAGATCGCCGACGACTGCAAGAGGTGGTGCGGTTGTTCTGGAAAGAAGGGAAAGACTCTTTGGTGCGACGAGGACGAAGTCTCCCTGCAGACCTGCAAGGATATTGGATGCAAGTGCAAGAACTAGGTGGACGGGGAGAGAGAACGGGTTTTACAGCATTGCCTCGGTTTCTTGTTTTGATGGGATCTGCTCATGAGGATTCCATGCCGCTCGCTCCTATTTGTTTGTCGCTTGGGAAGGTTTATCATCTACGCTGGCTGTAGGAGTTAGTCTATTCAATCAATCGCGATTTATCTTTTTCATATTCGACAGAACGGGTTTTCTACCAGCCTTGTATGTACATTTTATACATCGCGCTGTTGCTTGTTCGCGCCTCTACTAAAAAGTGGAAGACCCATGGCAGCTTCCTCGGTCGCAATGAGATCTGGAGCCTCATCAGTTACAAGGCTGACACCTTTCCCTACAGGTAGAATTCTGCAGCATCATTAGGTCCAACACAAAAAAGCGCGGCGTTGTTACCAGCAGTACCGTAGCTGTCGACTCACACGGCGTGCACGAGAGCATCTCAGCATTCGCAGGTGCTATTACCGGCTCAGAGATAATTCATATTCAGCACGACAATTGCCTCGCTCGATTAGAGCTCGGAGTAAGCTCTAGAAACAATTCTGATAGCCTCTTTTTCTTCTGCATGGGTCCAGGTTGGCTCACAATCGCAGTGACGTTTCAACTTCTCGTCAAATACTCCGCCCTCGAAGCTTACATACTAGAGACAGATAGTTAAATGTCAGCTTAATGCTAATTTACTACAGGCCCTGCGCTTGTTCACTCCTGATTTGCCACGTGGAGGAACCTCGAGGTCGCCCATCATCTTCTTTCCAGGAGGGTCAGCCTAGTCCATTGCCGCCAATTATGTGGTCTTGGACTAGATGGTTCATTGGCCACACTCGGGCTTGCTAATTTGTTTTTTGACTTCCTCAATACCGGGAAGTGGTGGATTCAGCACTCGCTTCTGGAGCGCTCCTGGAAGTTGTTGTAAGGGCGCGGCGTAGGCACCACCGAGAAAAGAGTTGAGAAGGATGGTGGCGAGCACAACGAAGCGTGTCTAGGAGGACGGAGCTGCCATGTTGTGACAAGATGAGCACGCGCAGATGGAGTCGATGCAGCATGTGTTGAGTGAATAAGGCCATTTATGTAGAGTGAACAGCTGGTTTTTCCACCCAAACCGTCATGCGGGATTGCAAACCTCCAACACGGGAAGAATTTCATGAATTTAGCACATTCTATATTTGTACGTTCTGCACCAAATTTCAGCTCCCCCATTGTTAGAAGCATGAACTGACAATTTCGTGTGCGCCAAGCGTAACATTTGACCTGCTATTACCTAATGAAAACAGCTTCGGTACTGGTTAACCAGACTTCCTAAGCCGATCCAACCTTCCATTGATTCAGCGCATCCCTGGCGCTAATTCCGTGGTCATCTTTAAGCTCCATGTCCGGGTTCTCAGCCAGAAGCAGCTCAACGGCGTCTGCGTGACCTCCCCGAACAGCCCAGTGGAGAGGAGTCGAGAATCCAAAGAATTTGAGATGCGTGCGAACCCGGTCGGTCAAGACTTCGTTGATATCGGCGCCACGAACAATGAGCGTGCGCATCTTGGGCAAATGCCCCATAAACGAGGCCATGTGCAGCGCTGCGGTCCCTGGGATGCTTGCACCGGCGTCCAGTAGCATCTCGAGCAGCTCTGCGTCGTCGGAGTTGGTCCTGCGGACGGCCAGAGCAACAGGCATCAGGCCCCCGCCTCCAGGGAGGAAGATGTTGGGGTCACAAAAGCAAATGGTGTATCGATTGAATAGCGGCCCAGTCAGAGCTAAAAGTGCCTCAAAAGAAAAAGCGTCGAGGATAGGTTTGTTCTGCAACAGCTGGATGTAGTCAAGACATTCTTGTGTGCAATCTCTTTTTATACTAGTAGATTAAATGTAGTGATCTTATGACATTACCCTGAAATAAATTAAGAAAAGGCGATACGTGGCATTGCTTTTCTAATTTGCTTAAGTAAAGTGCCTCTTATATTTGCAATACGGGTGTTAAAAGGCGTCCGTAACGATGGCCAAGCTCCAAATTTTAAAATTTTAATACCTATGTAACGGCGGGCCTCTGCCCCTAAGGATCCAAACACTAAAGAGGGTGGAAACCTGTCGAAGGGTTTTTCTTGAGTGGGTACAAGAAGGAGATTAAAAACGTAGTAAGTAAGACGCGACTGAGTACCGTGTGTGCGAAGGCCTTATTACTAATAGAGTCTAAATTCTATTGTTAAAGTTGACCACGAAGGTTAAAGCTATCTAAGAAGTGTGGTTTATATACACGTAGAAGAGTTAATAATTTGATATACTGCTCTGTATGCTCTGTTGTTCTTGGTAGGTGTTCGCCATAGAGTAGAGGGAGTAGATGGTTTGATCTAGGTGCTCTGTAGTGGCTCGGGCCACTGAGGGTGAGAGTAGACAGAGCACCTTCTTGGCGTCACGTAGGCCACGTAACCCACGTGGGTCCTTTTCACGCCGTACGAGTGCACCCCACTTCTTCCCTTATTCTAACATTTCTATCCCGGTGGAGGCTGTACCGTAACATCTAGAAACGGGATCATTCGGTTATGACCGGAGTAGGATTAATGCAGGGTTGCACGTCTATCTTCAAGCGTCTATGTTAACCAGGGTCTTATGTGTAAGCAAATAAGAACCTCTCAAACTGCTTAAGAGCGGGGCGGCGCACTAAATTACTAAATATATTCATTGCTACAGATCCGGGTACGACCGCTTATCGAAGGGTGTCTCGCGCATAAGCCATTAGAAAACCCCGGATTTGATGATTAGCCTCCCGGATCGGCACGAAATCGGCGAGCCATTTAATAGCGGTGAAATGATGTCGAATGACGTAAATGGACACGATCAAATACGAGTCACCTAACCACCTACGCTGGTCCTCGTCCACATCGAGAGAAAAGGTACTGTCCTTCACTGAGCCAGAAACGTAGGTTTTTCCGAAGTCTAGGCGAATTGCGGAGATAATGTTTTGCCAAGGACGACTAGCATAAGCATTGGCTCAAGTGTTGAGGACTCTGAAATGCAATGGGCCGGAAGTTTCTAGTTCTTCTTGCTCGAGACGGGTCAGAACTTTTAGAGATTCTCTTGGAACCTTCAGCGTCATGCAGATAACTTCGGATGGATATCTCGAACTGCCAAGAGCTTTTAGATGTTACCATCGTCTGACCGGAATGCTCTCGGA
Organism: Lasiodiplodia theobromae; assembly: GCF_012971845.1. Classification (NCBI taxonomy): domain Eukaryota; kingdom Fungi; phylum Ascomycota; class Dothideomycetes; order Botryosphaeriales; family Botryosphaeriaceae; genus Lasiodiplodia; species Lasiodiplodia theobromae. The sequence continues at coordinate 10,461 of NW_023336518.1, read as the reverse complement.
AGGCAGTGGACCATGTTACGAACTGCTACTGAGCGACTCGTACTTACCGAATCATCCGGCGAAGATCGCGGAACCCGTGTCGCTTCTATTAGGTCTGAGCGTTCAGGCTGGCTATCTCGGCCCGAATTATGGCGCAGCCCGGGTCTACGCCTTACGTAGTAAGTGGCGGTGTGATTTATAACGACTTTATATTTCAATCATTCTTATTCAGAGGGTTGTAGCCAGGTACTTTAGGTACTCGAATACTCGATGAAAATAGCCACGGCCCCGCTCATATAGAGTGAGCAGCTCGAGTTTTAGCTAGTCCTAAACTATCCTCTTTTAGCTAGATTCAATATATTTTCAACCTTGGCGCCCCACCGACTACGACCCAAGCGAGCCTCTGTTTGAGTCGGTGATCGCCCAATAACTAGATACCGGTTATTACCGTCTACTTGCGGGGCGTATTCAAACAATAAGGCCTCCAACTACGGCGTTCAGTTGGGAAAAGGATATACAAATTTCACCAATTGGATTCTAGAACTGAGTTCTGCGCTATGATACCAAGGATGTAAAAGGTGATCTCACCCGTGGGTATATTTCCGCCACTTACCGGGTGATGGTTGTCTGAGGCCGGGTTTCCGCTTATAAAAATTGTAGAAGAAAGTAGTATATAAAGGCCGTCGAGCTCTTATAATCGTAAAGCCACTCATCTTCGTCTAACTTTCCTATAAGACCCCTAGACAACGCTACTACTAGGCCTACTATTATTCCCTCCAAGATGTAAGCTTTAGTTCAACGAGTTAGTCCCCACGTATCTCTACTAATTAGCATAAGGCTACTTGCATACAGTCTCCCCTTTCTAGGGGCCCTAATGCCATTCACCATGGCTGCCTCTCTTCCTCATGGTATTCAGCCGCTCTCTCATGCCTTACAGCCCCGCCAAGGCTGTATTGCCGGAACCCGCACGGAGTCCGTACGTTCCGGTGCGATCGATCTGAACATTGCCAACAAAGAGTCCGAAGCCTCATGGACGGAAATTCCGAACATCCAGGAGGGATTTGGAGTCTGGGATGTGAGGGCCTGGTGGAACGAGGAGGGGACGAATGACCGTTACTTCACGGTCGACTTTCATGCTTTCGGTGTATCGCCGACAAATGGTAACTTCAACCTATGGTTCTCCACGCCTATTGAGGGCGCGGAAGACACTGGAATTACTATCGAGTCGATGATCAACCATCAATTTTCGAGCGGTGGTGATGGTGACTTTGAGTATTGCCTCGAGAGTACCAGCCGCAGCCTTAATTATTTCCGATTGATTCTTACTACACCAGCCTAAGCCTAATCCGAAGAGGTTGATGGTGGAATCACGTGTAATTAGCTTTCGGAACGCAGCTCTAGCTTAGCCGGAGGATAAGAGGGAGGCCTTTTCTACTCCTCCCTCTTCCTTACTAAGAATCCACTCATTTAACTGTCCTCAATAATATTTCAATACTTATAAGCCTAGAAGCTCGATTGAAACGTAAATGGCTACCAGGGTTTGCTCGACATGTGCCAATATTAATCGCAGCGCGACAAGGGGTGGTTATTCTACTCAGGACCGAATAGCACAAGCTCGCCGCAAGGTGGCCGGACACGGCTGGATTGGGGCCGCGCAAATGCAACTAAGAGCCGGGCCTGGCTTCCGCTCAGCCTGCGACGGACGCACCCCCAGAGAAGCGCGGCCTCAGCAACGCCCGGACGATGGCGGACGAGGCATCTGGCCCCTGGCAAGCCCTCGACTGGACGGCTCTACCGCAAGGTCCAATCTTCGACCTCAGCCGGCAGTCTCTGGAGATGATGTTCGCGTGGGGGGAGAATTTGCTCAGAGCTTACGATGTGGAAGCTACCATGTAAAAACTACGGATCATATTTGGGATCAAAATTTCCAGGCGGCAATTTCCAGTGCCCCGAGTGTGAGGGCTTGCATCCGGTGCACTCGCAGAAATGCATTGGCATACTTCTACAAGAAGACTAAGCTGAGGAGAAAAGAAAGAAAAGTTAAGAGGAGCAAAGGGTCGCTAATAAACACCCGTCGCTACGCATAGACCAGCGGTTGCGAGGAGCAACCGCTTCGCTTCCTTCTCGCATGCGCTTCGCCGCAGGATTATCCAAGGCACTTAACGGGTCTAAACCGTCACAGGAAGCTATAAATAGACTCGAGCGGGGTTGCGCAAATCATCGAATGTTGAACTCTCCAGGCTCCGTACAACGGCAAGCCCTCTCACACCAGCCGAATTCCGTCCTAGACACGAATAATGGTCGTTTGCCGATTTTTCGAGCAGGGCCGCTGTCACCGGGGAGATACTTGTTACTTCGAGCACGCCCGCCTTCCCTTCACTGGCTTTCGACCGGGCGCACGATCCTTCAAGCCGCAGTCGCGTCAGGCCCAAGGACAGCACGCAGCAGTTGAGGAGCCAATGCAGCCCGACACTACTATATGTCGTTTCTTCATGCAGGGGAGATGCAGGAACGGGTTTTCGTGCAGATTCAGGCACGATGGACAACAGCCTCAGCGTCAGGAAGATCGTCGGGATTCTGCAGGTATTGTTGAAGGCATGAAGAACCCAACGCCCTGCACTTTCTGGCTCCGGGGTATATGCTTGAAAGGAGCCTCATGTGGGTTCAGCCATGAAGACATGGCCCCGACCACGCTCACTAGCGACGTGAGCCTGGATTCTTCTCAGGGAAATGTTCTCACACCGCATGGAAGCAGGTCCGACGGACGATTCGGGGCACATGTTTCTCACGTGCGCTCATCCTCTATCGTAGAGCCTGGGAAGGAACCATTCAGGAATCTTGGTGGAGCTACCGTGTTGTTCCAGGACGGAGCCGCCGTGAAGTCAGTGGCGCTGCCTTCAGATTACTCTACGATCCAACTTTCAGGGTTAGCTCCCACTACCAATATTGGCCAAATCATTGCATTCGTCACCGACCTGGGCTTCCACGGCGTGGATGAATCCTACGTGCGATTGAAGCCATCCCTCAACAGTATGGACCAAATCGCTGAGGTCAAGGTAAAAGATCCAACATTCGCGCAACAATTCATCCAACGTGCTGGCACGAATCTGGAAATCCAAGGGAAAACGGCGACCGCAGCCCACATCCAGCGGTTGGACTCCGATGCGGGCTCCGAACCATCCGCGAAGAGGCTGCAGCTGAACTCTGTTTTGTGCAGCTGGTACAACCCCTCAAGAATCGTCTGGCTACATTTTGGCAGCGAAAAGGCCGCTGTAAAAGCGGTTGAGTTCCTCAATGGGCTAAGAAAGCTGCGAGGGCGGAAGCTGCAGACAAAGTACCAACCTCCGCCCATTCATGCGTACTGGAGTTCTCAACCTGTCATCCACTCAGTTCAGGTTGGGAACCTTGATGTGGAGACAACCCAAGAAGATCTGCGCAGGTTTCTAAGGGGCCGCGAGCCTGGAAACATAAAAATGGGCCCGAAATCCTACATGGCAACCCCACAAGAAGCGTCGTTGCAGGTCAAGGATTCCCTCGAAGCTTTCGGCCAATTGACCGACTGGGACGTATCTGCAGAGGCTCCAGGAACCCGTTCAAAAGCCATAGCCAGATTCGCCAATCCGGAAGACGCTCGACGTGCATCAGCAGGACTCAATGGAAAGAAAACTAGTGCGCTAGGAGATACCAAGCTTTTCGTCAACACAGTCACCTCTATCAAACTCTCAATCCTCAGTATAATCCTTAACGCCGTCAGGGTACAGCTAGAGGAGATTAAGGCACGAGTCTGGGAGTCAACGTATGTACACATCAAAGTATACAACAAGCCAACGCACGGCATTCACACGGCTCTGAGGATCTTCGGTGGGGATAGACGTGCGGTTTCCCAAGCAAAAAGCTCCGTGGAGAAGCTTTTGGCTGGCACGATAGCCAGGACTGGAGACAGCCTTATACGCGATCCATTCTTCTTCGGCCCTGACGCAACGGCTTATTTTCAAAACCTGATGGACACGCATGGTGTGTTCATATACCGAGATCTGAAAAGAAGGACCTTGCGAGTCTACGGGCCTATCAAGGCGATCGCACAGACCACGGACTCCCTTCTAGAAAAGGTGGAAGAGCTATTAAATTTCGTGCACACTATTTTGCTTACTCCCGATATGATGCGAATAGCTCTGCAGGGTGGGTTCAGACGGCTCGTTGCAGTTTTCGGCAAGGAAGTCGTCAAGCTCAATATTACCAGCTCGCCCAAAATGATCACATTCCAGGGCTCGTGCCAAGATTTCCAACGCGCACACACCATCTTTCTGGGTACACACAACATTGATTTGGAGCGGCGGACAAGGATCGCCACTATGAAAGGCACTGACGAAGTCTGCCCTGTCTGTTGGATGGAACCCGAGGATCCTGTTAGCGGCGCATGCGGTCACACTTATTGCAGAGACTGTATGGCGGGCCAATGTTCTTCAGCCGCAGATGGAGCCGGTTTACCCCTTCGCTGCATAGGCGCCTCGGCAACATGCGACCACGTCTTCACACTCACAGAAATACAAGACACAATTCCCGAATCGGTCTTTGAGAATCTGCTCGAGGTTTCCTTTATGTCGCATGTCCGCGCCCAGCCCGAAATCTTCCAGTACTGTCCAACGCCGGACTGCGACCGGATATACCGTTCAAGCACCGATGGTCGCATCTTTCTCTGCGACAACTGCATCACCCCTGTGTGTACAGCGTGCCACGTGGTGGCTCACGATGGCATCACGTGTACAGAGGCAAAGGAGCTGGGGAGCGAAAACGAGATTGCGTTCGAAAATTGGAAGCAGGAGCAGGAGAACGTCAAGTGTTGTCCAAAGTGCAAGACGGTCATCGAGAAGACGTACGGATGCAACCACATGCAGTGTCTTGGGTGCAAGGTTCATATCTGCTGGTTCTGCCTGGATATTTTCGATACCGGACCCGAAACCTACGCTCACATGCAAGAGCGACATGGTGGGATCAACAATCATTGAGCCGTTTCTAGGCAGTTGTAGCAAAGACAATCCTGAGTCTTAGCCGCCATCATACCTGGATTGTGGGTTACTGTCGGCGTACCCCCCACACACGACCGGAGCTTAGTCCTCATGATTGAGCACGGTCCTCATCCGAACATCCGAACGACGCGGCGACCCGCTGCTTCTTGACCTCCGCATTCTCATCAACACACAGAGGCACCACCGTGGGGTCAGCCTTCAGGTTGTGGCTCGACATCAAGCTACTCTCTGCACTATTCGCTGCAGTCCTCTCCCTGTCGTCATTCCCACTACTGATCCCAATGGCCACGACCCCCGTCCACGTTACCTTCCGATGTTCGGTCACCTCAAGACTATGGCTATCTTCATTGACGGCACGTACTCCGACAACGGTACCCTGGCCATCGACAGCCGAATCCCGCGCGGTGGATTCGCTTTCATCTTTAAGCTCGGCAACGCCGCAGTGGTATCGGGCACGCTAGAGCAGAGGGGCCAGGAGGGTACCGAGCACCCGCATACCAGTAACCGCACGGAGCTGCGAGCCGTCATCACAGCGCTAAGATTTCGCTTCTGGTATGGCGAGGACTGGGAGCGCGTCGTGCTCATCACCGACTCGGAGTACGTGGGCACCCACGCAACGGCACGGCTACGCAAGTGGGCCGAGCGCGGCTGGAGGACAAGGAGCGGCCAGCCGGTCAAGAACCAGGATCTCTAAAAGGCACTAAGCGATCGGATTGAAGAGATGACTCGTTACGGCTGCGAAGTCTACTTCTAGGTGGTGCCGAGACGCTGGAACACGCTTGCCGATGCCGTAGCCAAGGCTGCGGTTAACAAATCCTAGTATACGGAATATAGTAATATTAAAGACGTGCTAGTATAATATTTTATTAGAAGATAAACTAGAACTATTAAAAATAAAAGAATAAAGATTTTAATAACGTAATAAGAGAAAAATATAACTATTTTTCTATATAGTCTAATTTATTAAATACGTTAAGCTTTTAAGTATATTAAGTATAATACTAGACTTTTATTTATAAGAGTCTAAATATTTAAATAGATATAGAATTATTTTTTATTAAATATATATATTATTATAATAAATAATTTATTATATCTTTATAAACTATATATTATAAAATTAAAATACGAGTTAATATTATATTAAAACTTAAATAGAAAAAGATAAGTATTACGAAATATCTATAGAAGAATAGAAGTTAGAAATACGGCGCTAAGCGAATCCCCGCGCCGAGAATCGATAATTACGCTTATTACTTAGTACTACTACTAACGGTTATAACGCTAAGACCACACCTTTATAAATATAACCGCCCGTTATAACCTACCTCTATATAACGGTTAGAAATTACGGTTATAAAATAAATATTTTCTTATATATATAGCGCACTTATTTATAGTAGATAGAACCTTCGTAGTTAATTTTAATTATTACTATTACGCTAGAACCCGGAAAAAAGAATAAGATAGAAGCGTTAAGAAGATATATAGCGTTAGATATTTACTACCGCTATCTAGAATATTACTAGATACTATATATAGAGAATAGTAGCCGTAGTTAGATAGAAAAGATAATAAGAGGGGTGTAAAACAATAATTAGAATTAACTACGGAGGTTCTATCTACTATAAATAAGTATACTATATAAATAAGAAAATATTTATCTTATAACCATAATTTCTAACCGTTATATAAAGATAGATTATAATAGACGGTTATATTTATAAGGGTATAGTCTTAGCGTTATAATTATTAGTAGTAGTACTAATGTTACGGAATTAGAATACGGGTCAAGCGGCGCAGCAGAACTTATAGACGGACCGGATCATTCTATGCCGAAATACCGGACGCACCTAACCTACTTAGGTGGCTAACAGCCTAACCCCACAAAGCTAATCTTCCTTAGCCACTAGCCACCCCACTATCCACACCAATACCACAGTCTGGCCAACTAGCGGCCAATCATAGTATATAGAGCACACTTATTTATAGTAGATAGAACCTTCGTAGTCAATTCTAATTATTACCTTGCACCCCTCTTATTATCTTTTCTGTCTGACTACGGCTGCTATCCTCTATACCTAGTGTTTAGTAACATTCTAGATAGCGGTAGTAAACTCTTAACGTTGCGTACCTCCCCAACGCTCCTACCTTAAAACCCCCTTTCCGAGTTCCAGCGTAACACTTTAACCACCACCCTACAGACACCAAAGGTAAGTAAAAAACCCATCGAACTAACTATAACGACCTGGGCTAAAATCCGCGCCGCGCTCCCCAACACGGAAGAGCAACTACACAACATTTACCTAGTAATTTCTAGAGAACCCGATACGAAAACCCGCATACTTATATTAGAAGCCTACGCCGCTAGAATCGCTTTCTTAACCCGTAACGTTAGTAGACCCCGTCTATCCCCCGACGCTTCCGAAGATTACTTCTTAGTCCTACTAAACTACTTTATTAGAGGACAGGCCTTCTCGGTTAATCGCACTACAAGACCACGGGGGCAACCTCCCGCCGCGGAAGCTACTCTCACACCACCCGCTTCAATATAGGTGTAGAACCTAAAGTTTAAGGTTAAAGAATCAGACATATTTAACGAAACTAGGAGGAAGTTAGACGAATTTCTACGACAACTATAAACCTACTTCTATCTATTCGGAACGGCCTTCCAAGATAAATCTTAAAAAATCTTCTTTGCCGGGTTATACCTCCGTAGCAACGCTGCCCGTTAGTTTAAACCCTATTAAGAAGACTTTAGCAAACTAGACCAACACGAGGAAACTATAGAGCTATTCTACAACTTCGATAACTTTACTAAGACACTCCGAGAAACCTTCGAAGACAAGGACCAATATTAAGATACAGTCTATAGAATCTAGACCCTTAAACAAACTAGCTCCGCCGCAACCTACACCACCTAGTTCAGACTCTATACCTTCCGACTCCAATAGCCCGACAACGTCCTTAAAATATTATATTACGAGGGACTAAAGGACCACATTAAGAATAAGTTCGCTAGAACTAAGCTACCTAATTTATACTAGAAGGTGGTCCGCATCGCTATCTAACTCGATACTTAACTATACGACCGTCGTAGAAAAGCGACCCGGTCGAACCGCCCTACAGCCAACTCTAGCTAACCTAGAAATATAACGAGTCCCGGCGAACCTATAGACCTCGATAGCATTAGACGCAACGAGCCTCTATCTTAAGAAGAAAAAGACCGACGCCGTAAGAAAGATCTATACCTCCGCTGCGGTAAGAAGGAACACTATACCCGCTAATACAAGGGCGGTAATAAGATAATACGCCAAACCTCAGCCATATAAGTAACAGAAGTAGAGGACTCCTACGACAAGCAGCATTAGGCCGATTATACCAACGACGAATACGAAAGCCACCGTAAACTAAAGAAGACCTATAGATACTAGTCGAAGGCAAAAAACTAAAAAAGCCTCCAATCTAGGGGCGGGTAGAGGCGCAGCCCCCGGCGCCCCTTTAGATAACCGTAATAACGACCGGCAATACTAAAGAAAAACTCTCTTATACATACACCACGGATGACAACGAACCCCTAGTAGAGTATATCGAGCACCTTATTATTAACATACTCGCTAATAGACGCCGAGCCCGCGTTCTAATCGACTTAGCTAACAGAGGCAATTATATTAACTCCCGCTTCGTAAAAAAACATAACATTAAGTTCCGAGAAAAGAAGCACCCCTACGAACTTATTACCGTAGATGGTTTACCCAGCACATATAGAGGAGGATTAATACTCATAAAAACCTAAGAACTCGTACTGGCTAGAGGAAAACACCGAGAAAGAATATGCTTAGACATTATAAAAACCCCCGGGTATAACATCATTTTAGAACGTCCCTAGCTCCGAAAATAAAAACTATATATCGACTAGAAGTCCGAAGAAGTAAAGTTTAAATCTAGAGAAAAGAACGAGGCGCGGCAGCTGTTTAGCATCACAGCGGCGTTAATACAACTCTAAGTAACCTAAAGCGAGCTAATACGAATTAGTAAGATCTCCAAGAAAGCCCTCAGAAAAGAAGTTAAAAACGGTACTCCTACTAGAATCTTCTAGGTGCGCGCCACCCCCTAGAGAATTAAGATCGAGACCTAATAACCTCTAGAGGTTCGGTAAGTCTATAGAATCGCTTGCCTCTCTAGAAAACGAACTATTAGTCCCTAGAAACCCCGAGACTCCCGAGGACGCATAAAATACGACCTTCGGTAAATTAGCGCTACCAACATCGAGAACCCTCTAGACTAAGTATTCCTACGATACCGCGAGTTTAATCTCTTTAGAGAAAAAACAAGCGAAGCCGCCCTACCCGAATACTAACTATAGAATTACGAGATACCCCTAATATCAGAAACCACGCCCAAGTTCGGGCCCTTATACTCTATGTCTAAGAAAGAACTTTAGGTACTCAAGAAATATATCGAAACCTATCTAAAAAAAGACTACATACGACTATTCTAGTCCTTAGCGGCCTCCCCTATCCTATTCGTACTAAAACCAGGCGGAAAATTACGGCTATACGTAGACTACCGAGCTCTAAACGACATAACCATTAAAGACCGGTACCCTCTACCCCGTATCGACGAACTACGCGACCGACTATAAAAGGCTAAATACTTTACTAAGCTGGACCTTAGAGACGGCTATTACCTAATTTAAATTAAAAAGAGAGAAGAATGGAAAACGGTATAGCGAAGCCGATTCGGACTATTTAAGTACTTAGTCATGTCCTTCGAACTTACTAACGCCCCTGCCACCTTCTAAGCCATAATTAACGACACCCTCTAAGAATATCTAGACGTCTTCTACACGGCCTACCTCGACGACATCCTTATCTACTCTAAAACCCTAGAAGAACACTAAAAACACGTAGAAAAAGTACTTAGAAAGCTATAGAAGAGGAAGCTATAAGTTAAACCCGAAAAATGCGCGTTCCACGTCTAAGAAGTAGAGTTTCTAGGATTTATCATCCGACTCGGCGAGGTTATAATAAACTCTAAGAAAGTAGAATCTATTCTCAGCTAGCCCGTACCTAAGAACCTTCGAGAAGTCTAATCCTTCTTAGGCTTCGCTAACTTCTACCGCCGATTCATTAAGAACTACGCCAAGCTAGCTAAACCTCTAACCCGCCTTACCCGAAAGAATACCCGCTTTAATTAGTAAAAAACACAACAGAAAGCCTTCGAACTACTTAAAAGAGCGTTCACGAAAGCATTAGTCCTCGCCCTCTTTAATCTAGACAAGCCTATCTACCTAGAAACTAATGCATTCGACTACGCTATCGGGGCCTACCTTAGCCAGCTAGACGACTAAGAACGGCTCTATCCCGTAGCTTTTTACTCCAGTTAGGGTTTTAGGGTTATTAGGGTTAGGGTTAGGGTTAGGGTTAGGGTTAGGGTTAGGGTTAGGGTTAGG